>NW_005054363.1:1737527-1771149 GCF_000277835.1 Geospiza fortis
TCTGGCCAGGGGCTGGAAGCGTGGGGGCGGAAAAGCAGTTCCCCAGCGGTGTATCGGGTCAGCCAGCCCTCGAGTGTACTTTCTGGTGGACGTGCTGTGGCCGATGTGCAGGGGAAGCACCTGGATGCTTTTGTGCGGCAGGCGAGAGATCTGCCTGCTCAGATACCTGCATTGGTATTTCCATGAACTTCCCACTCTTAAAAGTGCAGGACGCCAGCCTCCTTCCCGGTGGCAGTGGCGGCTGTGAGTGTTAGGCCTCATGTGTGCTGGTGTTGCTCTTAAATTTCCCACGGTCTCGTTGCCAGCCGCTCTGTTAGGAGCGAGCCCACGGTGGAGAAACACCGGTGCCTACTGCCAGTTTGTTTTTATAATCGCTGCGTTGTTTAGATGTGCATCAATCAGTCAGATGTCGGCAGCTGAAATGCAGCCAGTCGCGCTAAAATAAGGGTAGATGCACCATTTGAAATCATAGCAACCGTTTGAACCGGAGTGTAGATGAGAAAATGCCGCTGGCCACATCGCCGCAGACAGAGGTCTGTTACTGCCCGTGGAGAGAGGCTGTAATTATATCGCAGAACTGGTTGTAGCTTTGGCGTGGACATCTGAAAGGGAAACCCTCGTAAATAACTTAGTTGGACCACATCTGTTGGCTTTGCATCTTAATGTAGAGTAGAGCATAAAAGGTGGTGGTAATGATAATGGCTAATCATATGGTCGGGTATGGTCTGTTCACAGAAACTGCCATTCCAGACCAAGGCCTGGGGAAGATGTATTTTGAAATTGGGGAGGAGGGTGAGTAGGGGAAAGGGGAGGGAGGAGGCAAAGCGCTGCTATTTTTAAAGACTTGCAACTTTTTCATAGTGGGTGTTTCTTAATGTGTGTCCTGACTCTTTCAGTGGAGATTTCTAAAGACCAAAGTAATAGAGTTATTTTGAATTTATTACGAAAATAAGTGCGATTTTCAGTATCCTTCCATTCTTATCATTCGCGCATACCTTACAGAAGAAGGTTTTTTCTTTAAGTAGCTCGAATAGATTTTATTCATTAATAAATGCTTTTGGTTTTCTTGTATTTAATCGTCACTATAAATTCATCTAGCTTCTGAATTTATATCTGTGGCTTTTGCAGCTTGCTTTGTACCTTGTGCTGGAGGATCTGCATTCAGACCCCAGCTGACCAGCTGTAGATAGGTGAAGCAGAATAGAAAAGCAACTTGTACTTCCATAGTTACATTGACTCAGCACTGCTGAGAGTGGGTCTGAATGCTGCTCTCATTTTTCATCTGCCAGCTCTTTTACTGCAAGACTCCAGCTTTTGGCTTTTGGTTAGATATTTTGTGACACCTATGAGCAACATTGTAATCCTAAATTTCATTTATGCAAAGTAATCTAAATGCAGCTGAAATCCTGAAAATTTTAGCAAGCCCAGATAATTTTAATTGAGTTGTAGTTGAAAGGAATGTGATGCATTAAAAGGATGTAGCTTCAGCAAGGGTACCAGATTTTTACTTGTTAACTTGCCTGATTTGCATATGTGGGTTGTGGTGGGGGTGTTATGTTTTGGAACTTAGGTTCGCAGGCAGTGTAAGACCTAATGTGCTGTAGACTTAAGCTTGCATCTTTTTTACCAGTTGAACCTGAAAAATGCATATTTACAGATACAATATGCATCTGTACAAGGACTTCTAAATTATAATTTACAGTCGCAGAAAGGCATTTAATCCATGCTGAGAAACAAATAATCGTAGTATTATTTTCTTGGGGGTTTTGGATGACAACTGTATGCTTATATTGATACAAAACCATGTTCTGAAAAATCTCTGAGCTTTAGTTGTACTGAAAAACAATTGGCCAGGTCTCTTAAGTGGTAGGTATCTGTGCATTTTACATATTGTCCTTGCTATTTTGTTTTATTTTCGGATTAAAGAATCCCTGTGTTATACCATAATTAAAGAGTAATTTTAATTACACTCCCAAAAGTAGAAAAGCCAGTTGAAATTCCCTCTTTGGGTTAAGAGATGCACACTTGAGTCTTCTGCTTCCCTGGTCTAACCAGCACACACCAGGCCAGCCAAGCTGAGCGAGTCCTTCGCCCCACCTGGTGAATCTGAGTGACCTTAGAGGAATGAATGACATGTTCATGAATGACAGAGAGGAAACAAGTGGACCTTCACTTAACTCTGAAGCTTAGTGGTTAGAAGAGATTGAGATCATTCTTGCCACTCTAGTTTCTGTTCTCTTTGAATTTAATACTAGCACATAAATAGGCTTAGTCTGAAATCCAGCTCTGCCAGCTTGCAGAGAACTCCCCTAATGGCAAAACTGTGAAGTTGAGCTTCCTTGTGTAGTGTCTGTAGGCCTTGCATCCCTTTCAGTCATGGTGCACAGCTTTATCCAGAGTGGAGGATGTCTCCATGGCTTTTGAACAGGTAATTAAAAGTCTTTCTCAGAAAATGTTTTAAATGTAAACAGTATTCCTCTTCTCAAAGTAAAAAAGCAAATTTTGTTTAGATCTTTCTAAGAGAGAGTCCAGGTGCTTTACCTTGAGAAGGGAGCCCTGCCAGTTCTGGGTGCATAGGTGCACCCCCAGCAGCTCTGCCTAGACAGAGGATGAGGAGGAGGAAGAGGTTTCAGAGGTGCTCGCTGTACTCTGGGCTGGAGTTTCCTGCAGCACAGAGGGCTGCCAGCGCTGGATGAAGGATCACAGTGGTACAAAATCACAGCTGCCTTTCTTCCTCCAGATGCTTCATCTGAAACACCTTGATCCAATCCCAGTTTGGGCACCTGGAACTGGTTTCTGAACCTTGCTTTTGCCAAATAGGTCCTTTAAGCCTCGTTTCTTGATTCTTGCATATGCTGAAGGGCTGTACTGCTAGGAAGATGGAGTGTGCATAGGGTAGCTTTGAAGACTACTTATTTTCTGTATTCAAGAAGGATAAAGAGAAAGAGCTGCTCCTTTGCTGCCTCCTGGTGAGGTAACACACAAAGTATGTCACCTGTGCAATGGTGGGTGCTGCAGCTCTGGGGCCTTCTTCCTTAGATTTACTGGCTTGTCAGCAAAGAATTGTTTATGCTGCAGACAGAACTCACCATAGTTTCAGAATGAGCTGTTTTCTGGAGAAACCTTCTATTTGTGAGAGCAGGGCTAAATTGGATGAGTGGGCCCATGCCAACAAAGGTCTGCAGTGAAGGAAGAACAGAAGCTGTCAGAAGAACAGATTGGAAGTGGTGCACCCCAGTTAGATGTTGAGATTTAGAAGTAATTAGTGAGTATGAAGATTAGGTAGTGCAAATTATATTCTTATTTTTGTGGAAAAAGGAGTTGGGTATCTTCTAACACTTTTGTGTTTGTTGTGTGATTAGAAAGCTCTCTAAAGAGAATCTGCTGGTATTTGCCAAATACTGAATTTTAATTTTTAATATGACTGCCAATGTTTTTCTATTATGGAGGTATGTTTAAAACTCACTAGGTATCAATTCTAGGTGCTTGCTTAGCCTTCGTTAGTGTAATTTCTCAATCTGTTCTACAGGCATTTTTATAGTGGTTTTTTTTCAGTTGAACCCCAAGAAAGAGGAAAGTATTATTATTTCTATTCAAGCAGAAAACTAGTGCCTACAAGTAAAAACAAACTCAAAGTTAGTTCTGAGTTCTTCACTTGTAGTAATTTCTCTAGGTGTCTGACCTGTGCTTTAAGTACAGGACTGTTGCATTCACGTTTTAGAGACTAACAGAGCCTACTTAAGTATTTCTCAAAAGGGCTATTTTACTCCAAGGAGTGAAAAAAACCTCCTTTTCATTAATCTAATGCTTTTTCTCCAGAAGAAAAAGACTAGAAAATTTATTTTATTTAGATTGACTGGAAATGTAGACTAAATTATATAAGTATATTGCTATGAAATAGCACAGAAATCTGTCTTTGAGTTGACAATGTTCTTTGTAGCTGTGGTTTGTGAACAGGATGAAAATCTGCCTCTCAGTCTAGGGATTCTGTGTAGTATTAAAACATACAAGAGATGTAATTGTTGAAATTTATTAATTGTGAAATCAGCATCTTCAGTCAATGATAGTTGATGTATTTAGTGATTATATGGTGATTAAGTCTGGAAAACTATATTTGAAATTACAAATTGCTCAAAACTGTAGTTGAAAATATTGCTTTCCAAATACTTTGAAATGGAAGTATGGTTTTTATTCAAAGAACATAAAACCTCTTTAAACAAGGTTGAATTTTTCAGTTTTCTGAAGTTCTGTGTGTGTTGCATCCTTATTTTCAGAAAGTATTTTTTTCTACTTTTACGAAGTAGTTAGAGAATTCTTCATAAACACTGGTATAACATCTTCAACCACAAACATGGATTCAGCCTTTCTGGAAGGAACACCAAAGTGTTTGGTAGAAGTGAAATATGGAAAATCCTGTTTCTTCTTAAGTGTACTGTATGCAAAGCTTGATAAATGTCTAGGGATTTTCATAGGTGCTAGCTGTGTAGAGATGGCAGAAATAAGCACCCTAAGTCTTTTTTAGGAAGAGTTCTTTTTCTTGCAATCATCTTAATGTAATGGATTGTGCTGAGTACTCATCTTCAGGTAAAAAAAGGCAGAGTGGGTAAAAAGCATTCTCCCCTTGGCCAAGCTGCCAACCACTCTTGTGCACCTATGAGATGAAATTTAGGAGTTCATTGGAAGAACAGATTGACAGATTCTAAATCTCAGCAAACATTTGCACATATTCAAGTACAATAGAAGAACTCTACTGGTCTCCCTTTTCCTTCTTTCTTAGTTAAGGGACACCTATGGATAGCTGCTTCTCAGGTGGGAACCTCACCAGTTTATAAGAACAAAATATAAACTCTTTAGGCATATGTAGAGATATAGAGGAGGGGTAGACAGAAGTAGTCAGTCATACCTAATTGACTCTATGTATAATATCAGAACCTTCAGATGTCCGGCCATCTCTTGTGTTTCATTGGGGAACTGATACATAGACTGTCCTCTAGAGAGTGTCTGTGATAGAAAGAGCATAACTCAAATTTGTGCTCTTGTGATTTTAAAGTAACTTTAGACACCAAAAGAAGCATTGTATAGAGCTTAGATTAATTTTTTGTGTGTGTGAATCTACCTTTGTTTTAATTTGAAATTAATGAACTAATTCTGTCAGATAAAATTATAGGTTCCTACAAGTCTTATATAGACAATCCTCTAAAAAATGTCTCTGACAATGTGCAATTTTAAGCTATAGAAGACTATTTTAAAGTTGTTTGGCTTAGTCTTAAAATCAGATATTTCAAGGTGCTCGTGCATCTTCAGAACCTGTAACCTTTAATATTTTCCTGTAGTAACTTTTGAATTTAATTACATATTTGCAGAGTTCTCTTGACTCTTCCCCCTCACACTTTCCCACTCTCACATTCTTGATAATCTGAAATATTACTTTGAATTTCTTTCAGTGGAAAATGTGAAAATTGGAGACAATGCTTATAACCAAAGTGTTCTAATGTGTTGGGGGTTTTTTGGCTGTTTACCTGCTCCCTACCATCCCCACAGCCTAGTCCAGATAATTTTATAGGTATTCCTTCCCAAGTTTTACTTATTTTTCTCTGTAAGGTAAAATGACATTATAGTTTTCATATCCAAACACTGAATATGAATATTTTTTATCCCCTCCTGCTTTTTAGGTGTTCTTTGGACTTTTATTGAAAAAGCCAGGTAGGCAAGCTCCTTTTGTATGCGTGTTTAGTTTAGATTGTGCTAGTTTAGAGTATAGTGCTTTTTTCTTTTTTTTTTTTTTTAATGATGCCTGTACTCCTTAGCATCATCTTCTGGGTTTGGGTCTTAATTGCTGCTGTAGCTTATGTTGTTGTAGAGATGTGTGGATAATTTTTGGATAGCTACAAATATCAAATAGTAGAACAGTATGTGGCAAGTCTTCTTAAATTTGTTTTTGGTTGTGCAATATTGCTTGATTGTGTCTGTGTTGTAAAAATATCATTTAATGTGTTAAAGACCAAATATTATCATGACTTTAATTGCTTTCATAACTTAGTTCAGTAATATAGCATTAATGCTTGGGGTTGAATGTTTTCTATCTTGCCCTTCATTAGGCTGTTTTGACAAAGATTTTTGAATATTTGAAAAATTTTATTTTAAAAAAATCATTGCTCATTAGAATTTCTAGTTTTGTCTTTGAATTTCTTGTTTTGCTGAGAGGACAGTAATTCTTTAAATATGGTTATTTTTATAGCCAACACAGTTGTCAGTAAGTTTAATATTTTCTTTCAAAATATTTCTTCTGTTGCATAGTGTGTGGATAGAAATAAGTTTCATTCTTTGGTCAAAGGTGAAGCAATCTGGGTGACATTGTTTAGTTAAAGCTCCTATGTTATCAGCCATACTTTTTAGACCAGAATTTCAAAAATAGACATTCTTTGGCTGTTGGAAGTTTTTAAATTAAAATGTGAAATGTCTGAGTGGGTGGATCTCCCAAAAAAATCATCAAATCCTTCCGTTAAATTTTATTTCTAGTTTTTTTCTTAATAATTGAATGTCAGATTTTTATTTCTTGTACCTAAGAAAAAAACTGGGGTTACTGGTTATTTAATTTCTGGAGCATTACAAGTGTTGCTCAAACAATTTTTTTTCCTCCTTGTAAATGGTGTAGGTGGTACGTGATGATAACGTTTTGAGAGAGAATAGGGAAGCAATCGGGACTGCAGTGCTAAATTATCCTGGCACGTAGTGACTTGTATAAAGATTTCTGTATAAAGATTTTAAGGTAACAAGAAGTGTAGCTATCTGCTTCTATGGGCTGTCTTATTCATTAGCTTGCTTCTGCTCTTTTTGGGGGGTTTGGGTTTGTTTTGTTCTGCTCTGGGTTTGTTTTCCAGAGCTTTCCAATCCAGGACTAGTATTCAGTTTTTGCTGCACTAAGGCAAACACTCTAGTCTAGGTGCAGTTTACAATGATGACTGCAACTTGAACACTTTCTGTATCAATGGGTTGGATGCATTTTGGCAGCTGTGTTGTCTTAAATCCTAGTCTAGACAAGAGAATTAAAGGTGTGTTATGAGCATGTTATCCTTTCTCAACATTAATGTCACGGGGCTCACACTGTACAGTTAGGTGCTGTACTCTTCAAAAATGCAATGATGACAATATTTTAGTTCTTGTCTTGGTTAGCCCTAGACTGGCTGAAAGATCAGGTGAAGGACAAACAAAAGGAGTGTTTTTAGGATTGATTAGTTTGCTTTGAAATATCACTTGTGTCTTGTAGATGGAGCTTTAACAATTTTTAAAATATTGTCTTCTGCAAAAGTCATGGTAATGAGGAAGACATTAAAGCATTTTAAAAATATTAGGATGTAATAGGGTGGTGGTCTGTGGTAAAAAAAATGCAGTTCTTACTTTAAAGAATGGTTTGGGGACTTCCATTATTGTTCTTGTTAACAGGTAGCCACCTTAACTAAAAGATTAATAGTGTTTGAGATTCCCATGTGAGTTTCAACTCAACTACAATTTAATTTGAACTGGAAATGAATTGGATAAGGCACTGAACTTAAGTGCTCTACATGTTGTGAAGAAGAGCTTTGATCCTGGATTTCTGATTAATTGCAAGAAAGGATGCTTTCAAGAAACAGCCAAATAGGTCACCACAAGCCTATAAGCATGTCTGCTGAATTATGAGCAAGTTTTCAGAGGAGAATGTTTGAATTGTTTGCCCTCTTACCCCTAATATATTTTACAGTAAAGAGTGTAAGCCAGGACTGATCAACCTACTTTATCTGATTAGATCTGGTTGCAGTTTCCAGCACTGCTGTAGCATCTTTTAAACTGCTGTACAAAATCTTACTTGAAACATTTTATAAAATAATTGGAATGCTTCTGTCTTTTCAGAAAGCTATGAACTTTCTGAAATATAGAAATGCATAAATTCTCTCCTCAGGAATCCCTTTTCTTTTGAAATGTCCTTACTATGTTTTTAATTTAATTTATAAATTTTAGAAACTCCTTGGTTTTGTTAGAACTAAACAATGAATATAAAATGTTGGGGGTTTATACCATTTTCCCCAGAATTTATAAATGAGTGGGGAAAAAATCTGTTGGGTTTTTTTTTCACCCACCTCTGTATTTATTGATGCAAAATGCTGAACAAGTGTATTTTTTTGAACTATGACATCAGTCCTAATTTGTATACTGGTGCTTGTAAATACATGTTTTTAGGAAGGTATGTTTTCAGTCTGTGGATTACTTTCCAGTGCCAAAAGAACTTGATGTATTAGTAGGTTTTCCTAGTAGTTGTCTTCTATCTCCAGGTTCAGAATTTGCCTCTCTTCTGCTGAAATAATTCTGCTGAAGGCCTGTCACACAGTGGTGTTTTGTGGTTTATTTGTGGGGTTTTTTTAGCTTCAGGAATTCAGGTTGGGTTTTTTTTAATAATTTGGGGGGCAGAAGATGGTCATGTTGAGCTATTTCTTCTGGAGGATTTTATCAGATGCCTTTCATACCCCTCTAACCTCACAAAGCAAAAAATCTAAACTGGTCTGAGTGTGTTTCAGTCTCCAGTTAAATCCAGGCTCTCCATCTCAGTGCTTAAAGAAGGCATCTGCTCTAACAGTCTCAGATGCAGTTAGATTCTTGGTAGCTGAGTGCATGTCACTCCCTACAATGCCTGGAAGAGAGAAGAATGAGTCACCTTCTGCTGGGTTGAGGCTGCTGCAGTCCACTGTCAAAGTCCAAGTGAAAATGTGGAGTGAGTTCTCCCATTGGTTTCTTCCTTTGGGTGTGGTTTTAGGTTTGGAGGGAGGGGAGTGGTGGTTGTCAGTGTGGTACCACTTAAATCTGTTCAATCTGCTTGGATTCTTTAACAGATGAACTCCTCAGGATGCATGGAGGCTTTGGAGGTAGGAGAGGTTGGTTTTGTTATTGCACCAAATGTGCAGGATGCAAGCAGGCACTCCTGGCATCAGTCTTGTGAACATGCAGTGCTCTGGAACAGATGCCTTTTTAAAAATATTTTTCCCCGATGCCAACCTTCTCTTTTTATGCATTTCATTTAGAAATAAATGAGAGCTGGCCCTTACAGGAAAAAAACAATAAGTTATTTTGGGTCATTTCCCTAGGAACCTGCTTTGTTCTAAGATGTATAATACTGTTGCAGCAAACCAGTCAAACTACCAAGTCATATATGCAGAATCTTTTCTCTTGAGAAGTAGTCTTGGCCACGGGTCAAAAAACTTAAAAAGAATGGGAGAGAAATGGAAGTCAGTATGTCATCATGAAGCAACAGCTGACCTTTCCTGAAATATTATAGTCACCTGGACTAGGGGAGTCTTCTGGTGATCATTAACTATATGGGATATCAATTTTGCATTTTTGCAGTGACTTCCTAATCTAAAGAGAATAAGCAGTCCTGAGAAATCAGTCCTGGTACTTTTCTTTATCTTGTACATCCAATCTTTTTCTGTTGTTCCCTTGGGATTTGTGAATTTGCCTTCTTGAGTTTGTACTTACCTTCACAGCGGTACATATTCAACAAAAAGACTGAAGAATATTTTCTCAGCCTCTCTTGCAGTAGAGTGGTTAGAACAGTCTTCTGGGAAAAGCAGATGTGAAACTCCTGTGACTGAAGGAGGTGTGTAGTGCAGGTCTGTCACCTCATTGATCAGGGTTGTAATCGCTGTACTATGTTAAATGTGAGAAACACCATTGACACCACTTGCTTTTATTCCCAGGGCTTTCTGTGGGAGTGATATCTGTTGTGGATTTTCTTGCATATCTTACAATTGTTGTGTTAGTAGCCTCAGTAAGCAATGTTTAGTGAATTAGGCCTCTTGAGGGACTTGGCTGCCTGTATAAATCTGCAGAGACCATAGGTGTGTGACCCCGTTTTGGTTCCAGTATGTGGCACAGCTGGGCTTGCACAGCTCTAGGCCTTCAGACAGATACCTTGTTTTGACAAAAACTTTGGGTGGGTGCAGCTTTTGAAGAAATTTATTGGGGAGCAGTCTCCTGGTCATGGGCCTCTAAATGCTTCTGGAGTCCCACTGTATTTATCTACCTCAGTATTACTTTCAGACCCAGAAATATTTGCCATCAGAATGAGTAAATCTCTCTGCCTCCTTTTTCACATCAGTTTCATTCTGTATGTTTTGAGCAGTGAGTTTCTGAATGCCTTTGTGTGACTTTTTTTAGTATAGAGTATGGAGGAGGCCACAGCCTTGATGATCAAATCATCCACAGCATAGGGTTAAGAAATCTTGTACTTCAGATCTCTTCCTTCTCTAGAAGGAGTTCCATGCACAGCTTATGTTATATTGCTGATTATAAAATTTTATTTGGAGTAGAATCTGCTTAGGTGTCTATCCTTATACAAATGGTTGTCTGAGGGATGATAGACTCCTTCCTAGAAAGAAACTGGAGAAGATTATGGTATCAGGATAGCCTGTCAAGAGTCCATAGAGTTTTAGTGTTAAGGGTCAAACAGGAAGAAATTTGATAAGTTTGCTTTCATTGGGTATCTCTTCTGTCTGTCTGGGTACCCGTCCTGGTACCTTTCTTTATGTTGTACATCCAATCTTTTTCTGTTATTCCCTTGGGATTTGTGAATTTGCCTTCTTGTGTTTGTACTTACCTTCATAGTGGTACATCTTCGTATGTTTGGGTGTCTGCAGCCTTACTTAACATCAGAAGCTGCAGATGCTCAGCAGTCTCCTTTCATACCATCTGCTTCTCCAGTAGTTGTATAGGTTAGTTAGCCTTGTGAGAGAATCAATAGCCTTGTGCTCCTTGATGTTCTAGAAAATTTAGGCACGATGACACATTGTAGAATTGCACTCAATCCAAATATTCCCAAAATTCATTAAAACTGGGGAGAAGCCAGGCTGCCTGATTTGTGTGGCTATGTTTTGATGGGAGTGTGGTTCAAGAGTCCTCTGCTGCCTTTAAAGATAACATAATGGATCAGATGATAATTTTGCCTGGACTGAGTGAATGGGTATCTATCTAATGGTCTCACTTTTAGTCTGGTACCATACAGGATGTCATTGTCCCATCTGGGATTTTGTGAGCTCTGTTACATAACAAAGTATCACTGTTTTATTATGTAGTTGTGGCAAATTTCTGAGTCTGTTTTACCTTCTAGCAGTTTGTAGACAAACTTCTTGTAACTCTTATTTCTCATACTCTCTTCTAACCAGATCTCTTAGCAACAAAAATCAGATACTTGCTGCCTGTCAGATGAGTCTGTTAACAACGGTTGGCAAGGAATGCTGTTCCTGTTACCACTCTTGAGTTCCAGTTTTTACATTGTGGGAGTGGTCCTGCTGCCACCTGGCCTTTTGCCCCAGATTCTGCACTGACCATGAAATTGGAAGACTTGTTCCTCACCTGTGTGAAGGTGGTTTTCAGGAGCCACAATGAGCAAGTGCAGTCCTTGGACAGTCTCCTGATGGACTGGAGCTACTGTTCCTTTCATCTTTTTGATTCACACTGTGGTTGCACCCATAATTGCCAAGAGCTCAACTACCGGGCTGCAGAGGTGGTTTGCAGACAGGACATGTGAACATTTAATGGGAGGTAGGGCCCTTTCTCAAGGGAAGGAAGTGACAGGCACTTGCAGATGATATGAACCCTCCATCACAAGACAAAACTGTAGGAGGCGTGCTCAAAGGGTCTGTATCTCTAAAAATTGTATCACCAGAAGCTGAAAATAAACATCATGGTAGCTTGATGGTGGAAAGGTGGTTTATCCAGACTGCTTCATCTTAGTTACTTTAGTAACTCTGAACAAATCCATGCAATTCAGGTTTTACCTACCAAAGTTTACAATGTAACTCTGTTATGGAAAGGAAAACAAAATATTCAGAAAGCTACCGTCAGAGTACTTGAACTTAAAATGGCCAAATTGCTCTGGAACATAAGGAAGAGGGAAGGCAGATGCTATGAATTGCAGGGCTTACTAATATGTCCCTAAGCTTGACAGGGACACATTGTAGAAAAAGAAACAACCTGTGTTTACAAAGTTTTCACCTCTGGAAAGATTTGCTGCATTGTAGGCTCTACATGAGTATGATTTTTGAAAAAAGACAATATTTTATTTCCATGGCTTCTCAAGAATTTAGTCATTCAATATAACTGCTGCAATTTATTGCAAGATATTGCCTTTTCTATTTTTTTCTCACAAACTATATTTGGTAAAAAATAAACAAAAAAAAGATAAAAGCATCATTTTTTAAATGAGTCTGTTCAAGAAAGAAAAGAACCTAAACATGTGAAATTGCATAACTGGGGGAATGTTGAATTCTTCTCCAGATGGTTTTTAGTCAGAAATAGTGACTGCCATCATGGTAGCTTCATCTGCCAGAGAGGGACAATGGTGAGCTCAGCCTTGGATGAAAGCTGAGAAGGCACACCTTGAAAGTCTATCATTACTCTAAAATTAAGCAATTGTATTGCCTTCCTAGCTGGGATAATTGGTCTGGTAATTGAAGTGTACATTCTTCTCCAAGAAATGATCAAAACGCTTGCTTTGAAAGACTTTGTCTGTCAGCAAGAAATGCGGTTAGATTAAAAGGACTGGGAACAGTCTAGGCTTCACACCTCTGCACACACCTTCAGATTAATTGGAATGGCCTTTCTGAATAGGACAACTTAATGTGGAAAAAATAATTAATGAACTATTTTCAGGAAATTCTAGTTACCAATTAGTGATTCAATGAAGAAGGTGTAATGGACTTGGGGGTGTGTGTACAGTACGTTTAAACATAATCTCTTTCTTAGAGAAAACCTTCTTTTTCAAATATTTCAATATTTTTCTAATATTTTCTTGCTGTTACTTTAGAGGGTTAAGTCTACAAATTACCATCCTTTCTGTACCTAAAATGTGACAAATAGACATGTAAATATTGGGGTAATATTTTGTTTCTTAGAATAAAACTAACTACATGTGTTTTTTAAAATTAAGTTTGCTCAGAAAGAGAGACAGTCAAAATGTATGTAAAACATACGCACAAATATATGCATATATTTACACAAGTGGTTTTCAGTCACTTAGCCATCTGGGGTCAGGACTCAGGATAAAAGGAAAAAATAATGAATGGATTCTATCAGGTTCTGCAGTCATCTTCTGTTTTAAAAAGATTGAAATAGGCTTTTTCTACATGTGAAAATTCTTTCACCAAGTTGCCTCTGAACAAATTTGTTTAAACCAGTGTAAAGCCACACTGTTTGTCTCATACTTAATTTGAGCAATATGAAAATTGGTATCCATGCAGGAATTCGCAGCATTTTAAAGAAGTTTCTTAGGTTTGCGTGGCTTGTGTTTGTTTTGCTCTGGAACAAAAATTGTGTCAGTGAGAAACATAGGCACTGATTTTGTTCTGTTTCCCTCTCTCACACACTTGTGCACGGGTTGCTCTTTCTGTCCTCCCCATCTCCGGGTGTCACTGGTCATCAGCTGGCACACGGCCCTGGCAGAGCGCCAGCGTGGAGCCGCTCCGCTGCCCAAGGGATGCTGGCAGCCAGAGCCCGGGGCTCTGACCCCAGCACTGCTGACACAGCCTTGGCACAGCCAAGGTGCCCATGTCCCCAGAGATGCAGCAGCATGGTGGTGGTGCAGCCCCAATGGCCAGCCTTACAGGTAGGGTTAACAGGTACAAGATAAAACAGTCTGCAGGCTTGACTGGCTGCTATAGAGTGTCTTCGTGGACAATGAAATGACTGTCAGACAGGTTAGTAAAACTCTTCTGGGAAAGAGGAGCTTTTTATAACCTAGAGTAGACCCAAGGAAATTAACATTTATACAGTAGTTAAAATATAAATAACTCGACATCTGAGATTATGACTGTATCTGAGTTCCTCATTCTAGATGGCTTCATTTTATAGTTAATCAAATACTAGATTTGAGATATTCATGCACGCATCTGTGTATGTGAGAAAAAGTAAAATGTTTAGATTTTGCTGTTTTACCAGGTACCCTGTATTTAATGTCATCTTGTAAACAAGTTCTTACTAAGAAATGTCTGGATATTCAAATGGGTTATATTCACAACACTGATTCAGAATGAAATAGTCTGTTGTTTTTCTTTAATTGGTACCCATCCTATTGTAGAAAGAATGAAAAAAATCTCCTGAGAAAATTATTTCTGAAGTTTATGCTCGAGATAGAAGCGAGGTTATCAAGAAATTGTTCTCTATCCTTATCTTTATTCCACTTAAAGGTAGTATGTTGGAAGGCAGTATTTTGCATTTGAAGATGAACCAGAGTTTATTTTAATAAGAACAAACAATCAAAAAATCCTGACAATTCTGAAGCTCTTATTTAGGTCTGCTCATCTTTGGATGTGGGAACAATTTCACTTAACAAGATTATATACACTTTTTGAATAAAATTTCTGGAGATAGAAAGTTGAGGTGTTGAAGATGGAGCTGACTTCTTTAACCCAGAGAATAAAACCTTCTTGGTGCTCTGTTTAGTCTAACATTCCAATTATTTATAGTAGGCATATGGTAATTAGATAAATTGTTCTGTAAGATAAGGACCACCAACTTTCTGAAGTCATGGCAGAATGGTTTTGTTACCAAGTAGAAAATAAAATGTTCTAGTAGAAACTTGGCAGGAGTGAAAAGACTTACAGAGCATCTGCTCATTATACTAGTCAAGGCCTTGGATTTTTACTTTGTTGGTAGAGGAGGGTATGACTATGGTCAAAAGTAACTGAAATAAGAGTACTATTTCTGCAGTAAAAGAGAAAATGCATTTATACTGTTTTGTCCTGAATTGGTTCACTGCATCAGTGTGATCACTTGCTTAGAGTTTCTGTAAAGTAGTCCATCTTCTGAAAAGTATCCAGAGTTCCGCCCTAATTGTACTATTGTGAGAAGATCTGTCTCAACAGAGCATTTTTTGCAAAGTTTTTTTTATATGCATTGTAGGATATTTTTATTAGCCTGAAGGACATAAAGCTGTATTCTTCTTTAGTTTCTAGGGCAACGAAAGGCTCTGCTTTGAACTAGACACACAAATTCTTTTCAGGCTATGCAGTATCATAAAAACTCCAGTATCTACCTGCCTTAGCTTCTACCTAGGGACTGATGAAAGAGCAGAAGTTCAGGCCAGGTTGTTTGCCAATTAGCCCTGTTATTTTTGTTTTACTTTTTGAGTTTTAGTGACCTGCAGCTAGGTTCATTGCGAGCAATCAGATTCTTTAAAAAGCAAATAAATAAAAGCCTCTGTGGAACTGTAGTTTGTATCGGTATGTAATGCTCGATTCTGCAGACTACATTGTAGCAGTCAAATTATCAGAGGTCAGTTTTCCTACCAAGGCTTGCATTTCAGGGGCCAGATCTGGGTAACGCCAAAAGTCAGGAGCACAGACTTTTTGGAGTAAAATGTTCTTACCTTGAAATGGAAGAGAAAATGTTTCTTTCCCTGTGGTTTTGACTGGACAGGACAACATGATTGTTCCTGAACTCTAATCCTTTGGAAGTGGGTGATGCTACTAAGAAGGTTTTGAATTAATTGTTAGGCCTATTCTTGAAGACTGTAAAAGTGTAATTTTAATGAGCTAGAGAAAATCTCATTAGAATAGTTTAAACAAGTTTTGCAGTGGAATTTTTATCAGTGATTATAAATTGGTTAAAGTAATGTAAGAGTGTGTTGGCTTTGAAGAGTGAACTAATACTTTAGAGAACTATAGTCTTTTGGCCCTTTTAAAATGCATATGAATTTCACTACTTTTTCCTATTTTTACTTTATACATCCACTAAAAAGTCTCCATTTTATAGTTTAAATAAACAAGGATAAAGAGTTTGAAGTTGTCATTAACTTATGCTTGAGCTTTAGTTAATTCTGCAAAATCTGGTTAGTTCATTTTGCTTTCAAAATTCTGAGACACATGTCTATCTCAAGGCCTGTAAGTATGATTATCACTTCCTCTACATAAATGAATAGCTATAAATATTTATGTAAGTTTGTCATTTGTTTCTCAGCCCATTTTCTATGTAAACAAGCATTATGCAACTCAGTTGTCCGCTTGTCTCATCTTCCTCCATTACCTGCCAGTAAGTTTTGAATTCTGCAGCACAGTTAAACTAAATTAAACATTAGGACAAATTCCCAAAGAGATCATGGAAGGCCTGTCCTTGGAAGTTTTCAGGACTGAGCTGTGCATGGCCCTGAGGAAGCTGGTTGAGATTTCCTGGCTGACCTTGCTCTGAGCAGGGGGCTGGACTGGAGACTTCCCAAGGTCCCTTCCTGCCCAGATCAACATCTGGAACAAATTAGAAATCTAAATAATGATTAAGTTCTGTCAGAATTGTTGGTGGGAAAGACACACTGTCGCTGCTATATGGAAGAAACTGGCACATGCTTAATGCTATTTATGGACTGGAGAATGGTGAGGGGAAAAGTTGTAGGCAGAAGGAAAAACTAAAGCTTTAGATAGCAGCATTGATAGACTCCGTAAGAAACTAGACCTACCCTTGTACTCATAAATTGCTTTACAGACTCCGCACTTTATACAAAGTCTGGATGCTGTTTCAGCTTTTTCAGGAGGATTGTTAACAGTACTTTGTTGCAAAGATTTTTTTTTTTTTTAGCTGAGCTACTGGCATAAACTTTGATATGTCTGAATTGGTACAAATCTCTTTAGTCACTTTCTTTCTCCTCCCTCACCTTTGTCAGTGTTTGCTTGTACAGGAAGTTTACAGTATATTTTAAAATATTAGAGTAGTTTATCTAAACATTTGCACATCAAGATATGCTTCTGAGAGAAATTTCTTGTGACAAAAAATGTATGGATAGATAAATAGTAATGTATTTTAGGGTCACTGTTGTTTGAACACAGCAATGTACTAACTTTAAACTGTAGGAATCCATAGATTTATGTGATGTGCAAGAGGCTCACATTGCTTTAACAGATATCTGCATTTTTCACTGCCTTTGTAAAGGCACCTATTCAGTCCCACATCACCAGAATAGGCAGGTTTTATGACTTGGTAGAGTTTTGTACAGAGGAGCGAGGAAGAGGAGAAAACCCTCAATGTCAACATATGTTTAAAGGTATTGTGAGCCTTTGCAGTTTCTGCTTAAGTTGGTGGTGTTGAAGTGAGATAATAACCTTGACTTTGACCCCAAAGCTGGTGTTCCTGCTTCAAGGCACACCTAATCCACCAGCTTTATTCTTGCTGCTGACAGGTTGATGTTGGCACAGAATCTGCCCTAATGTTCCTATTACTTGTAAAGAAATCCCGAAATTGTGTGGTGTTGCATAGCTCACTGCTGAGAATAGCTGGGATGCAGGGTGCTTTTTCAGTTGAAGAGGGAGCAAAACTGCTACTGCATGCTTCAAGATGTTCAGATTGCCTCCATCACTAAGGATGGAAGACCTCAGAAGTGTTTATGTGCCATAGGCAATAGAGGTTAAAGCTGACAACTCTTTTCTTCAGATGGAGAGCAGAGGTACAGAGTTCAAGGGACTTGCTAGAAATTGCACAGGTGGTCTGTAACAGGGTGTGAAACTGAACCCACATCTCTTAAATCACATGTCAGCAGTCCCTCTTGCTTGATGCTTGATGTTTTTGCTCTAAGACATTGAGGATAAAATTTAATTATAATGGTTATGTCTGAAAAAAGTTGTCATTTAAAAGAAATGTATTTTTTGAGACTTCAGTATACAAATAAAAAATAGATAGTAGTCTCTTTAATTTTAGAATCTTCTCTGTGTTGCACATTTGGTAGATACTGAAAACCTTGACCTATCCAGTCGTGCTCATTGTATTGGAATAAACATTAGTATATTAGCATCGATATGGCTTAAAAATATTCAAGGTAGGAAAACTAATATTATTATTAAGAATAATTTTCAGTTATGGATGCAAAGCTTAAATATTGAAATGTGAGGCCTAATTTTCAGGATGTTGAGCTATTTCTACAGCTAGTAGCAGTAATTAAAAAAAAATTAGGTGCTCAACTTGAATGTCTGGAAATTTTTTGAGCTAGAACTTTTTTGTATTTAAGCAACTATAACTTGCCTCATAATCTGTTAATAGTTTTCTTGACAATTAGACTTCTTTCAGTATGAACTGAGTAGAGAAACAGGAGCTAGATGAAATTGGTGCAGCTGTGAGAATCTCAGATTTGTAGGACATTCTGATTTTCTTGTTGCTTTTAGAAATAAGGGAATTAGTCACAATGGAAACAGTCAGGTGAAACATTTGCTTTGTATTTACTTGTGGTTATTGCTTCTTTAGCTAAACCAAGGAACAGAAAATTCCCATTTGAAAATTCCAGTGTTTCTGAATTGCTAGATATGCCAAGCATTTCAGGATTTCAACAAGATGATGTTGATGCTCAGTTGTGAAGATGAGGATTTTGATTGGCATAGAGAGGGAACTCGAGGATTAAAATCTTGTTTGGATATGCTCCCAGCAAACCTGCTGCTAAGAAGGTAGATTTTATATATCCCTTAGAGTCTTTTCAGTCTTGATAATAGACTTCAGTGTTAGCTATGAATTTTAATGATAGATACTAGGGAGAAGTGTCCTTTGTAAGGTGAAAAATAACCTCTTGTTTGTGAAGACTTTAGAGCATCTGGAATGGCAGTAGATGAGAACTGAAGTTACTTGTGTCATTGGCTCCTTGTCATCCCCAGCACTCAGAAAGCTGTTTTCCTTCACCTGTGCCACAGCCTTACTTTGAGGGGAACAGTGTTATGGGACATAGTTTAAACATTCATGGAGTTCTGCAAGCTTAATGAGAAAATGTCTCCTTAATGATCAGGGATATTTTTTGGGACTTACTTTAGTGACTAGTGAAGCCTTAAGACATGTTGATAGACCTTTGAATTTTCAGATGCTCTTGACATTTTATCTTAAAAAGCTGGAGGGAGAGCTAAAAGTAGGCTCTATCTGTAGTGACTTGCAGTAGCAGGCTGAAAGCATGGAAGGAGTTTATTGTTATTCTAGTTCTCCTATAGAATCTTAGTTGCGGAAAATCCTCTGTAGATAAGAATTTTCCTCTGAAGTGAATAGAAATGACCTTTAAAGATCTTTGGTGTCCTTCATCCAGAGATGATGTGCATCATCCTGTTGCAGCAGGGGAATGCAGGTTTACTGCATGGCCTTTGAGTGTGTGTGTGTTGTGTTGTGCAATCCATGGTTCTAGTCCCTTGGAAGGTCTCAGGTGTAAGCTGCCTAGGAATAATGCGTGCAAGTGCTTTGGTTGAAAAGTGCTTATTGTGAGAGTTGGGAAGCAGATATTTATAGTGCTTCTGCATGCTGTGGTTGGTTGTTGTTTCTTGGGCTTTTGCTTGGAACTATTTCCTCTTAATTTCTTACAAGGACACCACCAATGGTGAGCCAAATTGGCAAGTGAAGCCAGCTCTAACACCCACAGAACTGAATTGGCTTTAAAGTATTTTATTTAAGCTGAGGGGATTATTTCCAGAAAGTTTTGTGTACAAGAGCAAAGTTTCTGAAGCCTCTTCAAAAGTGATATGGCGTGGTGTTATTTATTATTCTAATATTATCCTCCCAAGTTGTTTTGCAATTATTATTTAATTTGCTGTCCTATGAGTAAGTACAATTATCATGACTTTATATACCTCAGTCTATCCATCTGAAGAGTTTTTTTTTCCCCAAAGGCTATGTAAGGAGTTCATGTCAAAGCCTAGAATAAAATGTTAGATCCCAGTCCTGCAATTAGGCCATACACTGTTCTTTATAGCAAACTGATTCGTGACTCAGCCACCTAATTGCAGTGGGACTTCCAATAAACTCTTTAACATCTACTCATTTATAAAAATTATTTTAAGACTATTTTTTTAGTTGGGAGTTATTGCTTAAGAAATTAAATCTCTACACAATATAGCTTACAAAACTGAATATTAAATGCGATTAATTAGTAAACTGGAATGACTTGTTTGCAGCAGAATTGTGGGAGTTTTACAGCTGTTCTGTGTGGTTTTGCCTGAGAAGCTGTAGTGATTTCCATTAGAGGGAAAAGTGCTCCAACTTTGCAGAAACCTACCTTTGTTTAGATTTGAGTAACTCGCTGACACATTTGTACATGTATACAGGTATTGCCACATCTTTATTGGTGTCTATTTGCAGGAGTCCATGGAAACATAATCCTGCACAATGACCCCCTAATAGCTGCAGTTTTTAAAGCTACCAAAATACAAAGAATGGGGGTTTGGTAAAAGTGAGATGTCTCCTCTGTCTGGGTATCTTAAGGTAGTAATAGCTTCAGAAGTGTGTGTGTATATATATAATTTTTTTTCCTGCTGCTTTGGTTCAAGAATTGGTAACTTCAGGACAGGTTTAAGATGGTTTTCCCCTTGAAAATTCTGTGGTATTGCTTCCTCTCATCCTGGTGTTTGAGAGGCTCAGAATCAGGCTGGGGAATGCTCAGCGCCTTTTCTTATCCTCCATAGCTGATGTGAGTTTAAACTATCAAGGATTCTGCATTAAACATCCAAGTAATTATGTGAAAGGGATTACAAAAATTCTTGATGGTTACAATTGGAATATGTTCTTCCTCTAAAATGAGGAAACTGTTTGTTCAAGTTATGACAGATTTTACTGAAGGCAATCAAAGTTTGCAAGTTACATTACAAAAGGATATCTAGTTATATTTAGTGTGAATTTGTAAATAACCTAATGGATTTAACTGTCATTTCTGGTACTTTATTTCATATTACCCATAATTCTTTTGCTGTGTATTTTGGGAGGATTCATACCACACATTTTTTTAAGTCTAAAATGAAGAACAATTTTTTTATTGACTTTTTGATATTATTTGCATCATTTTCAACACTAATATCTTTATCCCTTAAATTGATTTTCTTTTTTAAATACTATCAAAAGTGACAGAAATGCATTAAAAAAAAAAAAAACAGAAAGATGCCCTGTGTGTAGAAGGTAATAAAGGAGAGTTAGTACTGGAGGTAGAAGGTAATAAAGGAGATTTCGTACTGGAGACTCCTTTTGATTATTAGCAATAGTTATCCTGAAATACCTTTTGTATTTCAGTGGTCCCAGGTTTGATCATATAAAGCTGTAATCATGCATCTTTCCAAAAACTTCAACAGGACTTAAACTTGTTATAAAAAATAGTCTTTAAGAATGTGTGATATTATCTTGGTTTGATTTTATTACACAGAATGATTTGGTTGAAAATATTTGGGTCTGATATGAAGCTCAGAAAAAAAATCTTAGAAAAGAGACACCACTTCCAGAATGTGAAATTAGAAAACAGGAACCTGTTTGTACTTTTTTCTCTACTGACTACTACAACTCACACACGCACAGAGTGTAGGGGAACTGGGCAATCTCTACCACTGTTTAAAGGAATCAGATCAGTTTATTAGCCTTGGTATGTTTAGCGGGTTTTGTTTTTAAATTCTTGCAGTTTCAGTCTTCATTTTTATTATATTTTCACTGTACATTGTTTCTGTCTTTATCCGATGACAGCTCTAACTAGAAATCCAAGAAGTACCTTGTAAAAGAAGTTAGGTACTGCCCGTGTTTTTTTGGGTGTGATTGGAGGTGGAAAAGCTGTGAGGAAAAAGTCTCTGAAGATCATTCTCATACCAATCACCTTGACACTTTCTAAATGTTCTAAGCTGTTATTCAAAGTGTACAGAGTAATCTAAACAGAAATGTGGATGATGTGTGTGCCATGTGAGGTAAGATAAAATATAGAAGTATTTATTACTGTGTGACATACAAGGCTGTGTGGTCAGTGGTCTATAACTGGGCCACATAAAACATTTGATGTTTGTGTATTTATTGATTTCCTGTGGCTGTGGTGTCCATCCTCAGGAAAACTGAGATTTACTGTGGGCTATTGGTCCCAGGTGTTCATTGAAGATGGGTATCAGGGTGGGTTTTAGCACTGAATTTATCTAGAACTGGCAAACACATTCTAATTGTCTTTTATGGGGCAATGACTGTACCTTGCTAGTAGTGGAAACCCTACATATGATGGCATTTGACTCTGTACTGGTGCCTTTCATAGGGCTATAAATGACTGCAGTCCTGCTACCTCTTCAAGAGTCACCACTGCTCAGTATCTGTCATATTGGAGCTAAAGATAATGAGATCATTTAAACAGGGTGAAGTACCTTGTTCTTTAATCGTGTTCTGCAAACGTGTAATTGGTCTTGCAAAAATTTGTTCCTGAAGAGGTCTTAAAAAGTCAGGCCTTCCCCTGCTACATTTTTGAGAGTGTTTCTTACAGGCTCTGCTATATTTGCCCCAGAATACATACTGTGCTGCTTTGATAATGACAAAAGTAGCAGCAGTTCTTATTTTCGGGTGGCTCTCGTGCTTTTCATTAGGAATGATCAGTGCTGCTCAAAGCTTTTCAGCCATACTGGTAAAATTGGATTTTCCTGCTCCAGAAATGAGCAGAACTGTGCCACTTTTCCATTGCTAAGGGAGCAGGTAGAGGCAGGTGGGCTGCAGCAAAAGGCAAAACTTCTGCCCAGCTCCTGCTGTGAGCTGAACTGGTCTTTCACAGATCCTGTGATGGGAGCAACAGCCTAGATTCAGGGCTTCAGTATGGGTGGTGGGGTTTCAGCTTCTTTACTCTGCTAAAAGTATTTGTGAGTAAGTTAGATCCTACTGGAGGAAGGATTTGTGAATTCCTGTGTTTAATTTTTGTGGTTGTATGAAAGGTTCTGTGTTGCTGCTTGTACATTGCAAGGTGGCTCTCTTTTTTTGTTTATTTGTTTTTTCCTTTGTGAAGAACCTATTTTTCTCTTGGGCCACTGAAATTGATCAGGGTGAAAAGCCTGTGAAGAGGAGAGTCTCTTTTTCCCTTCAAATTTCACTAGAATCGTATAATTGCCCCACATCTGAGAAACTGCCCTTCCCTTGGTGGGCCTGGGCTGCACAGCACCTGAGTGGAGCGAGTCCAACATCTGGCTGGTCAAAGCTCTGAGTATCAGGTGGAGTCTCCAGATGCGGGCAGAAGTTGGCTCCAGTGAGATCAGCAGCTGTAGTAAGGAAAGTATTGAGCTAGGGATCTCCCCTGTTCTTTTCATCAGAAAAGAAATTGCCCAGGATGCTAAGTGAGGCAGGAAATTCTGGCAGTGTTGAGAGGTAAAGGGTGTAGAGCTAGCTTGAACTTCAGAGCTTGTAGAGTTTGATTTAGGCAAGAGCTAGATTTTCCACAAAGTGTTACCAGAACTCAAAACTGGGAAGTGCAAAGGCCCTTATGACTCTGAATGAAGACACACAATTCATCATCCTCTTGGTACCTGGGGAATATGATACAAAGTCTGGTCTGACTCCCTCTACTCAGCTTGGGTCTGGCAGGACTGATACTGAGCTGGAGCACTTAAGTCCAGCTCATACCAGAGCCAGTCTTCTGCTCAGTATCTGTGGACTTTTTTTTCATTATTTGCTGTATTCTATGTAGTAGACACTGGCTCTTCTATGTAGAAAGATAAACTGTATTTATAATAGACAGGCATAAGTATATATATATATAAAAGTCTAAAATATATGTCACACAGAATATGTGTATATATATAAAATGGTTTTTTTTCTGTAAAATTAACTACTCAAAATCTAGGTAGTACAGGGATGTATTCTGCAAGAGCAACTTTATATTTGCTAAGGAGACATAATGAGAGCTTTGCAGAAACACTTTCTTACACATTTCAGTCTTGTAAAGTTATTGGTTATTGGGTGAATCTGAATTATAAGGTGAATAAGGCTATTGACTGTAGGATCTCATTTTAGATGGTGAAGGTAGGTAGTGAATTGGGTAAATGCAACAGGAAAAGCAATGCAGAAAATTGCTTCTATCAGTTCCACCTAATAGTTCCTAGATGGTCCTGTGCAAATAAATTAAATTAGGCTTTTCACATCTTTTCTGTCAGCTCATCAGTTCTTTCTGTTCTTCAGTACAAAACATCAGGGTTTCCACTGCTCCATTTCCCAGGTGCTGAGTACTCATAGCATACAGACACTCAGATATTTAGTTGCCCAGCCTTTCTAGCGTTCCTAAACCTTTTAAGCACTTGAATTTTTCAGGGAAACTGACTATAAGTCTGCAACAAGTGTGTATGTGTTTCCTTATATGTTTCTCAACAATTGAAGTGATGTCACAAAACTCAGAGAAGTGTTTTAATTTTGGCTTATCTATTTAATCACTGGGCATTTCTCAAGCACCTGCTTTGAATTTCTCAGTTTTACCAGAGGGCAAGCCAGTGGAGAGTGAGAGGAAGTTCAGGGCCTTCAGAAATCAAGAAATTCAGGGAAGGGGTACCTGATTCCATTTCCACTGAAGAATTTTTTTAATGCTGTATAGCAAATACAATAGGACACATGCATCTGAACAATAAAGATAAGACAGCAATTCAGTGTTTCTTTTTATCTGTTGAATGCCATCCATCTTATGTAATTAGAGACTGTGCTCTCTTGTGTTTAAATGCAGGAGGACAGATTCCAAGATGCTTGTGTGTATTTTGGTACTTTATTAATGGCAGCTTAGCTCTTGCAAGGGTTCCAAAGATATCATTGTGCTAAACACTTATCCACAGAGTGAGAAATGGATTGTGTCTCTTCAGATGGTAAATGAAGGCAGGATAAATGGTAAAAGTGAGGGGAATTCTCTGCAATTATTGATGACAGCCCTGGACTATGGATTAAATGACATTCTCTTGGTAAGCAAAGAGGCATAATAAAGTTTAGAATTTCAGCTACATTTTATGACATAGTTGGACAAATTTTTTGTACTAGTCTGGTGATGTAAGAGTTGCTGATGTGATTTGAGACATTATTGGCCTTTTATCCTTCCGGACTCTGGGGGAGCCTGCTGTCCCTGCAGCAGGAGCACACAGGGTACCTGTTCCAGTGCACCGTGGAGACAGACAGGGAAACAGGCTGTTCCCCTCAAACAGATGAGGCAGATGCACCAGCACTGCTCTGCTGCCTTGCCTGGCAGGCAGGGAGGATGGGTGGGAGGGATGAAGAAGGTGGCTTAAGGACGGTGTCATCAGCTGCTGCAGGTGTCAGCTGCATCTTTTGTCTGTCCACAGTTCAGACTTACTCCAGTGATTTGACTCAAAGCAATACTACTAAGAAAATATGAAGGAGAAATTCAGGTTTAAGTTAAGAAAGTACCATCTTGCTTCTCTTAAGTCTGGTTTGAGTGCTGAAAAGTCATGAGTGGTTTTGCTCTCAGTTCTAGTTGCTTTTGTGAGAAAACCTGTGTAAGAGTATTTTGGAAATAGGCCCAGTGTTTTCTTCTCTCTTTTCTGTGGCAAATATGTAAATTTGAAACCTGATGGAACACTTTGTTTCATGTCTGAAGAAAGGTTTATGAATGTGAGAGTGGAAAAAAAAAGAATGGCAGGCATCTCAATTTTGTAAAAAGATTTGGCAAGGATCCTTTCACAAGGAGGTGCAAAGTAAAGAATTCCTTCATAGCAACATGATCTGTTGTGCTGTCCAAGTTGATTATGAAGCAGAACTGTGATAGTATTGCCTGGAACTTAATTGTGATTTTTTTTTGTCTCTTCAACTTGTTTAACTGGCATAATGATGTGAATGCTGCAAGGGAGAGATACACATTCCGTATTATCTAATACATATTTTTATGTAACAGTACTTATGTGTGTATGCAGTACTTAAAGTGCACTTCATTTCCTGAAATTTGGAATTAATTTACTGGCCCTTTGGTTGTGTCTCATTTATTGCTATTCAGAGAGTTCTGTGTATATTGACCAAAGGTAAATGTACTCTTAAAAGGGAGAGTGTTGCATCATTATCCCAAGCAGGAGATACAAAATACCTCTTCAGGGAGAAGGAGGGTGTAATGTTGAAGGGAGGGTTTGATGTCCATCCTGTTCTTACACATGGAGATTGCAAACAGAGAAAATAGTTTTATATTCCTCATTTTTGTAGTGTGAAAGTGTTCCTGGCATGTTTCCTGGAAGGAAGGAAAATTCAGGGGAGGGTGATTTTTGTAAAACTCTGAAAGCTCTGAGGAGGACAAGATGTGCAACAAATTGCTAGAATGTGAAATACACATTTTTTTCAAAAGTCAAATTTTAAGGTCATTCCAATATCTCTTTCCATTTGGGCCTGTAGTGTTTGCAAATAGATTTTTTATTCTTTTTTTTTAATTGAAGAATGTTGCCATTTTAAAAAATTTAATTATTGTTGTTGTTTTTGTTTTTAAACTGTAGGTATGAGAAGGTGCCAGTAATTCTGGTTGGTAATAAAGTGGACCTGGAAAGTGAGAGAGAAGTATCATTGAGTGAAGGCAGAGCCTTAGCTGAAGAATGGGGCTGCCCCTTTATGGAGACCTCTGCTAAAAGTAAAACAATGGTGGATGAGCTCTTTGCGGAAATTGTTAGACAAATGAACTATGCAGCACAGCCAGACAAAGATGATCCATGCTGTTCTGCATGTAATATACAATAGCATTAAAAATGACCTAACCTGGACTTAATTTGCAGAAATTTTGTAAGGTGGTAAAACTGTCTACTTCACTTCCTGGTTTGTGGGTCACTTGAAATACATCTGTAGTGAAGTAGCAACATTAACTCAGAGCTGAGCATTGAAAGTCAATCACTGACTCTGAATATAATTGGGTTAAATGACCACATCTCACCCGTTTTTTCCCTTTGAGCACCTGCAATTTTATGGCACAGTCAGTTGATCTACAGGGTCGTTCCAGTCGAACGTACGTGTGTTGTCATGTCTGACAGCAACAACAGCAACTATTTCCGAAGAGGACAGAATCCTTTTGGAAACGGAGGCGAAAGCAGTGGAGAGGATGTCTCTGAAGACCTTTCAGGACAAGCATAAGCATGAAAAGGAGAGCCAAGTCTTTTGGTGTCTGATTACCACGCTTCAGAATGGACACTATCACATGTGGCTGAGTTTGTTCAGTCAGTTATGTTGATTTCACCAGAACTTCTGATGTTGTTGGAGGAAAAGGCTACCAGAGACCCATATAGTTTGGATTCTTTTCAAAATCAATGCTATTATTTCTACACTTTATCCCACATCTTGAAATAGAAAACATTGTATCAGTGTGTGAAATGAGAGGCAAGATCTGGAAACAAGTGACGGGTGAAGAAACAGTCTGGCATTGGAATGTTTTAAATCTTTCATTTTGCTGCTCAAAAATGGAGGATCGCTTCAGGTTTTGGTCTACAAAAAGCCAAACAAACCCTCTGTTTACAAAGCAGGAAGCATCTTTATTTTCACTTTACTGAACCAGGAGGAAGCAACTGTGATGAAAAAAAAATTGCTGAGCCTTACTAACAAGGAACACTTTAATAGATTAACTAGTACCATCTTGTAAGGAAAATTAAGCCATGTTTCATCCATATGTTCCCTTCTGCAGAAACCTCGTGGGACAGTATGAACATCCTGCATTTTTAAGTTTGTTAAAGACAACAGTTTTTCTTGCCTTTAAGGGCTACATTCTCTGGTGTGATCCCAAACTAACATTTGAAAATCCAGTTTGCTATTTGATAGCTTTAATGTTGAAAACTTAAATTG
The DNA here is from genome assembly GCF_000277835.1 of Geospiza fortis. Lineage (NCBI taxonomy): Eukaryota > Metazoa > Chordata > Aves > Passeriformes > Thraupidae > Geospiza > Geospiza fortis. Next base: position 1,765,053 of record NW_005054363.1, read on the forward strand.
AATAACCACGTGAAATCATTTGGTTCAGAGGTGAAATAGTTACGGTTGTAATTCCTTAGGTGAGTGTGGAAATGGCTCTTTAATTGCCTGACACACTATTCAAAGGTTGCCCCAATTATTGGAGTGTTTAATGGTGGGAGCAAATATTTTATTTGGAAAGGATGCTCGAGCTCTGACTTGCTAGTTTCATAGCAGTGAAGTATTTATCATTTGCATGACTAATGGCACAGAAATACCTATTTCAAAGTCTTACAATCAAAGTATAGAAAAGTTTTCAATCGCAATGTTTAGATTTTAAATGCTGGAGAGGTTGTCTTGAGCTGGATCTTTTATAGGTAAAATTGGCCATAAAATACAGTCACTGAGCCTGTGGTCTAAATAACACCATGCGTTTATTAGTTTTTAAATCTTGTGCAGTAACAGTGTAGTTCCTTGTGTTTAAATGAGTGAAAATAGGGGTGCTGGGCTGTGTGTGTGTGTGTGTTGAGTGTGTATGTGTGTGTGTATATGGCCCTTAGAAATGCTGTAATTGGAGTTAGGTTCGAGAGTTTTGCCTCCATCTGCAGAACTTCCTAAAAACGCTCTCATCTGCCACAAAGGACACTGGAGTAGAAAACACTTTGCAGATTTCCATACATAAATATCCTCAACATTTGAATTATAGTTCACTGGATGATAACTAAAGAAAATCATTTTCACAGAAGAGAACTGGCCAACTCTGCCCTTAATCTTTCAAGACCTTTCCACAACCAGTGTGACAAAGGGCATTAGATGTCACAGAGCATTAAGCCTTACTAGAACGTAAATGTAGCCCATTTCCCACCTACTTTGCAGAGCTTTTGTTACTGTACTTTGTTCTCTTAGGGAGATAGGCACACCGTTTATTTCTGGCATCTGAATGCCCATTTTGGGTGCTCTGAATCGCCCTCCTAGAGGCACCTACCTCTTTCCATTGACTGTATAGCAAACTTAGGCTTTTAACTTTAGTCCTCCAAGTCACAGAACTCACATGCCTAAACTAGATGGTATGAATGTTCTCTTACCACTCCCTGCCTGCCCATTGTGTCAGCTGCTATGCTTAAACAAGATGTGAGATGTTGGATCAATGGTATTTCAGGGTTTCAAATATCTAGATTGGGAAACAGTTAATCAAGCAGCACAATCCATCCACAAAACAGCTTGTCAGTGTGAGATCCACTGCGTAAGCACTCGAAAAAGAAAAACCACAAAAAAGCAAACCAAAGCCAAATTTCAAACTGAGTTGGAAGTGCATGTTCTGCGAGGTTATTTACAGAGATGTTAAAAATCTTACCTGACAGATTGTTCATCAACCGAGAAAATGGCACAGAGTATGAACAGCCTAACATGAAGTTCATGATATAAAGCAGATGGGCTTTAAATATAGGAAAAATTGCAGAGTAAATTTGTAACAGAAATATTAAAGAAAATATCTCCCAGTTTTGTTTCTTCATTACACTCTTACATTTTCAAAAGCATAGGCCATATGTAAGCTACCATGCAACTTGGCTGGGGGAGCAAAGTGTAAGTGTTGTTTTTTATTGTATAGTTCTGAGGAAGTAGTTATGCACTATTTGTATTTCCACTAATGTGAAGATAGTGGAGCTTGAATCAATGACAGTTGCACTCGACAGATTTTTCAAGTTATAGGGGTAGCAGAAAGGGAGATAGGTGAGCCACACAGCGGCTGCATGGCCACCCTGCAGGAATCACTGGTCTTGGGTCACTGTTTCATTTGTACCCTGGTAGGATTACCAATTATAATATTTGAAAGTTTCTTATAACATGCCTTAAAATATTATGATTTGTTCCAAAGACCCACTTTTCCTTTGGCTGTTCTTGTAGAGCTTTGTACTTTTCTACAAAGACAGCATTTTTTCCAGTTTTGTTGGTTAAAAAAAAAAAAATTGCAACTTTTATTCTTTTAAGCTATGATAGAGCAACTGTTTCCTCTTTGCCTTAAAAATACACACAAAAATTATTCAAAGCAAACAAACCAGAATCAGATCAAGAGTATTAAATATAACTTGCATTGGATTTTGTTTGAGTTTTTTCTGTTGTGCCCATCCCCCTGCCCACCCCTTCAGAGCATCAAGAAAAGAAATTTGGTGACATTTTCTGTTCTGATTCTAGCCTCTCCCTAACCCCAGTGCTACAGTTGCCATTACTTTTCTGTGGGAAAACTACTGGTATTTGCTTTCCTGTACAGAATGTTACCTAAAGATGTCAGCCATTTGGTTGGGGGGTTTTGTGCATGTTTGTTTTTAATTTTTTATTTTCTTTTACCAGTGTGCCATCAAAGCACTGGTTAGGCTTTAATTGTGAAACTCCGCAACAAAAGCAAATGTTTGACAACTGCAGGAGGCTTTTATCTGCATTGTTGTGCATCTGTTAATTCTTGATCAGGGTTTGAAGAAAGACTGAAGTGGGTTCTGGAGTCAGACTTAACGCTGTTGATTTGGAGTTTCCTTGGGGTGAATTAATGTATTTCACAGTTAATTGTTGAGCTCTAATACAACTGGCAACTTAAAATGGGGCAACAGTTTGTTTTGTAATAATGTCAGTTGTTTAAACCTTGATGTTTCAAATAAAACAAGAATTGTACATAGAACTCAATGCAAACTCAGCAGTTGTATTTGGAGTTAAATTATTTTAACAAATAAATTTATTTAATGAAATCTTCCTTGCATTTTCTCTGTTGTCCATTTTGATTTGATTAAAAACTTCATCCAAAGCTGATGAGGGTGCCCAGTAATTTGAAACAACATTGTCAACTATATTCAGTTCAGGAAAGTATTTCCTGCCAAAATGCTCTTCTGGTACAAATTAAGTAGCAACAAGTAAAAATCAAATATAATTTATTATGGATGGATGGATGGATGGATGGGTGTGATCTAAGTTATGAACTTGATAAAGAACAATAGCAATGGAGGGCAGTTTTCGCTTTTCTTAGTGGGATACACACAACAATCAGTAATACTCAGTATTTGATAAGATACAGCTTCTGCTATGGCAAGAGAATAGTGCCTATTGTAACTATATAATAAAATGTTCCATATATAAAAAATAAAATCACCACATAACTTGTTCAATAAATGATATAGTTAACATATAGTTCTGCAGAACTACTTTTATAGCACTGAGACTGCAAAGGGTTAAAGAAGGATTGTTTGTTATATCAGCTGTTTGATTGATGAGTGTTTTGAAGGCTTTCATCACCGCACAAAAGGAGTTAGTGTTAAAAGAACTTCAAATACAATTAGTGTTGCAGAGATTTATAAATGAACAGTGGAGCTAATGCTAACAGGATTATTCTAGCTAATTGGCACTGATCAGCAGTTACATTTTAGTCATGCCAGTATCACTAAAATACCCTATTTTCAGTAATGATGGGTGCTTGGTAGTCTCTTGTTTTCATGTCATGCATGCCTTAAGGAGCAAGAAGCCTGAGGCTGGCACATCTTAAATGCTTTTAGTTCTATGGATCATATAGAAGGCTGACACATGCTGCTAATTGCATGTTTTTGATTTGCCCATTCATTCTGTAAATCAGTTCCAAGGGAACTTTTGCTGATGGGTTCTTCCAGTCCCATTAGCTTAGTAATATCCTTTTGTTCTGCCCAAGAAGATACCTATAGAGAGACAACATGAATTCATTGGGCTGTTCTGAACAGTTAAAAAAATGCATGATGTGCTCTTTTCAAATGACTGAACAGCTAGAAAACTTTGAACTTTTCACTCCTAGCAAATGCTTTCTCTGTCTCTCTGCATCCTTCTCCCCTTTGTTTTTTTCTTTCTAGCTACTGCAGGAAGTTTTTACTCTGTATTTTGGTTGGATATCATATCTTGTTATCAGTCTTCCACAGGTATCAGTCTAACTGGATCACCAACCTTTGGTCAATGTTTTTGTTGCTTGACCATGGAATCACTGGACTCCCTCTCCTATCCCAAGTTACCTCCAGTAGTATTGTGTCCTTGCTGTTTACCTTGTGCTTTATTGTCCATCAAATGACATATATTTTTCTGAGTGCAGGAAGCATTATTTTGAAATTGCTGGAAACTGTGCCTATTGCTCTGTCTGGCCTATAGCAGTGTAGTCATCTCTTCCTTTGGCAGGCACCATCTTGGTCATTTTCATTTAAGAAAGAAATTTCCAGCTTCCGATGACTGTTTGAATGCACTAGTGTCCTACTCAGTTGTCTTAAACATAATTCCTGTTTTGCCATAAAACCTGTAGAAAGAACTTTTCTTGTGGGTTGTTTTTTTGGTTTTTTTTTTTTTGCTAATTGCAGTCAGACATTTAGAACTGCAGGTTTCTTTTCTTCATAGGGAGGTCAATTAATATGTCTGGATTTTCACTCCAGTTGTTTAGGATTTCAGTTGTCTGATGGCCAACATGTTTTTCTTCTTTAATTGGAAGTAGAAAGTACTGAGTTAAGAGTCATAGGCTCATAGAATTATTCAGATAGAAAGGGATGTTTAAAGTTCATCTAGCTCCAACCCCTGTGCCGTGGGCAGTGACGCCTTCCACTAGACCAGATTACTCAAAGCCTGGCCTTGAACACTTCCAGAGATAGGCATCCTGTGCAGCCTGTTCCAGTGCCTCACCACTCTCACAGTGAAAAAATTCCTCCCTTAGAATCTAAACCTGCCCTCTTTCAGTTTGAAGCCATTCCTCCTTGTCCTGTCACTACAGGCTCTTGCCAAAGGTCCCTCTCCAGCTCCCTTACAAGCCCCTTTTAGGTACTGGAAGACAGCCAGAAGGCTCCCTGGAGCCTTCTCTTCTCCAGGCTGTGGGTTGCATTTACAGGCTGGGTTGCAAGTGGGTGGAAGAAAACGCCATGTTGATGTGAGCCAGCCACTGTGCGATACTGGAACTGCTAACGGCGCATCTTCATTCCACTCTGCTGGAACAGTTCTTCTGTGTACTTTCAAGCACATGCTTTGTGGTCTGACTGGAATATGAAATAGTCTGTGGGGTGCTGAGGATTTATTTCAAGTTCTTCACAGTGCAGTGACCACATAGGTAGACAACCAGACAGCCACGCAGGAGTCTCACTGAAGAATGGAACAGTGAGATGGTTAGCTGGCAGAAGTGGAGGAGAATGGGGGTAGATCTAGGTTAAAGAGGTAAGTATATAAACCTGAAACACTGCTGAAAGAAAAATATGTAGATAGACTGAGTGTTATGTTGAATGGTAGAAATACGAGTATTAAGATTAAGGACGTTCTTGCACAAAAGTTTTTATTAGGTAGATCAGAGAACTGGATCTGAAGTGTAGTCTTCTACAGGACATTTCACTGAAATAAGTATAAAGCTGCTTCTTGCGATGTTGTATGGAAAGATTCTGAATTTTTTCTTGCTTTACAATCCTTGTACAGTTTAATAACCAAAAGACATTGACTTCAAACATCATCCCCAAATACTTGAGACATGGCACCTTCGCTTTCTAGTTGTACAACACAGCTTAGGAAAACAAAACATGCTTTCATTCTACAGCCAAGAATATACTCTAGATCACAGTTCTTTTGGTTATTACATAGGCTTCTTTTTGCTATTCACCCTTTGTTCTTGCAGATGGAATAATCAAATTGAATAGAGGTTGCCTGGCACTTTCCAGTATGACACAAGGTGATCTTTATTTTTGATGCTGCTTTCCAAACAAGTTAGTAGAGCTCCAGTTTTTTCAGGATGATCTCTCTGTCCCAGATTTGGGGGTGGTTGTTTGTTCTCTATTTTTTAATGATTCAGCTGTTTCTAAGGATAAAACAATGGAAAATGCACCATTTTGCATGTGCTAAATTCTTGAAAATATTCTGTCAAAACCTGGCACCATTCTGGTTTGAACCACTGGGAGATGGCCCAAAACACCACAATATTGGTACATGGGTCTAAACTTGGCCAAATTATAAGCCTCTGAAACAATAGTTTGCCTAATATAGGGAGGGATAAATGTCTGCATCCAGACTCTTCAACTGGATTGGATATGCTTTTTGCTCTTTGTATTTCATATATAGTAACTGCTGGGTGCAAGGCACAGTCCTTGTCTGTACACACAGGCTTAGAGCTGAGAAATAG
>NW_005054363.1:1771188-1776384 GCF_000277835.1 Geospiza fortis
AACTGTAGATCTTAATGTTTCTTGTTTAAGGAATAGAAATCAGCTTTGCTGGCAGTGAAGTCATCTAGGAGCAGATTCAGAGGCAGACTTCATTAACACCAGTAACTGGTGTTAACTGGACTGGTCTGAACACAGGAACCTCATAACCTGCCTGATGGCATGTCACCAACAGAGAGACACAAGAAAAACTTCCCAAAAGTGCTAGTGTGATTTTGCCTAGAAGTCCTTGCCTAAGTAAGGCAACAATAAGTTAACCTTTATAATATTTGCTGTTTGGAATTTTAAATACAGGAACACAAATAATTGATTAGCACAAAGAAGATAAGATTCCACACACCAAAATTAATGATACATAAGTGTCCTATTGATAGAGAGTAAATGCATGAGGACACTCAATGCTATGTGAATTAAGGTGCTTCTCAAATTCTCCATGAAGCCTCAAGACTTGTAACAGATGCTGCTTGAACTGGGCTGGATTCCTTCTAGGCCTTTGTATTTCTCTAGCTGGTTTTTAGGAAAAGTTTATTTTTTCCTGTGTGGTTTTATTGAAAAATTTTTGGGGGGAAGACAACACTTAAATGCAGTATTGATGTAACATTTATCTTTGGGTTTTAAGATGGAGGGAGAACACCAAAGACTCTTCTGGTTCTGCCTGTTTTTTCAGGAAAAGATACACTGTGAAGATTTGAGGAGTATTCATAGGAGTTGACGCCTCTTTATTAGGGGAACTCAATCAACCTTTCTTGATGAAGGTGCTATTTGTGGTTATTTCTAGGAACGTGCTTATTCAAGCAGTCAGAGATCATGAAGAGTGGGTGGGCACTTACAGCATGTTGTCTACTTGTTCCCCTTTGCAACCAGGGAATGCTGTGCTTGACATGCATGATAGTTTGCTGAGATAATTCCTAATCTCTGCATTTAAAGTTAACCCATCAGGTGGATATCCTTCATCCAGCAAGACAACATCCACCTGCAAATAAGCTCTCCGTAACATCTGTGGGGAGGGGACTCTCATCTCTGCATCAGATCTAAAGCAAAATGCTTGTTTTCCTTGGCATTTTCATGGCTAGAGGAAATCTGAAGAGCAATAAACATTGCTTTCTTCCCATTAGGCGAGGTATCCCCACTTTCAGAGCTCTTTGATTCGTCCAGAAGCATACACTGGAAAAAACTTTCTATTCGTGAGTATGGAGGAAGGATAGTGACAGGGAAGATACACTGCTCATAAAGGCTCGTCACTCCAGGGAAGTCACCTCTGCCATTGGGTGAACGTCATGTTCTCATGTTCATATTTTTTCTATGTGGAAAACAATTTGGTTCATGTACGACAAGAGAGATTCTTCTTCCTTTATTCATTTTTTCTTGTCTGTTTTGTTTTTTTTTTTCTAATCTTGTACAGGTTTTGCACAAAGCAACCACTGTGCACCCTTGAATCAATAGTTCATGGCAGAAGCTGCGCCTGCCCTGCTCTCAAGAGACATTCTGACTCAGAAATGTACACAGCCTATGCATCACTGAAACTACAAACCTAGTTTGCTTGTTTATAAGTGCTAGAGTTTTCCGATAAATTATGAAAATCACGCTTTCAAAAAGTTCACAATGCTGCTCCTTGTTAAACTTTTTTCATTTGTTCCAGATTTTGGCATGTTTGTCAAAAGGTTTAAAACACACCAATGAAGAAAAAACACCAAACAGTAAAAACCAAGCAAACAAGATAAAAAAAAACCAGTACAAACCAAATTCAGGTTTCCTCATCTTGCTATCTCCAACAAAAAAAAAAGTTTCAGCTACTATTTGTCACCTTTATGTGTCCAGAAACCTATAAATGCAAATTAAAAGGAGGAAAAAGGGAAGACTTGGGGAGAGGAAGAACTCTTACAGCTCACTGAGCTTGGATGGCGATATCAAAACAATCCATGAAGTTCCCTGATCAGGCATAAAAAGGAGATGGTGGCAGCAGGTGGTCACTTGGGACACCATGGCAGCAATGCTAAGAAAAGTTTTAGATAAAAGAGAATTCCCTGTTCTCTACCCATACAAGTGTCCCTGTAAGGAAGTGCTTGAATGAACAGTGTCTGCCACACCGTGTGGGCACTGGGTGACGAGCAGCCTGCTCCTGCACTGTGCTGTGAGTGCTGAGAAAGCTGGATTAGCACTGCAGCAGCTGCTACATTCACCTTCTTTAGCAAAGCTTCCCTGCAGACCACAGCTGGCACTTAGTGCATTGAGAGACATGCAGCCTTCTTTAACTGGTCATGTAATTGCTCCTGAACCTGCATTTTCCTTGAAAATCCACCTTCAGGTGCTGTCCATCACAGAGGAAGGGTAGGGGGGCCATCTTTCTCTCCCATGTGTTAGTCAGGACCTGCAGGATCAGATCATGCTGAGCAGTTGTTCTGCCTTGAGGAGCCACCACAGAGGATGTTTCCAGTTAAGCTGGGCTAATCAGGCCAGCAGGATTTCAGAGGCTGCTGCTCTGCCACCCTGTGAGAGGAGTATGGCCTGTGCTTCCCCCTGACCAGCTGTGTGTCAGTATGGCCCCAGCTGCCTCTGCTACTGGATTTCTGGATCAAAAGTCTTAACCAGTTTTCTGTCACATCACCCAATATGGGCAGTAATTGACTGACCCAAAGATCATTTGGTAGCTCTTTCTGCTCTGTGTGAGAAATAATCTTTGAGATCAGCCCTCTTAGACTAATTAAGCAGAGATCCCCTCTAATCCCCTTAGAGCAGGCCTCCCATTGCTTTGGCTTTGTGTGGACAGACTCCAGGAAAGCTCTGGCTGCTGCCTGCTTGCTGAGGCAAACATGGGCTGTCTGAGACAAACATTCTGCCAGAGGTGTATTTGGGGGGGCAATTCAGCATCCTTGCTGTCAGCAGGTTTGGATGCATAAATTTCTCTGAGTGGCACCAAGAGCAAAGCAGCTCAATGCCCCAGGTGCTTGTGTGGGTTTCCAGCACTGTGAAATGCCCACTGTGCTGCACTGTGGGTGCATTGCTACCCCAGTTCCTCCAGGATGTGCTTCCTGCACATCCCCCAACAGCATTCTTAACAAAACCCAGGTGCTGCTGCAGACACACCACACACAGGGTGGCTGGCCCTGGCCCTTGGTGTGCCTGCCCTGCCTCTGAGCCACAGCTGAAGTGCTTGGGGCTTCAAACCTTATGTCACAGCCCCAGGGGACCCCACCCAGAGGGACTCACCAAGTGGGATGCAGACCTCAGTTCTCCACTTTTCAGGGTGTGCAGAGAGGATCTGGCCACCTGCAAGTCACTGAAGGTGCAGGAGGTGAGAGGAGTCCTTGTGTCAGGACACATAGGATGTTTTCCCTTTCACTGCCAACACACCTGAGGTTTTTCAAAGGATGGGGTATTTCTTACCTGTCTATTTACCTTCCAATTCTTAGTAAGCACAACCTACTGTCACTGGCAAAACACCCAGTAATGGGTCTTCATATTAATACTGACCAAAGCAACAACCTGAGAGCACAGGAGTTTTTCCTGTAGTTAACTAAATAGTCATGCAAACTGGAAACTTGGAGGCTCCTACAGAAAAGCTAAACTAAAATCAAATTAAACTTGGCAAGGCTTCTCATATAGGGATTAGAGTACAATAGCATTTGAAATGTTCTGCCAGAACTAGTCCAACAGTGATGGTAACAGTGATGGTAAAACTGATTTTTGAAGGTCTATCTTATAAGTCAGTAAAAACTAAAATACCCTGGAATGTCTGTTGAATGATTTGGAGGAGGTGGCCATTGATATTGAATTAAAGCAAAGTTTCCAGCTAAGACTTATTTTTTCAACTTCTGTTTTCTGCACAACTATTTAAAAATACTTTGGAAAAGATGAGCAGTCACATTTGCCTCAGCCGAGTGGCTCAAGGATGAGTTAGACTCAGGAACCTAGAGTCAGAGGATCTCCAATGGCCTGCCCTTCCCAACTTTTTCCTATTGGAGCTAGGAGACACCTTTGGGCATGTGCCATGTTAAAGTCTGGGAATAAGGAATCCTTTCCTCTGCTGATACTTTACAGACCCTTTACCAGTAATTTATCCAAATGTGCACATAAGCTTTATCAGCAGTCTTTTGTTTTAATGGTCTAACAATCTCTTGCGGTGGAATAACAGATTTTTTGCCTTCTCTTTGTGGAGTTTATTGTCTATATTTGTATCATGCTCTCAGGCAATGAGCTTTAAGCTCTTGAGTGAAACATGTGCATTATATCCTCATTTCATTTCATGCTTGTGGAAAGTTGTAGAAACAGATATTCATCCAAAGGAATGTTCCATGGCTCAAAAGATACTCCCCTCACTGAGAGTTATTCTGTTAGTAAAAATAACTGACAAAAAAAAATTAAACCCTGAAACAAAATAAACTTGAAAGACCATTGGTTTTGAAACCACCCTGTTTCTAAGTGCATCAGCATATACTGAAAGTAAAGCAACAAGGGAGGAAATGAAGTTGGCACTACTTCTATTTGTTAAAAAAACTTGGAGCTTCAATCTTTCTTCTTCCTGTGTTTAAAAATCCTGATGCAGTCAGAAGTGGCTCTGTAGATGTTGTTGTACTTATAAAAGTAGTCTGGGTAAACATAAACTCTACTCTAGTGCTTTCAGTGCCAGAGAGTATGTGGCCAAAGAGACAAAAAGCATTTCAAGCGCTCGAATGGGGAATCTCCTGGAAAGGGACAGCCTGAATAGAGCTGGCCTTTGTGGTGTCGGGGAAACATGAGGTCAGGCTTAGTTAATTGGCAGGAATTATTTAAAAGAGCTGTTACAAACGTAGAAGGGTACATTTTTGTGCATTAGCATGTTTCTGCTCACAATTTAAATGGTCAGAGGGAAAAAAAGGTTCTTTTCTGGTGTTCTCTGTGCATTCTGGTTGGGTGGATGGAAAAGAGGGAAGCAAGGATGGAACTACTTACTCTCTTGCACACATCTTTGTTGTAGATACTGAATTCTTTTCCTGATCTTTAAGTTGTGAGGGAGAAGAAGACACCAGAGCAGTGCTTTATGAACCTGATGTCACAGACTGCCTGTGTAGAAGCAAGCTCACCAGCCTGTTTGGCAGTGTGTGGTGAATAACGAGACTTCTGGGGAGTCTCCAGCCCCTACCATGGAGGCAGATCTTCCCACAGCCAGTATTTAGGCAACCACTGTGGTGCATTCCAGCTTATGAGTGCATGGCATACCCT
>NW_005054363.1:1776423-1790969 GCF_000277835.1 Geospiza fortis
ATCCCAAGAGAAATCAGGAGAGAAGTTTGTACTAATAGTAACTGCTTTTACTGCTAGAGAAATTTGCAGGGGGAGGGGGAGCAATATAAAAACTGCTACAGGAGACAAGTCAGTATGTGAAAGTCCCCCAAATAAACAATGCCAATCCAATGACATCCATAAAAAAAAAAGAAAGCTAAGTAGCCATTCTTTTCTAAAGAGGAAAGCAGAACTGATAGCAGAAATGCCTGTTCTCACTATCAAAATTGCCTGTGTCTGAGAGCTGCTCTGAAGGGCCCTTGTGAGGTGATTTGAACTGGCAGTCTCTGCTGGCATGTATCTACTGGGAAATGCTTTCTTAGAGCTGCTAAAAACAATTTTTAAACCCTCTCCATATTTTCAGGCCGAGGCCAGCTGATATCCCCCAGTAAATTAATTTGCCTAAAATGGCCTCCAAGGGAGGAAAACAAAAGGAAATTCAATCTTGTTTCAGTCTCACACACCTTAGAGTTGGGCAAGGAGGAGGAATGCAGACACCAAACTGTCCTTCCACATGAACCTGTCAGAGAGTTCAGCACTGGCGAGTCAGGGCTGGCATTGATGCCTCAGGTTTTAGCTTTTATATTTTACAGATTCTCTGCTGCTTTAGTGTGTGGGTCTGAGCTTCATATGAGGGAATAGTAAGCTCTCTCCACAGAGTAGGTAGACAAAACAATCCTTTCGCTAGCTGGGGACCCAAGGACAAATGATCCAAACTTCAGACCCAAGAGCATAAACAGCAGTGGACTGAAGAGAGAAAAACAAGAAGGATTACAAGCTAAAGAAGAAGAATTACAAGCTAAAGCTGTAACTGGACAATTAACTCCATTATGCTAATGGACCAAAACTTATAGAAGTGTGAGACCCCATGACCAGTCATCCATTTTGTGACCATTTTTGGGTTCACCTGGGGTGTAGCCCTGGCTGGGTTCTTGGGCTGCCCAAGGTGTGTCCATTGAGGTCTCCTAATAAATACCTACTTTATTCTTCAGCTCTCTCTAGTCTCTGTTCCAGGTCAGCCTCCACAAGGCTTCAGTGTGAGGTGGTGGCTGACACTCCTGAGGAAGGGTTTGGCCCTGGCTTGAGTGGACAAGATGGAGAGACAAAGCAAAGGAAACACCCAAGGGATTGCAATGTCCCAGCTGGGGGGTTTGGGCCAGCACCACAGTGCCCCTGTGGGGGCTGCTGGCCGCCTCTGCTGGCAACAGATCCATCATGGAGCAGAGCCCTGGGCTCAGGCCTCCTCCCCAGCACTGGCTGTTTGTGAGCTGCACCCCCAGGCTCTTGTCCCTGCTAATGGAAAAACACTGACAACCAGTCCTGTGCCCTGCTGTGCACACCAGCTCGGCTCCTGTGGAGCACATACTAGGGAGAAGAACACTGCCTTGGCATGAGAGCCTCGGCTGCCAAGGGTACTTTTGTTTGTACCCTCTCACATGAGGGCTGTGGTCAGGGAGGCTCTTGTACATGCATCACATGCAGGTGCAAAAATGAAGCTGCACATTCATTTTGCAAAGCATGCCTGTGTGTCCTTGCCTTCTTCATCTTCATCAGTGAAGAGAGATCTTTGCTCTTTGATGGAGAAGATGGGTACAAGCTCCTCTAAGGCCACATGCAAAACCTACACTCACTGCCTGTCATGCAGGCAATAATTATTAGAAACTGCAAACAGCAAAGCATGGCCCCCCTGACCTACCTCAAACGCAATCAGTGAGGGCAGCCTTACGTGGGTGACAGTAACTGGGCTTTATACTTCACTGTGCTCTTTTTCTCCTCGTATTTTTGGGCTAAAAGCAGTTTTAGTCAAAGCCCTCACAGCCTCTGTCACTATCCCTTTAGTAGACAGGTGATAAGTTTTAGTGACAACATGCTCTCCTTTCTCCACCCAGTAACTTTTGAACGAGCTCTTCCAGCCCAGGAGATGGGTGTTTCATGTTGGCTGTGAGCATTGCTGGTGCTAATTGAGATTCTCGGCACCGAGGCCGCGCTGATGGGATGCAAGGTCACGGGGTGTATCTATTCCCTGAATGAGCGTGGCTTATGGAAGAAACTTCCTCTTGCCAGTGCTTGACATGAATTTGAAATTCACTTCCAGTGTCTGTTCTGCAGGCATTTGAAATTCACTGTTTTGCAAACTCTCCTGCAGAGGTTGGTTTCTGGGTAGCAAATGTGATTAAAGCGTTTGCAGGCTGCCCTCCTCTCTGAGAGCCTCTTCTATGGCCATGGGAAGGGTAGTTATTGAACCTCTGCCTCCTGGAGCTACCCTGGACATTCTTGAACTCAGATCAAGTGATTGCTACATCTTCAAGGCTGGCTGTTGACTGTTTGCCCAGCGACAATTATAGGAAATGGTACTGCTGGAGACAAAAGGGGGTTACACTCAAGTGCTTCCATGAAATTTCACCCTACTCACACCACAGGAACCTGCTAAGTTTATCTTCCCACAACTCCCTTCTCTGCTCAGTGCTGGGTGCTGTGTCCTGTTGGGGTCCTCTTCAGTCTGAACCATTCCGTGACTTGGTCAGCAAAACCCATCTGGCAGAAGGGCTTGCTGGCACTGTCAAACCTGTCATTCCTACTCGCTGAGTAAAGGCCCTGAAATGGCAAGAGTGGGCAAGAGATGCTTCTGAATATTAACTGAAACAGGCAGGAGACAAAGGAAGAAGGAGAAAGTATTCATTTTAATGCAACAAGAGGTGAGGAATTGGGTATGCCTTCCTTCCAAACTGGCAGCAATGAATGGAGCTGTTAATGACCTGGAACAGCAGAGCGGGTGCAGAACTGGCTGGTAGCAAAATATACAGCTACTTTCATAAATACCAGGGGAGACTGGGAGGTTATGGTCCTAACTGGGAAAACTACATGCATAACAGAGCAGTGGGTGGAAATCCTTTCCAAGCTGCTTGTGGAAAGGGATGATTTGAAAGTTTTCATTACATACAGACCATCTGTCCTAGAGAAACTCCAGTCATCTTGATCCAGGCATTATTGCATTTCATTGTGTTCAATAACCTGGACTCAAAATAGGCTCCAAATCTGAAAACTGACAAAAATGTGGAGCTTCTTTATAAAATTATTGTACTCCTACCTGAAAGATTGTAGAGCGTTATTAACCTGCCATTTCACATCATACGTCAGCAGCAGCAAAGTGAGCCAGAGACAAGAATGAAAGGGATGAGTGATACACAAAACTTCTGCAGTCAGCAGTGGGAAAAAGAGAACTGCTCAAGACAGACATGAGTCTAATATGATGAGACTGAGAGGTGAAGATGTGACAACTGGTGAGCAGCACAGCGCATGCAGATCCAGCAGGGTCCATGCACCAGTTGTCTCATACAACTCCACAAGGGAAAACATCTGAAGACTGCACAAATACAAGGCAGTGGAATTTATTGCATGAGATATCAACAGTCAAGGGATTGATAGTGCTGAAACTGATACAACACTTAAATGCATAGTGATGGGAGGGAATAAAAGCACAGCAGCAGCCTTAATGCTCCAGAGCTACCCAAACCCATGTCTTGAATTTTCAGTAGCCACTGCTGGACACAAGGGAAAAGACAAAGTGCCTCAAATGTTCTGCCTTGGGAGGGATGGTCCAGTAGAGTCAGTGAAATGTTCTTTATATGTTTGTTCCAGGAGCAGCATCTGCTCTTTCTGGTGACCTCCTCCTCCCTCAGTGGCACTGACAGTGCAGGTATGGTACAAACCTGATGAACACAACCTGAAGGAGAGCAAAGGCCTTTCCAGGAGCACCATCCATGCTGGATCTGGATCCTTTTAGAAAAAGCAAAAGGCACTAAAGCTGAAAACCCTGGCTCATTCTGGAAACACTATTGATACTTTGCATTTAATCCTGCCATTATTAATGGCTGAAATACTCTGGCAGCTGGTGGGTATCTGGCAACCTGTGTGTCTGAGTCAGATCTCCATGGAGCACCTGCTCCAAGCCAGCTCCAGCACCGAAGCACTCTCCTTGTTGGAAACCTCCATGGAAGAGCCAGCCAGAGGACAGTCTGCAGGTCTGCTGGCTAAGAGAGAAGTTTCTTGCAAGCAGGTTGGCACAGTGCTGGCCATGTGTGCCGTGCCTGTCCTCACACAGCCCTCACAGCCCAGCTGCACCCTCGGCAATGCTCAGGTGGGGATCCACAGGCAGTGGCAGCTGAAACAGAGGGTGGAGGTTTCCTGGGACCCTGACACAAATGCCTCAGTCATGTGGAAGTCCTGTATGATGGTGCATTGTGAAGGGCCTGGGACTCATGCTGAGATCCAGCAGCTTCCTCACTGTCTGAGGGTCTCTTCTCCCATGTTTCCCTGGCTTCAGAGTCAGAGAATGAGGCAGCAAAGCATCCACCTATGCAAAAAGAGGCACAGATAAACAGTGTCAGACCCTTAAATTACAGAGATCCTCAGAGTCTGAGGTTCTGTGGGTCTGGCTTGTTCAACAAAAGGCATATTTTACACTATAAGAAACCACCTTCATAACCACCAGCTTCATAGCATTAACTTCATAAGAGTGAAAGGGAGGGGGAATGGGATGTTCAGCATCATGAAAATTAGGATTTTTTGGAGTGCATACCCTGCGTCTTGTCCTATTAAAGCTGATGGGACGTTAGTGACCATCTCCTCTGTGCAGCAACAAGTCTTAGAGCAATAAAAATTATAATAGCATATTCTTCAAACTCATCCAGAAGTATTCAAGTATTTGCACATATGAACCTTCAAATCTCCCTGCCAGCCAATTTTGTAAGCTGATCTCTGACAAGAGCAACAAAATACATCTAATTTTGAAATGCAGCTTCTTGGTTAAGAGATGCTGTGTGGGGCTGGGCCTTACCTTAATACATGCCATATGCAAAAGGCAGCGCTGACCTTGCGTGCCAAAAGAGGCTCATTTGAGCCTCGCATTACAGTGCTGTGCTTACAGGCAAATAAAGATAATTTCTCTGGATTGTTACTATTTGCTTTACCAGCTGTCTCTCAAAGCACTGGAGCAGATAATCTGAATGGTCTGGCAGCCACTCTGCCGCACAATCATTGCTGCCCAGTTGGCAGCGATTAACAGCGAGCAAAGATCAGCCCTGCTGGAGGAAGGTGAGCTGACCACCCTCTCAAACAGCCCCCAGCACGGCTGTCTGTGCCTGCACAAGGGAGAAGGGCCTTCTGCTGGGAGTGCAAACTGATGTAAGGAGCACGTGTCTCTTCAGGGAAAGGGGTTGGCAGCACCTGGCCTGTGCCCGGTGGTCCCACCAGTGCCAAATGGTGGGCAAACACAGGCAGGGGCAGCCCTCTGCAGGCTGGGGGCTCTGTGGTGAATTCCTGAGATGAGTAATTTAGGCACTACTACCCCAAGCAGTGCTGCAGGAGGAGCCTGGCTAGGATGGCAGCTGATGCCAGCTGTCTGCTCAGGGCAAGAACGCCCCAGAGAAGCCCTTCAGCCCAAATGGTGACCCAGAGGCTGATGCTGTCTCAGTTTTCCCTGTGTGGCTGAGTCCTTCAGGGTGTTGTGCTGGCAGAGGATGAGCAGGTGGCCAAAGAAGGCGCCCTGACCCAGCTTCAGCACAGCCCTGAGAGAACTGTGAATGTGCTGCCTGCGAGCTGTGCTTCCCCTGCAGCACTCGGTGGCATTTGGAGCTCTGGGGAGAGGACTGGACATACCCAGCACCATATGGCCTCAGAACACCCAGAACTGAGGGCAGCCTGGTGGAGCCTTCCTGAAGCAGCAGCACTTCTTTGAGTTCCCACCATGCTCCACTCAAGGCTGCATGAGCTGGTGCATTAAAAATAGCACCATGTACAGAACCAGGCAGAGCAGCAGGGTTAGCCACATGCACTGCTTGTGCTGCTGTGAGAACAGGACTGTCATGTTCAATGCACTGGTACAAAAGGTGGGTCTGGCACAGACCCCCAGACCTCCTCTCTTTGGACCTATTCTGTCTCCTTCCATTCCCATCCCCAAAATATTTTAAAAAGGTGCTAAGTACATTTTCGAGAAGAGACAATTAATACTGAAAGAAAAAAAACCCACACTATTGCTTCTGCTGTTCAGGCACAACAGGGTGACCCAACTACTGTTCCAGAAACTTGTGTAGCTAAAGCAAAACCTAATTATTTTCCTCTAACTCTAGCTCCAGCTTAATATCTTCGAGTTAGCAGGCAAAATGAGCTGTTTGTCAAGAGAGGACTTTGTACCACTGGAAAAATATACCTGGCAGTCTCCCCAAAATCCTCATAATTTTTAATACACCTTTCATGTTTGTTTTCACTTTCCCCTTTGTTAAACATTTTAGGCAACTCAAATGAAGCCCTTGCCATCAAACCAGCCTTTTAGCAGTAATGACATAAATTACATTGTTCTCCTGAGCTTGCAGCACCCAGCTATTAAATCTAACCATGGGAGTTTGGCAAATCTTTTCATGCATGAGGCAGCTGTTTCCTTTCTCCCCTGCTGCTACCCTCCATCCCCCTTTTTTTGCCTTGCATGAGCACGATGTGCACTCTGAGGGACACACTGTACCCAAACCCCTTCACCTGAGGCACTCTGCACAGAGCCACAGGGCTCCCTGAAATGCCCCCAAAACACTCCCTGCCCACAGGGAGATGCAGACCTGCTCTTGATCCCAACCTGCCACAATCCTCCAGGAGCAATCCCAGGTGCCCAGAGTGATTTCATGGTGCAGAGCTGGCAGAAGCACCATGACTTAGAAAGTCACCTGCACCACCAGGGGCAAATCCTGGCTCCTGCTGCTGTTGGAACACTCCAACTCAGTGCAGCACAACTTGGGGATTTATCATACAGGGCTTGGAATGAGCTGCCAAGAGTCTGTGCTCAGTTAAACACTCCTGACAGTTTCTATGTTTACCTTGGGGTTCTTCTGGAAGCATTTTGACTTGTGTTGCCTCAGTGTAGTGTTGCTCAGCTCTGTCCAGGCTGGGCTACCATGGAAAAACCATCACCTTGCAGAAGCTGTAACCGTGCAGATCCTGCTTCAAGGGGAACTTTTTTTTAAATCTTCAAGTTGCCCTGCCATCAGTGGGAGTTTTCATGCTGTGCAGAGTTCAATGACAACTCAATGTATATTCAATGACAATACTCTAATGCAGGCTAAAAGGTGGTTCATTTGCAATCAGTGCTGCTTAACATACACATCAAATGGTAACATGCCAGTCATGTACTGCCCCTTGGGATTGTTGTGTCTCATGGGAGTGCATGACATGTGGCCCTGGGTGGCACCCAGTGCAGCAGGATGAGCTGGCTGCTGCACAGGCCACTCATGGTTATCCTTGTCCCCATGTGGTCTCAGGACAACCTGCTGGATGGATCAGTGTGCCTGGGGACACCAACCTGGTCCCCACTGCCACCCTTTCCCAGTTCTGCCACTACATCACTGCCAGGTGGTCAAGAAATGTATGGGAAGCCCTGTGCTCCCAGACAGCATCTCCCAGAGGGCATCAGCTGCAGACTCACTGAAGGAATTGAGGAGTCCTGTGATTGGTTTGGGCCTCTCTGCAAGGGAAAAAATGAAACTCAAACCCAAGCCTATTTTTCTTCAAGCTCTGGCATGAGCAGAGAGGCTTTTCTCCTGATGAACTTTCTTTTTCTGTGCAACAGCCACCAAAATAAAAAGAACAGCACTTAAATGGGGTTTGTTAGTAGACAAACAAGGTTAAACAGGTTAAGCAGTGGAAATAAAAGTCTCGGTGTTCCTATCTTGGAGCAAATAGATGCCTGAATGTTCCTGTGAGACATATTTGCTGGTACTGCAGTGCAGAAAGACAGGCACTGCAACCCTCCTCAACAAGCAAAACATATCTGTGCTGAGAAGGGAGGGAAATGCTTTTCCTCCTGAGTTTCAGAAAGCTGGTTTTGAAACAGAGATTAGAGGAGTCAGAAATGGCAAAGAAAATGCACCCCCCCTTGCAGTTCCACTGGACAAAAGGAGGAACAGCACTGAGCCATTCTGCCCTGACTGACAGAGGGGGGCATGGGGCCACACACTGGCATGGATGCCACCCCCAATCCAACACACGCTCCCTCCCCAGACACTGAACAGCATGAGCAATAGAAAGGAAGGAGTGACTGTTTCCCCACCCCTGTGTCTGCCCCCCAGCAGCTGAGCCCACCCACCCCATGTGTGGCACAACATGTGGGGCAGCAGAGGAGCAGTCACTGCTCTCCCTCCAGCTCTAGCACAAGAGCCATGAGGTGGGGATTGGAGTAGCTTCTCCAGACCAAGGGTGGATGGAGAAAGTGTGTGATGGGGGGATAACCATTAGCTTTGGCTGGCTCTGTGACTGACCCTGCAGAAAAGCCTCCAACTTGTTTACTAAGTGCCTGGGTTTATGGCTGTAGGGATTTAGGAAACCTTTGGAGAAGATGAAGGTTTTATCAGTCATCAAAGACAGGATTTAGGTTCATTTGGTGGACTCCTAAATTTATTCCTCTCACCTTCCAGTGTACACCTAAATCTGAGTGTCTGAGTCACTCTTGAGGCTCCATGAACTGCAGTGGGGTGTAGGTATCTGATTTGCCTTTGGGTTTAGATGTGCACACTTGGGTGAAATCCCACTGCAGGTGATCATTACTTGCCCTTGATGGGCAGCCACACAGGCAGCCCTGTAAGGGATTGTGTGAGTGCTCCAGCTCCCTTTCAGTGTGAGCTGCCCAGGGATTTTAGCAGAATGGAGAGCTGCCGCAGTGGCATGGAGAGTCTTCCTACAGCTCTGCTGGGGCCCTGCTCTCACGGTGACAGCCCCAGCTAGCAGGGGGCACAGTCAGCTACCAGGGGACATGATGGCCATTCAAAGAGCTCAGTCTATGTCTGCAAAAGCCTTTTGGTCTGAAGGCTTGTTTTCACACCATCACACCAATGGGTTTGCCACTGCTCTCCTTGGATCACTTGTTTCCTGCCAGGTTATGTCTGGCTGACCCAGGAGGTGCAACCCTCCATGTGATCCCAACAAAAGCCAGTGCACTCCTATCTCAACACTTCCAGCCACAGCCAGGGGCCAGGGCAGATGAGTCAAGATGCTCTGTCTGTACATCTACACCTGCCTTGATAACCTTAAAAGATAAAAGCCACAGGCACTTACAGAGGCACATAGACGTAAAGGTTTGTTCACAAGCTGAAGTAAGCAATCTCCAAGTTCAGCAAATAACTGCTGAAGAAGTAAACTCCAGTAAAAGCTAAATGGAAGTGAATTAATGCAGTTAATCTACTTTTCAGCTTGATTAACTTCCACCAAATAATCAGCAAATTCTTATAAGTTTTTGATAATAATGTTGAAAAGTACTCAGGGGTGCAGGACAAAGAAAACTGATGTGACATCCCTCATGGCAGCACAGCATGAGCACAACATTCATCACACTCTTGCTGCAATAATAGGCATTTCCAGGAATGGGACTTCTCTTGGCAAAGGGACTTCACCTGCATGCCTAATCTACCAGTCTGGTGGGATAAATGCTGACAAGCTTAGAAATAGAAGAGTTTTCAAAAAAAGAAAAAATTAAGAGAAGGAGGTTATCTGAGGCTCAGTAAAGCCATTTGCTTGATTTTATTACAGAGACAGAGAAAAGCAATATAAAAGCAGTGATATCCAGGGACAAAGGAATGAGAAAAGGAATGATGGAGGGAAAACCCAACTGTTGAATAAAGCTTTCATATGAAGTGCAGAGGGGTAGGAACTGGGCCTGATACAGGTAACAATGAGCACCAGATAAGAAACACACAACTGCAGTGTTTGCACACTTGTTAGGGAGCTGGTCAGGGTGACTGAAGGGAAGAAAATGTGGATATTGTATAGACAATGGTGGAAAAGCAATGACCATGACTGGTAGATAGAAGGTAATAGATGGATTAGACAGACAAACAGATAAGCAGAAGGAACAGTGACCAACCTATGAGCTGTTAAGGAAACAGAGAAACCAAAGCAAACAGAAACAAGGGATGTTACCAGCTAATTTTGGAAGAGATGATTGGGGAACTAGGGACTGTGAAGCAGACTCGGTCACACACTCCGAGCAGCAGCTTTTGAGGTGGGAGAATGCTTTGCAGCTTCAGCAGAAACAGACACTCTTGAGAATTGTATCATTGAAAAGACCTGAAGCTCACAGTTGCTATCTGGAAAACAGTTCTGCTAATAGGCACAAGCCCCAGGTATTCTTGGATGCAGCAGTTCACTTGTAATTGAACCAAGCAAGGGTGACATTACCTCAACATAATTTGTCATCCGTTGGACTGGCTATAGAAAATCTCATTGCAGAAGATGACCTTGAACCAAAAGGGCATGACCAGATTTGGTTGAAATTAACAGATAACAAAAGTAAATTATAACTATATACTAATGAGAAAAATTTCTCAAAGATGAACAAAATGTTGTGTGCTTGGGACAGGAGGCATTGCAGTTGGCTGCTGGCAGGGGAGGGTGGCCACAGTGACAGTAGCCCCTTTCCCTGTGGGAAGCCCTGCCTGCTCTTGGCTGCTCCAGCATCATCCATATGGGCTTGGGACAGGCAGCTGGGAACCCATTAGAGCATTTTGTTCTGGTCTTTGCACCACTTTGCAAGCAAACCAACAAAACTTCTTCCAAGCCGCTCAATTCCTCCTGTTGATTTACCTTCCCAAATGAAATTATCTGTGAGATCCTGACATTCAGCTTCCTGCTCAGGTTAAAAGGAGTAACAATTTATTCAGGTCTCAAAACATAAGAGACTAGCTTGGTGCTGCAATTCAATAAGAATAATTATCTAGACTGCAGGGTCAGAGCCAGGATGACTAATGGAAATGTTCAGAGAAATGGAAATTACCCTGCTACAGATGGAAGCTAAACTCTGAGTTTAATATATTCCAGCTAAAAAGACCAGATAATCTCCATCCCCAGAGCTGAGGGAACTGGCCCATGAAATTGGCAGTCTGATGGTAAGGATCTCTGATCTATCAAATCAGAGACAGATACCATAACACAGCATTCCAGTTAGTGTGAGAAATGGGAAGGAGGGTATGATCCAAGCTGTTTACACACTCATTAATCCGACCTCATTGGTTTACAACCCCATAAAACAAATTTTGAGTGAACAAATAATTGAAGACATGGCAGAAGGTGAAGCTAAAATGTAGCATAGGCCAACCAGAGGTCAGTGAGATGGCAAGCTTACTGGCTCAGGATGCACAGACCTGAGGGATAGCTGCAGCTTGCTTGTTGGAAATCCAGGAGAGAACCTGTTGCTCGTCCTTGGACTCCTAAGCCTTGGTGGCAAGGCAGGAGGGTGGTGGCAGCACACACCCTGCTGCAGGGAGGCAGCCTGGCATGTCTGGACACTGGTAACTGAGTAACTGGGGCCACTTTGGTCACCTTTACTGTGTTGCAGGTATGTCACGTTGTCAAAACAAGCAGTGCTCTTACACCAGTAACTCTGGAAAAAGCAGTATCAAAAAAAAAAACAACAAACAAACAAACAAAAAAAAAAACCACCAAAAAACCAAAGCAACTTGATCAGAAAGCCCATAGGTATCTTGAGCTAGTGGGTGAATGCCCAGTCATTGCTTCAAACTCTGTAAAAACACCCATCTAAAAGGTGCTTTCTGTTTCCAAAGAGCAAATGCACTTGGAACCTGGACCTGCATTTGCAGCAAGCAGGCAACTGTAGAGTCTCAAGCTCTCAGAGGAAGGGCTGGGCCCTGCTCTGCAGTCAGGGACCTTTCTTTATTTGTGGTGCTCAGCAACTCAATTTCTAACAGCTTTGTTGATATACCCAGTCCTCATGTTTGCCAGCATGAAAATTCGATGGATTTTGTATGCAAGCCTAGCATAAATTTTAGCAACTCTTTCTTTCTTTTCACTTTAAAGAGTGATTTTTCCTTTTTCTTTTAGAGACTGCTGGCAGACAGCCTATAAGACAGTTTTTAACATGGAAATTTTGCTTAACTTAGATTTGTAGCTGTGGTGGGTTGACCTTGGCTGGATGCCAGGTCCCCACCAAGCTGCTCTATCACTCCTTTTCCCAGCTGGACAGGGGAAAGAAAATAAGATGGAAAATGACTCACAGGTTGCCTTTACTTTACTGAGCAAAGGCAGTTTACTAAAGCAAAAGAGAAAGTTTGCATGCACACAAGAAAAAAAAACAAAAAAAAAAAACATGGCTTTACTCTCTACTTCCCATCAGTGAGCAGTGCCCAGCCACTTCCTGGGAAGCAGGGCTTCAGCACCCTCAGCATTGGCTCTGGAAAGCAAACATTGCAAATAATGAGTGCTTCCCTTCCTCCTCCTCTCCTGAGCTTTTATATCTGAGTTGACATCACATGGTGTGGTGTCGGAACCCAGGACATTCCTCTGACTGCCCTGGAGGACTTGAGACCCTGGCAAGGGGCTCAGAGGCCTTGGCATGGGGTCAAAGACACCTGTGCCTTCAATTTTAGCCCATGGAAACAATTACCAACTTTGTGTGAAGAGTTACAAGCCACAGGAGTTTGAGTAGAATGTTAGTGAATTTATCACTGGGTGAAAATGTAGAATTTTGGGGTTTTAGAATGGGGGTTCAAGAGGCAAGATGGAGGAATCTGGGTGTGTCCTGTCCTTCCTCCTCCCTCTTCTTAGCCTCCATCTCTGCTGTGATGGTGGCACTTTTGGATTGGTTTAGAGACAAAATGTCCAACACAGGTGATAGGTATTGGAAAATTATTGTAAATAAAGTACACATAGTTTTCAGTATAAAAAGCTAACACCACTCCAAGGGCAGGGGCTGTGCCACAACCCGACCTGCCAGACAGAACTCGGTGGGTTGGAGAAAGAATGTAATAGATAAGAGAAAATAAACAACCTTGAAAAGCAGAACTGATGCATCTTGGCTTCTTCTTCGGTCTCAAGGCTGGGAAAAAGAGATTTTCTAACACCTCAGGGTCGTCTCAACACCAGAGACCCCAACAGTGTGGAATAACCCTTCGGTTAATTTGGGTCAGTTGCGTCCCCTCCAAGGATCCACCCCCAGCCTACTGATGGCATTAGCACTGCCATTGATGGGCTCGGCCTCGGCCAGCATTGGGTCCATCCTGGAGCTGGGCATTGGCTCTGCTGGACATGGGGGAAGCTTCTGGCAGCCCTTCACAGGAGACACCTCTGTAGCCCCCCTGCTACCCAGACCTAGCTATGCAAACTCAATACAGGAGTTTTACAGCATTTTATAAATGCTTTTCCCATGGGACCAGTCACTGCAAGGCCATACAGACATGGATGCTGGGACACAGCAAACAGCAGGGACAGGATGGAGGTAGGAGGTGAAACACTGCAAACTGCATTGTCCCTGCAACATGTCCACTGCCCAGACTCTCAGACCCCAAATCCCACCAATGCCTCACAGAGTGACAGGAGGCATTTTCAGGGTATTTTCTTGCCATTGCCAAAATGAGTCCCAATCTGAACAAAAGATTTACCAAGTCTTATAACTATTCACAAGAAAGCCTTGGCTGAAAATGGTATTTACAGGCTGACACAGTTGTACAGAGAATATAGGTATGTGCCAGCACCGCTGTGGGGCTGATCTGCCCAAGTGTCCCACATCAAATGGCACATTAATGCTGGAACTTTGGCCCCTGTTCAACAAAGTGCAGATCAAAATGAGCTGTGCAATCTTCTGCTGCTATGTTGGTCAATTATCCCTGAGCTCCATGGCTCAGGCCCTGCCATAATGCCCCCATGGACAGCAGTACTGTGGCCAGTTGGTATGTAGAGGATTAAGGGTTTAGTCCTGCATTAATTCTACTAATCAAGACAAGTCAGAATAAGATCAAGGAAAAAAGAAGTAGGAAAAAGCTAGAAAATGTTGCTATGGTTGTTTTACTAATCCCCTTTTGTTCTGCACTGACCCACGAACTCAGAACCCAGAAAAAACCAACACAATGCAGACATTTGCAGGTCCACAAACAGAAGATCTGGAGAGCACTACTCAGAAGGAGGCTCTCAGAGGAATTGCTCTCCTGTATCTCCTCACTTCCTTCCCTTGCTCTAGACACAGCTGTTCTCAGACTTGCTGCCCCAATTCTTCAATGCTTTTTTGTGCTTTTGCTACTTTAACTTAACAGCAGAGCCCCTGTTACACTGAAACCCAAGGAGCTGGAAGGAGTACACAGGAGCTTTCCTGAATTGCTTGTCAAAGCTGATTGTCAAGGTGCCTATGTTATAAGAATAGTTTTATTAACTTTTGACCTGTAAAAATTGACTCCCATCTCCATGCCTGGACAGCTCCAGCATCCCAGAGAGCAGCAAGGCCAGCACTTACTTCCCTTGCAGCTACAAGAGCAGCTGTGACTTGAACTAGGACCGGGACGCTCCACAGCTGCCTGCTGTGCCTGGAGCTGCAGGAGCAGGGAGCTCTGGCTGCCACAGGAATGACCAGGGTATCCCATGGGGGAAAGGAGCAAGCTCCTAGGGAGGACTCAAGGAACCAAAGCCAAGTGCAGGTCATTCTGGTTGGGTATTTTATGCCCAGAAGCATTTTGATAAATCCAGAATATCCTCTTAAACCATATGGGGGG
>NW_005054363.1:1790986-1821380 GCF_000277835.1 Geospiza fortis
GGGGGGGGGTGTTTGGGTTCTTTGTTTGTTTGTTTGTTTGTTTTAAATGTGGGAAGAAAAGAAAACCGTAAACATTTGGAGCAGGTTGAGATCTTTCCTCCTAACATATTTTTTTTACTATAGGCATGTGTATAGAAACAGGAATTTCCTGATATGTGGTTCTAAATAAATGTTCCAAAATCTTTTTCTGATGAAAACATTCCAGTTCTAAATTAAAATTAATTTTTCTTTTAAGAAGAAGTTATTCTTTTTTTTCCACTGCGACCATGGTCCATGGGAAAACTTCAATCTGAAACACAAGCAATGTCAAAAATCTTGAATCTGTAGCAATCTGGAAGTTTGGAAACCCAACAGAGGAGTTTGGAGACTTCTATTCTTTGTGAATAGGCTGAGAAAGGAGGGCTGCTCTGCCTCACAGGAGATTCCCACAATGAATGAGATGGAAAACCAGACCCCAGAATAGGTTTTGGGGGAGCTGTGCCCACTGTCACCTCCTCATACCAGGACCCTGGGCATCATATTTCCTCTGGCATAATAATCACAAATTAGCCATAGCTAAGAGCTTTCCCTAACCTGCTGGCTGCTCTCACCAAGATTTCTGAATTGATTGAGGAGTGAGTGCGGCTGAGGCAGGTGCTCCCAGTACTGGGTATCCTGTGCAAGCTCATTAGAGCATCCTCCATGATGCATTTTTTACTTATACTTTTACATAGGGAAATCAGTAATTTTCTTAATTCAGCAGCCATGTGCACACAGAAAAAGACTTAACCAACAGTTAACCTACTCACAGCACCAGCAGACAGTGACTTTACATTTGAAAATCAGTTATTATCCATGTGGCTGTAGCGCTGTCAAAATCTAACTACGTATGTATTTATTTTAGCTTCATATGTATTTTTCATGTAAATACAGTTTTAAAGACTTTTTGTATGAGTGTATACACACACACCCATACACATGCAACATATATTTATCTATACATAGGTGCAAGGCATGGTATCTGTAGTTCTAAGCAAAGTCACACCCTTAGAAAGGGCTCTATCAGGAATGGTCAGGGTGAGTCACAGACGTCTAAGCATGTGAATACACTGGTGCTTTACCTGACCTCATTAGATACCTATTCTGGATATGATTTTATAAAGCATAGTTTTATAAAGCATATGATTTTATAAAGCATAAGTTAAAGACAGCATCTCCCTTGCAGTGTTAAACAGAAATGCATGCAGAATGAAACCAGGGTGAGAAGAAGAGCATGGAAAACCAGATGAAACTCAGTGGGTGTTACAGGTCACTGAAAAATAGCCCAAAATTTGACATTTCACATAGGTATGGTATCTGCTTGGCAGACTCTGACTTCCCTAGAGAGGTGACCAACCCCCCTCCAAACAGTGTCCTCAACACTCAGTTAACCAAGGGGGCAATGTCATCCCTTGAATGTGCAGTCCAGATGGAAACCACCTATGAACCACCTTCACCTGCCCCTCGCTGGCTAACACTCCTCCCTCAGGTGTTGGTTTGGCAGCAGTGCCACGTAGTGAGCCAACTCACAGGCGTGGCTCTGTGATTCCCACAGCCAGGTGCCCAAAGGCACAGCTGGGCAGATGTTTGATGTGCCCAGGGGTGAGCCAGGCTCTCAGCCTCTATGGGAATGTTAAAATACTTGCCTGACATCTGAAAGTGCCTCTCCTGCTGTGAAGAGGCAGCGGCACATGCTGTGCGTTCCGAGACCAGCACACAGATTTTGGGCACTTTTCTTCCATTCCTGGATGACATCTGAGCAGCAGGAAAACAACTTAGTGACTAGGCAAGAGGCTCGCAGGAGGAGGAGGAGGTCATTAAACCCTGTGATTTTTTTAAGCTTTATGAGTCTGATGCAAGATTCTCCCACAGATTTGCCACCTCCCTGACCTTACAGCAGTATGTTTATAATGTCCTTAGTGCTGGAAGCGCCGAGAGTGCTCCAGTGTATGGCATCTTTTTGCACAGTGCTGCATTTCCCGAAGAAGCCTCCAGGATGGGGTTTTTCAGATAAATGCAAAGAAAAATATTTCTTGGCTTTTAACCCCTTACTCTCTTTGCATTTGCCTAACAGCTCAGGGAGCTCTTTTGGCCATAAGCATGCTGTGTTTTGAGGCACCCTTGCTGTTTTAGGTCCGCCAGACAGATGACAGCAAAAAATGCCAAGCAGTTTGGAGTGAGGCAGCATGGGGCTATTTTAGGTTGCATGATCCTGTTTCAGACCAGTGGCAGTTTCACCCTCCACAGGGATTCCATTAGTGGGGTGGAAGTCTAGATCCATAAATTATCATAAGTTTTCAGATATTGTCATTTCTTTTTTGTTCTCAAGCCTGCAAACACACACACAATCGCATTTAGCTGAGTGCAGAGAAATCCCTCTGGCTTCAGTGAAAATAATGACAATGCCAGCTAGTTGATAGGCATGTGCATCAGAGTGGGTTTAGCCTCTCTTTGTGAGGAAAGGTGGAAAGAAGCAATATAAATAAAGCCCAAACAATGACAACACTGATAATCAACAGAGGGATTTTTGTTCTCAGAAACTCAGGTTTGGGTCTCTGTGAAGAGAAATGACCTCATCTATTAAAAGCAGAGCTGGAAAACAGTTGGTTTCCAAGATGATGAACTAGTAATAAAATCATTTCAGGAGGGCAGGGTCTTCTGTTGCTGATCAGAGACACATATTCCAGAAGAAAATATGGATATAATGAGCAAAGAGAGGAGAAGAGTAAAACACAGGGAAGATGCTCTGGGAAAACCATTAGATACTGCAGTAGGGATTTTAAAGCTCTTTAAAATTGTCAGCTGACCTCATGCAGCAGAAAGGGAAAATGTGAGCTCTAAAGGAAAACAAAAATTCAAATGGAGAGACAGAGTAGTGTTTCTCTTTGTTGTAAGCCCAACAAAGGCAGCTTTGCTGAGTTTGGGCAGAAAATGGATCTGCTTTTCAAGCAATTTCAAGCTTGAGCAGCCCTTCCAGAAATTTCTGTGCACATGGGCTGTTACACATCCTCCTCAGGAGCCAGGCCTTGGGGGAAAAGGCAGCCAAAGCCCCACAGGCACTCTGCCATGACCTGGGACCTGCAGACTGACCTGGGACCTGCAGACAGACCCACCATCCTCTCACTCTTCCCACAGCCCAGAGGAGAAAGAGAACGAGCAGAAGGCCATGTTCCTCCAAGGACTGGTGGCATTGGCATGGGTCTGGCACAAGAAGCACAGTCAGGCTCTAAAAGTCTTCACTCCAGCTTCCCCATCATCCTCACTCAGCTGGTGAGTCCCTCCACTGTGAGCTCAGTGGCATGGCTCATGTGGAATTTGCCCTTCTGCTCCTCCAAACCTGCACTGGTAAGACATGAGAGGAGGAGGCTGGACAGCGTAACTATGGAAAAATCATGTTCAAAAAGCTCATCAGCAGTGTTAATGAGATTGGTTTCTTCACTGTGATGTTTCACTAGTGAGAAGAGGAGGTGGGTTGAACCTTGTCTGTTCATCAAAGCTTGAGGGCCAGGGAAGGAAGAAACATCAAGTGTGTTTTTGAGTGCCTCTCCTGGCCTGCAGGTTCTCAGGTCACACCTGGGGATGCTGGCCCAGCCACACTGTCTTGTGCCTGAGACCTTAATCCACCCACCTACAAAGCACAGCTTTGTTCTCTTGCCCAAATACAAGCTCCAGGCCTGAGGGCCGTGTTTTGTGAAGAAAAGTAGGAGAGGGATGCCCTGGCTTGTGTGGATATAGGTACAAATTTGGGATAGGATCTCAGGCCAGCTCTATTCTGGTAGTGTTTTACTCTTCTCCCAGCTAAGGGTGGCTTTTTTACTAAAATGCTGGCATTAGCAACAGGTAAAACAAGGAGTTCAGCTGGTGACCCTGCTGGATTGGTCAGCCACTGTGCTAGCATGCACACCAGTGCTGAGCCCCAGGGCATCTCCTGGACTGAAAGAGCTGCCCATTACAGAAACTCCCATGCTCCATCTGTTCTTTGTTGGAGGGGGACTGGGCATTGCAAGCACATGGAAAGTGAATTCCTCTGCTGCAGGCTGGGGAGCACCCACTGAGCTCCCCAGCCTTGGCACACAGGTCTTGGAGGGCAGAGCTTTCCTTGCCACAAACCTGCCAGGCTTTAACCATGGAACCATCAATATCACCCTGCTGGCTGTCTCTGCAGCAGCTGAGGAAGCAGGTTCACAATGAAGCACTCTCAAAGCTGCCAACCTTTCTGCTCTTAGCAGCTACCAGAGGGCAGCAACATTATAGGCGTATTTCATACACATATATTTATGCATAATCTTCTCAGCAGGGTACTGATGACATCAAGGATGGGGAATTTTGCTGCATGGGACAGGAGCCAGGCAGTCCTTGGGGACAGGAGTTGCTCCTCTCCTTCCTTTATCTACTGTGTTTACAGAGACAGACAAGGATCAGTCTCACAGGCTAAAAGAGGAGCATGAGGACCGGCAGGTGTAAGGACCTGACAAATATGGATGGTTTGGGAAAGAGCTGGTCATCTTCCACAAAATCACAATAATATGGATGGTTTGAGAAAGAGCTGGTCATCTTCCCCAAAATCACAGAGGGTACTCTTTTCTTTGCTTCAGTCTTTTTTCTCAAGTGAGCTTCAGGAGCACCCAGGTTGCTGTTTTGCCCCATGTTCACTGTGACTGGCCAGCAGCTGTTTTGGTAGCGAGGAGCAGAACAAGCTGCGTGTTCTCCTCCACACCCTGGTACAGGCGTGCTGGGATCTGCGTGGCTGAGGCATTTCCTTCCAGGGCTCAGGGGGGAGCTTACCCAGGCATTTGGGCTGAGAGGCACGAAGGCAGGGCAGGACAGACCTGGCCAGACTTGCCCTCTTCCTTTTGCACTGCACTCACAGAGGACTATTAGAGAAAGAAAGAGGTTTTTGTAATCAAAACTGAAAGAAAACACCTCCCTGAGCCTACTAATATTATTTTTTTATGATCTCTAGCGGTGCTGTTTCCTTCTGCACCTCTAAATTAACACTTGTAAATCATGTGGAGATGCCAATAGGTGACTTGTTTGATTTTTGGTTTCCAGTAATTTAATTTTATTGTAAAATATGTGGCATACCACTTCATTTTTGACCAAAACATATAGCTGCAAAGGAGAAAATCATTCACCAGTAGGGATGAAGTGCCTTGTACCAGGCTGCAGTAGAACTTCACCCATCCCCTACCACCCTGCCAAGGTCACAGGTGGCTGAGCAGGCGTGGGATCAGAGCGGCCTCCACACTGGGGAAGAAGCACCTCATGCCCCAGCTTTGTCTTCCATCAGCCTCTTTGGCAAGGAGGGAATTTTTCCTTTTCTTGGATTCATGCCAAAGAAAGGATTTCCCCCAACAGAGCCCAGGAGCTACAGAGGCTTTGAGGACAGGCAGTTCTGCCTCACTGAGTACCACCAGTCTCTGTTACAGCACTTGATTCTGTGCTGTTTTTAAAATGTTTGCAATGTTTTACACATTTGTCTGTCTTTCCTTAACCAGAATATAGAAGTGTGTAAATAGGAAAGGAGAGGCAGAGAGAGTCCATCAAAAACCTTGTACAACTGATGCCAAAGGAGCAGCTCTGTGGGGTAATGTGAGTTGGTGTTATGGGGAAGTGCTTTGCTTTCATCATGGTTTGGTTTTTTGGTGGTTTTGGGTTTTTGGTGATTTTTTGGAGGGGGGTTTTGTTGGTTTTGGTTGTTGGGGTTTTTTTTAATGGCTAATGCATTTGTTGCTGAAGGTTTATTTTTAGCTAGAAGAGAAATCATTGTTATGCCATGGCAACCAGAACTGGGAGGTAAGCTAGAGCAAAGTGGTCTGACTAAAATATATCTGAAAGCCTCCAAGTTGATTAAATATCCTAAAAATAAAGATGATAGCTGTTAAGATAACACAATGCTGATGTTTGTGATTTAGAAACAATTTCTGTTCTGGCGTATTATTTTTTTCTCCTAGTTACTGGCTGCAAAGGGAGGCCTGGAAAATCATTACTTATAGTCATAAATGACTAATACTGCCAAAGGATTTGCAAAACGGGTGGGATGTTCTGCTGGAGATGCGAGGAAATAAGTCTTTCTCTTTTGAGATGCAATAAAACTCTCCTGCAACCCCTGCTTGAGGATCCAGATGCTGTGCTGAGCTGATCAGCTGGTGGGAGGCAAAGGACCTTGTGGGTGGGTGTTTCCCCTTCCTCACAGGGGCTTGTTTAATGTGTGCTGAGCCAAGTCCTGGCTGCAGAGATCCTGGTGCTTATGGGCATGTTGGGGGTCATCCCTCACACGCACCAGGCAGCACAACACCTCTGGGTCCCCATCATGCCTCATGGCTTTCCAGCAGTGTCAAAGAGAAGAAGAGCTGCACAGAGCCTAACCAGAGCCCCAAACAGCCCCATCCCTGGCAGCCACCTTGGGATGCTGAGAAGATGGGAGCGGGCAGTGGTCCCCAAATATCCTCCTGGTGACTGGCTATTTTAGCCAGTCCTCTGGACCATGGATGTGTCATTCATTGAGTTCACATGCCAGTATGTGAAGACATTGTCCTTTTGAGCTGAGAAAGATGGAGGGCCTTGAAGGCCTGAACATCACAGGTGATCCCCAGCTGATGACTGCTGTGTGGGCCCCTCCATGCCGATAGATCTTAGGGGGACCCCAGCAGTGCAGGTGCTGGACCACGAAAACAAGCCACGGCAAAATGGAGCAAAGTCAGAACCAGAATGAGGGGCCCTGAGCCCAGAGGCTGAGATCTCCATCCAAGGGAGGAGGCTTCCAGAGAGGGGAAGATACCAACATAGCCCTGTCAGCCTCTCCTCTGCTTTTGTCTCTCTCTTGGAGGCTCTTCCCCATCAGTAGTGGGAGGGAAATGGTTTCCATAAGCATCCCTTTAGGTTATGGGTCTGACCCGAATGGGTAAGGCAGGGGAAGAGGAGCAATGGAGCACACAGGTCCTACAAATGGTTAGATCATGCTCCTATTGCCATGCACAGATCCTGCCTGCCTTGGTAAGGGATGAAGTTCCCTTGCCCTGAGCTCTGGGTTGTTCTGAGGCAGTCAGACTTGAACTCCAAACAGGCACTGTCAGGTGTTTGGGACTGGAGGTTTTGCTATGAAGCCACTTCACC
Source organism: Geospiza fortis (assembly GCF_000277835.1). Classification (NCBI taxonomy): domain Eukaryota; kingdom Metazoa; phylum Chordata; class Aves; order Passeriformes; family Thraupidae; genus Geospiza; species Geospiza fortis. Next base: position 1,798,121 of record NW_005054363.1, read on the forward strand.
TTAGGCTGTGGTAGACCCATTCACTCTGAAGTGCCAAGTCACTCACACAAGAAGGGACATCGGATCTCAGATCCAACTTATGGCTCAGAACTAGGTCAGCACTGGCTTCAGACCAAGTTTGTCCTATTGGATGCTGGAAGTCTCCATTTACAGACACTGCACAGCTTTTCAGGGCAACCTGCCCCATTGTTCAATCATTCTTGCATTATGTTTTTGTTTCCTGCACCTAGTCAGTCCCAGCTCCAGGTTCTTTCACCCAAAACATTCTCCAATGGCAGATGCATTTAAACTCCTTCTCCTTATACCCTCTTTCAATCTGTTAATTGAGCTCCAAAAGTCCTCCTTCCTTACTGGCCGTGATCCTAGAAGAAGAATTCAACCAAAATTACAGTAGAGTCCCTGGAATTAAGACTTCTTTCCCAGCACCTCATAATTTAGTACTGCATAATTTTTGCCATTCAGATGCTGCTTGGTTAAAGCAAAAGCAAAAACACTTGGGGAAAATTTACATGGTCCAGAAAACACTTTAGACTATACTGGTTTTCTTCTACTTGTGACAAACTGTCAAGTATGAAATTTTGACAAACAATGTCAATATTTGTGAATAATTTACTATTTTAAAAGAGCATTTGATGTGCTTTAGTATGTTTTATATTATATGCACAAGAGAATTATAATATTTAGATTTGTGAAAATAATTTATCCTTGGTTCTCGTTAACACAGAATCAGTAAGGTCTGTGAGTTTTTTTTAATTTTGACATATATACCCAAAATTACATATGAATCTTTTTCAAAAGATGCTCCATAATTAGACTCCTCTTGACCTGTTTTTACAGATCTTTTTTTTCACCTTTTATGCACAGTGGTTGGATTGACCCTCTGTTCTGGTATCTATTTAGAGTTGTTTGACACCATGGGAAATACTCTTAATGAATACATTAGTAATTATGCACACACTTAGAAAATCAAGCCTGAGCACAAAGGTGAACACCAAGTCTGAGCCAAAAAGTTTTCACATGAATGTTTCAGAGGGCTGGCATAATTTCCTCCTTTTGCAAAGGCTGCAGGAACATGAAGTATTTTAGAAAAAGAGACCATCTTTGGTCTACAAGAGGCTACAAAGAAAGGCCTTGATCTTGCAAGTGGCTTTGAGCAGATTTCTGAACCAGTGTGCATCCAATCATGGCAGCATGGACAAAGGGCCCTATCACAGCTCTGTGCCTCAAAATTTTCCCTTTCTGAGGGCTGCAAATCTAGATGTGAATCTTCACATATGTTCCAGGGGGGTCATGCTCTTCCTTGTTCCAGGTGGGTGTCCTTTCCCCTCTGATCCCCCTGGACACTCTGGTGTCCACACATTGCTCATTACAGCCCATGAAATACTGGCAGCCCCTGCAAGAGACAGAGGTGGCTCTCCCTGGCCCAGGCTTAGTCATGTCCCTGTCCTGTTCCCCAGCCTGCAGAAGGGGAGTTTTCTGCCAGTTTAGCTCCTTGGAGGGGTACAAGGGCATTAGTGGGAGGTGGAGGGAAGAGTGGGAATGGTTTTTTGTGGGTGGTAGTCATTAGCTGGGAGTTGATGTGGGTTACCCCACACTGTGTCACACCCAGGACAGGAACCATAGCAGGCACTGGACCCAGGCTGGATGTCTATGTACTGAGTGCACAGGTGTGACTTCAAAAGGTAACTATGGACTCAGATAAAAATGGCCTGAGGTTATGATGAGCCATTATCTTCAGGGTTTTGCTGCCTGAAGTCTCTAAGATGTTTTCCCCAGGGCTGTGAAAAAACACAGTGGTTTTTCAGAGTGGCAGAACGAGGAAGGGAAGCATCTGTGGGGTCTCCTTCCCCCAGATCTGCTACCAGGTGGAGCTAGGTCAGCACCCACAAGAGGGCAGACATCAAAACCCAAGGACTTCAGCATCCCCATCCTACCAAGGTGTCCACCTTATATTTCCTTCTGCTCTACATCCCCTCCTTTCCTTGGGATGAGGGTCTGGTATGGTCACGGGGGCACAACCACTCCCTCACCCAGGGCCTGTTGATGTGGCTGGTTTTGCTCCCTGTTTGTAAAGCTTTCTCCAACACCTGGATTCTCAGGCATCATGATAATGAAAATAAGATGAAATAGCACTTGGTTCATTTGGTGAAACTAAAATTGATTTTTAATTTTTAATAGGTTGACTCACCACTCGTGGGCATTGCAGACAGTAGTTAAAAACTACTTTGCACTGGAGTCAGAAAGTCAGAACTAATTAAAGAATATGTCCAGAAAAGCACAGCTAATAGACTGAAGGGAAGACCTTAATTAGAAATTTGGGAGGTAGTAACCCTCGTGTTAATAATGCTTAAATGACATTCGGGAGCCATGCAAAATAAGTAAACAGCTTCTCTCTGCATAACTACAGCTGAAGGCAGGAGACCAGAAAAACAATGCAAATAGGGTCTGGATGCTGCCACTCTAGAGCTGCAACAACCTCCTCCTCAAAGCAGTCTTCAGGCTCGCTCTCCTCCTAGTAACAAACAGCACTGCAGCGCTTAAAAAAGTCTGTGGAGTAAGGCAGCAAGGTGACTCCAAGGACTGCAAGGCATGAGCAATAGTTTGCAGAAGCTAGAACACCTCAGCCTACACACTATGACTTACCTCAGCTCCCACAGCAGAGCTCCAGGCACACCCTCAGTTATCTGGCAGGCACAGCCAGCCAGGGCTCGGGAGAAATGGAACTGAAGCAAGACAAGTATTTCAGGCATGTCAGCGGTGATGCAGTGATTTGGTAATGACCCATGCTGAAAAAATAACCAGGCTAGGAGAATAAAATATTTTACAACATTTCATTTCTATTCAGAAGAAAAATGAAATAAGAATCTGATTGTAATGTGCCCCTCAACACAAGCCTGAAACTCTCTATATTAGCAAACCAGGATGGTACTGTAAATCACAAGGCATGCTTTCATTTAACCTGCTGGGACAGACCCCAGTGTAATGTGCTCTGGCAAGCCATCCCAAACCCCATCCATCCCCCTACTCCAGCCAGTTCCTGCAGCAGCAGCGCTGTGGCTGGCATAGCTAGGGGGCAGCCACAGGGATCCACGGGTGACCTGAGACTGGCTGCACAGCACCCTCAGCTCCATCAGCACCACTTCCCCCTGGAGCCAGGCTAGGGATCGTGGGCGCTGAGCAGGCTGCAGGAATTGTCTTTCGACGAGAGCTGTCTCAGAGCTGAGATATTAAAAATAACAATCGGCATGTTCAGGCACGACAGCTCTCACACAAAAGAAGTTCCGTGAATTTCACCATACCTTCTGTGTTGTGGCTGCCAGTAAAGAAATCTACTTAAATTATCACATTGTTTGGGGGGGGAAAACTTCACACAGATTTAAAGTGTGATAAAATAATGCAAAGGAAAGGTTTCCACTCATTTTTAGCACATTACTGGAGGACCAAGAGCTATCCCATTTCTCTTCTAATCTATGAAACAGGAGTAGTCTGAAGTTTGAGGTGTTTCATGATCTCTGGATGTTGTGAGCTACATAAGCCAAAAATATCAAAATGTTGAGTTATCTGTTTGTTGATGCCTGGCAGTTTCATAGCACCCTTTGCTAGGCACTCCTTGCAAAAAAGCATAAATATACTGTACCAGGAATATTCAAAACCTGAAAATTTTATCAAGGTCACAGTTCTCACATGTTTCTGATTTTCATTAGCAAGCCAATTTTATTTAAATTTTGGGGAAGTTTCAACTAGTCATTTAAAAAATAGTAAATATGGGTGATTACATGGAGAGCATACTAACAGCAGGCTTATCAGAAGTCTCAGCCAGGAGCATCCTTCAGTGCTCTGCATGTTCAGCAACTATTTCTTCCACCCCCACAAAGCAGCCACCATGGCAGGCAGAAGATGAGAGCCCAGTTACAGTCTTGAAGGTGCATCTGAAGCACATAGGGGTGTTCAACCTCTCACTCCAGTCCTTATTTGTGGAGTCTTGTCTTGGGGGCTGACAGGAGACTGGGTTCTGTTCAGGTCATTTTTCTCATGAAACCCTTTATTACACTTTTAATGTCCCTAGCTTTAGAGTTTAAAAAAAATGTAACTCTTAGCACAAGCTATTACTGGCCTTGAACAGCCATCAAAAATCTGAAAAAAAAAACCCCAAAACTTTTTATCATCTTCCACCTTCTTTTTGTCATGGAGGGCCTGTTGTCACCCTACATCTCCCTACACCTTTTAAAGAATGGGAAACCTCACAGTAGAGCAAGACCTGCTCATCCCTGTTCTTGAAGAGTGAATGGTCAATATTTTGCCTAAATCACGGGTAGGAGAGACCATTTTGATCTGCTGCTTGATACAACTATTTTCAATCTGTATTGTTGTAAAATAAAAGGTTGGTAATTTCTGTTAAAACAAGGTTGTTGTGCCCAAACTTCCAGCAGCAAAAATACAACAGACATCAACGGGGGAGCTGGCATCTCACCACCAGGAAAAGCTGGGGATAATCAGTGTGTGTGCCCTCGCTTTGCTTCACAAAGGCCTACAAGAGAAGAAATGAAAGGCAACGTAGCAGGCTGGTATTAAACAGCCTCAGCCATTCAGATACTTAGCTGAATTATCAACTTTTTCTGAAAAGAATTCAAACCAGACCATTGATGGTAATTATCAACTGCACTTTGTGGGCTTTCAGTCTAATGAATTCACAAATGAAAAATCAATGGAGGAGGCTTCCAAAAATGAACATGGCAACAATCTTGATCTTAGAATTGGCTCAAAGACAGCTCCTCCCAAACCAGCTCTAAGGCTATGTTCTTACTGTACACTTCTGTTATTTCAGTGCAAGGCCTTCCCTCTGAGGAACTCATTAGTCCTTTTATTCATAAAAAAGATGCAAGTTTAATTTTCAAATTAAAAAAGCATTAAAATAATTACATCTCCAAATCCTCAGTTAAAAATGATAAGAGATCAAATCTATCAAAGGCTGTAAATGATTCCCTATCTTCTGAGGGTCAATTGAAAAATTTTCTCAGAATGAAGCAGCCACACTGAATAAAACTTTAAATAAAGAGGATTAAGCTCTGCAAACCACCAAACTCAGCTGAACTTGCAATTCAACATTATAAATTGCCAGCTTCATCTCTTTTTAGCTGGAGAAATACAATATACATTTGTCTTTGTTACAAAGAGGTTCTGCAGCTCTGAGATGAATACACCATAGCACTAACAATGGCTAATCATGTCCAAAGGCTGGGGGAAGGCACGAATCCTGTCCCTCTGGGGGCATTTTGCAGGCTCTATTACCTCTGTATAGCACAGTCAGGCAGACTTCTGCTACATACCTGGTATCGAGTCTGAATTATGTCTTGCCTGGAAAAAGATCTTGGCAGGGAAAAAATTCTGTTTCAGCCAGACTTAATTATCTGTGAATTCTGAGGAATACTTGCTGCTTGAGAGAAAACTTGAGACAATTTGTACAACCCCCAGTCAGAAAACCACTCAGCATGGAAAGGCACTTCCAGCAGTCGGGACATAACTCTGGGGTGTGACATGACTTAGTTTTCCTTCTTTCATTTATCTTTTGCCCCAGGTCAGAACCTTGGTCTATCTGCATCCTCCTCCTATTTCCACCACACTGCTGATAGAACATTCCAACCCCTTGCCCAGATGAAAAGAAAGCATTCAAAAAACGTTTGGAGGTTGAATATAATATTTAAATTGATTGAGGAAATCCTTTATGTTTGTCCAGAATTCAGAAATAGTTTGGTTTGGGATGGATCCAAAATGAAATGCTGTATTTGGTGTAATCACAAAATTGTAAAAGCAGTGATTTCTTCTTCCTCCTGACAGCAATTGAGGCTGATCTCACATGGCACATTTTGTGCTGCTGCTGCCTTCATTGATTAAATTTTTCTCCAACCAAGTAGTTGTATCCATATACAAGTAAGAGAAAAACTTGGAGTGATCTTCTAAGGAACTTTGGGTCAAATCATAATTTGGCTGCCAATAGCTCAGAGGCAAACACATCTGCTATTATCCACCTAGCAGCAGTTTGTCTTTACCAGCTTTCCAGCCATAGGGAAAAAAATTGGTAATTAGGAGGCCTTGGGACAGAGAGTAGTGGCTGGATACAGACTCAGTCAGGCATTCCTAAAAATACTTGCTCTTAATTCCTAGTATCTAATACCTGCTATTCACCACACAAAAGTGAGTGAAGAGCAGAAGCAGCAAACTTATTGCAACGCCCCCACAGGTGCAGAGCAGGCCTGTTTGGACAATTACAGTTTCTTCCTCATAATTTTAAACCGGTCTCAAGATTTTGTGTAATGTTATCATCACAGGAACATCTTGTATGGTCAGTTAATCACTGCAGCCAACAGAGGACTTACACATTTCCTCATGTTCTGTCTCTTCCGGTGCTCACTTTGTTTGTTTCTAGAACCGTGGTGTGATCAGCACTGAGACATGTTGAGGAAGCCAAGTTCCCTACTTCCCTGGCTGCAGACCACTAGAGCTTGGGGATGCTTCACCCACATGGGGTATGATGTCCAGATGACTGTGGTAAGACCACAGGGACTGGTTTTCTGCCACTCTGCCCATCAGGTGATAATTGGCACTGCTGACTTTCATCTCTGAGGGCTGGACCACTTTTTCAAGAGGTCATTGAAAACTGGAAAATCTAGGCACATGGAAGAGCAAAGGCAAAGCAATGTTTCTACAGTGCTTATTTCATTTTTACTTCAATGCTCTGAGCAGTTTGCATCTTTGAAGAGGCGAGCCTGCTGAAAGAGATGCACCCTCTCCATGTGGGAAGTAGCTTGTTGGATGCTTGCATTAGTCTTGGCCCTCACCTGGAGCAGGTAGCTCAGACCAGCCAAATGAGAAGCACATGAAAGTTGGTGAGCCCACATTGGTGCCTCTCCAGCTGGGAAAACTTCTCAATTCCCAGTTCTATGAAGTGGAGCAGTTAAGTATAGCTTATCCAGATAAAAGGACTTTCCTTCTGAGAGCATGAATTAAAAAGCAAGTTATAACTGGTGCCCGATGTTAAGCCTACGTCTCTAGCATATCATTAGCTGGGTTTCTCCTTCTTCTGGGTTTTTAAAGCCATGAAACCTACCACCCTGGTGAGATCTATGTGCCAATCCCAGCTGGAAAGTGTTGTGCCCCCACAGCACCCACCTGTGTCCCAGCATTCAAGCCTCTTTTCAAGCAAAATGTAGAAATAAAACCCATAGAAATGCAACCCTCATCTGTGGGAAAAGATGGGCGGAGAGATATTACAAAAAAATATAAAAGTTCTACATTATAATAAACCCTTGCTCTTGGAGACACATATAAAAGAAGTTTGTTTCATGATTTCTTGCTCTGAGAAGTGGAGTTGCAGTAGTCAAAGCTTGTTAGACTCAGGAAGTTTCAGAGCAGTTGAAGGATGAGATCACTGTTCTTTGAACAGCCATGTTTGAGCACGGTAAGGTAGGAAGGTGCAACTATTTCCAGCCTTTGGCCAGCTGCCCCAGAGCCCACTGCCCCCTCCATGGTGGCACATGCACTGGAGCCAGAGCAGCCTGGTTCTTCACTGTTGACACAGAAGGAAATGTGTTTTTCTCTGTAACCAGCTCCATGCAAAGGGTAGTAAAAAGTCTTGGAGAGAAGTTGTAGTTAAGATCATTTCAGACCTGATATTCCTCCAGCAGTTGTGCAGCCCATTTGAAACTGACTGCATTTGTCACAAAGATGCAGAGTAGCTCTAGAGGTGCAGAACTCTACTGCTCAAGCCTTTCTCTGCCTCCCATATATCACGGCCAAGAATGCATAGCTTAAAAGTCTCTGAACAAATCTCTGGATGAAAGAAAAATACCAGTTAAAGGGACCTCTTACAGGGTCACCAGAGGGCAATTTGTCTTCTCATGTCTGGTCACCTGAGCAAGATGAGGTCGTCACACTCTCTGGTGTCTTAGGAGGAGTCAACAGAACTCATTTTGAGGGGAAGACAACTAAGTCTAGAAGTAACATGAATGTGTAATGGGTAGTGACATGGCAAAGTCCATTGTAAAGCCTGGAGCTGATCCTAGGTGTTCCCAGACTGCCTTTAGTGCCTTTATTGTGGTATCAATACAGATGAATGAGGTCTCAGATTAGCTTTATTTGAAATGATATCTGAGTATCATAAAGCAGAGTGGCGCACAGGTTATTGCAGCAGCATTAGTATGTAATGACTTTGAATTGACCTATTCAGCTGTATAGAAATTTCACTTGGAGGAATTCACTCCTTGGGAGATTGGTTTCTGACAAAATGTAGCTGTGGTATGAGTGTTTATGGTTTCTATCTACATCTCCAAAACTAAGCTGATAAATTAACATCTCACCCCAAATTCTGTGTGGCTGAACGATGGCCTGGGAAGGTTGTGCTGAACACCAAGGTGGGCAGTGCTGAGCATCCAGATCAGCCCCAGCCAAGCTGAGCAGCAGGAAGGATTGCAGCCGTCTGCCACACAGTTGGTTGACCCGCCTGGGATTAATCTGTTCTCGAGAGGACATACATGGAAAAGGTGTCAGTGTCCTCCAGCCTACCACCACTAATTAACTGGCATCATTGCTGATATTAATTGATACTCTTGCTGCTGCAGGAGAGAAGCCAGAAACCAAGCAGGGATGTCTGTCTCCTCTTTCTGAAAGTGAGCTTCTTGCAACATGGGCTGAGATGTGTTATCCAAAAGTTGAGAAGGAGCTGTGCCCAGCCACTGCCCGGATGGCAGCTGCTGTAGGCAGCATGGAGGCTGCCAGTCCCACAGGGGGTGCCAGTCTCACGGAGGACGTGAGTCACACACAGCAGGTTTGGAAAAGCCTTGCCCTCTGGCCACCAAAGCAAGGTAACCCTACCACAATGCCACAGCAGGTGTAAAACAGATGCATGGAAGAGTCAGAATGTTGGTACCTTTTGCAGACAGCTGTTGTTATTTCAAAGCCATGTAAAATTGAGACATTTGATCCACCTGACTTTACGGCCACTGTTAAACATCGCTGCTGTAGCTCTCTGTCCATCCAAGTACCCCATTTTGTACAAATCAGAGATTGGCTTTGGGACATGTTTACTCTAGTCCAACTTGACCAATTTTTCAAAAACATCTGAGTAAAAAGAATATTTGCCTTATCACTCATTAACTCCAAAAGTGATGATGATACTGAAGGAAGCCTGGGACAGAAAATAGGACACTGCTCCTCTTGGGACACTGTGATGGCTGATGCAACACTCCCCAAAACAACCAAGCAACTTTCTATGTGAGAAGATATTAGAGAATGGTGACATTGACCAGTGTTTGTCCTGTATATGTGAGCACCTCTTCTGCTCCTGCCTCTTCCTTGGCTTAGGTGAGCTGGGTTGGTGCAACCAGCTGGAGCCAGGCAAACACAGAGCTCTCCTGAAGTCCCTGAGGATGTGCTTGTATCACCCCCTTTGCCAACAGAAGTGTGAGGGGGAGGTGGTCACTTCCCTTGGAGAAGTCATGGCATTTAGCTGGAGTTTTCCATCAGCTGATCAGTTTGCAAAGCCAATGCCTGGCTACAAGCAAGTAACACAGAGCAGGAAATGACAGACAGAGCTTGGTGGGGCGAGCCTTGCCCCTTGTGCTGCCCTCCTGGAGCCTGCCCTCCTGCAGATATTCTTTCCCCACAGCTTCCTCCTGTTCCCTGGCTCTGAGAGCCCGCAGAAGTCCAGCCTACATTCGCCACATGCCATGGAAAAATGAGTCAGTCATTAAGGCTTTTAACATTGACGCAAGCACAACTGACACACGTGCGTCTAGTGCGTGGGATAGGAGCAGCAGAAAAACCTTGTACGAGTGACTGATGTGCCAAATTTCATTTCACTTGCTGCAAAGAGAAATTGTGTCCATTATCAGTGAGCAGTAGGCAATTTTTAATAGGTTTTTTTTGTTAACTACAATTTTATAGTAATCTGTTCCACAAATGAACCAGTCTGCATTCTTACAGGAGAAAAAAATATTTTTTTAGAAAGACCAAGATAAATGAAGTATGTTTAGCTATTCTGGTTCATGGACTTGATTTCTCTCTTTCCTGAAAGATGGACATTTGATAGGAAACTTCTGTCATTTTTTCCCTCAGATTTGTAGGGGATGAATTTGCCTCTAATGTAATTATCCCCATGTGCCAAAGTTAGTGGCTGGTTTTACAATTACAAAATGAAGACAGATAAGCGTGATTTGGGTGAGGAAGGAAAGGCCTGCTCATCTTTCAACAAACTAGATCTAGGTGCTGAATTTTGCATGCTGTGGAGTTTGCCTGTATTTTGTTTGCTTGTTTTCAAAAAGTTTACAGTGCTTCTGTATCCTTCATTCTCAGTGAAGATCTGGGGCTTTTCTGGTATGTAAACATCCATGGATTATTATGCTTCAAGGAATGAATTATTCTCATAAATGATAGCTAGACTATCATAGCTCAAAAGAGACATCTTCTTCCACTCAGTTTGGAGTCACTCTGTTAAGCGCAGGACCCTGAGGCTGGATTTGCAGCCCTACCTGCTGTTTCCACCTGTTTATGTCATCTCCCACCAGAAAAAATTGCTCATTTTAGCAGATTAAGACCCAGACACAATATATATGGACTGAAAATTGTGAGAGGGATTTTTGACGTGCCACTTTCCCCTTGTCCCTGGCTGTGGTTGTGGCTAACCCAGTGATGCATTGAAGGATCTCAACTGCCAACACTAAAATCAACCATTAGAGAGCTGCTTTCTTACTGTGCTGAGAAAAGAAGATCTGGGGGCTACCCAGGCATCAATCACCTGCTGCCCTGGCCAGAGCCCTGCTCAGAAACTTCTCCCCTTGCTCCTCCCTTAGTGTGGATTTTCACAGAAGGAGGGAGCACCATGAGCTGTTCATGTGTTACCTCAGACCCAAGGGAGGCTTTGGGAAGTATATAGCATATAATTCCCTTTAATAGCTCTCTGCCATCCAGGAAAGGATGGCTTCTGGATTGCATCCTGGTTGCTTACAGAGAGTGGAGAATTTGTAGCTGGAATTGCTGAGGGCATACAAAGGCTCTGGCAGACTGAAAGCAAAAGCTCTCTGCAGAAATCATTTGGCACCTCTTCTCCCCAGAAGCCCACATACCAGTGCTAAAACAGGGCTCTGCAAATATCCCCAGCATATTTACCAGGAGCAGTCTATAGCTGTTTGTATTACATGTAACTAAGGCATTTTTGTCATTCTTCTCTGTCTTGCATCACATGAAAGCACATAAAGAGTTAAGATATAATAATAGATTCCACACCCCTTTTATTTCCTTTTTTTCCTTTTTTTTTTCTTTTTTTCTTTTTGTTTTCTTTCTTTGCAAAGGCCAATTTAGATATTTAGATTTATAACACCGAGCTAGGAACATTTTATGGGACCTCTGACTTAAAACATTGGCAACACATCGCTGCAGAAGTCTGCCTTTCCTTTCAAAAACCCATGGAACTATCAAGCTGGAAAAGCCTGAGATGGTCAGCCAGCTGTCTGCTATTTGAATCCCACGAAAACTCAAATACAGCTGCAGGTTCAACTTTGTTCTGGTCAAATATGGCAGTCCTGGAACGTGCTCCTTTACATTGGGGCATGAATAGTGTCAAAATTAATGCTATTCTCTTAGCAGTATGGATTAAAAGCTGTTTGACAGCTCCCTAAAGGCCTGCATGAATGGGGAATTATTCAGGAGTGGATTTCTCTCTAAGGAGGTCCCACAAAGATCAATTACTGCCTCCTTTCTTTCCTACTGAATATTTTAATCAGTGATTTGGGTAGAAAAACAAAAAAAATCACGAACAAGAAACTTGCAGGTGGCAAAAAAAATCATGCACTATTTTGAACAGAAGAAACCTAAGGGCATTTTAACACAGCCAAATATGAAATTGAAAACCTGTGACTGCAGAATATAGGTTGCATTTACAGGACTCTATCTTGCAGGTATATGGAGATATCCTGGAAAAGACCGGAGCATCTAAAATATGCCCACTGCTATTCCATAGCCCATGCTGCACCAGCAGGTCTGAACAAGCCTTGATCAGAGGCTGCAGAACCAGGACAGGCTTCAGGAGGAGGAGCAGAAGGAGGAGGATGCATCCATCATACCTGCACCAAATATGATTATTGCCACAGTGGACTATCCATTACCCATACTCTGGTCAAGAAGGACATTGAGAATATGAGGAGTGTTCAGGAAAAAAGCCAAAAGACAAGCAAAAATATGCTAAATAATTAAATAATCCAGAAACTCCATCAGTTTTACTTAAGCAGAAGGAAGAAATATGATCACAGTCTACAACTACTAATGTAAGGAACCAAAGTTTGAAGGTTCTTTATTCTGCAAAGAAAAGTGTAGCAGCAGGCAGTGCCCAGGTGTTGAAAACAGAAAACTTCAGATGAGAAACGTGGCACAGATCATTATGTATGTGAGTTCTCTGAGTCTGCCTAGCTTTTTGGTTTCTACAGTACTGAAAAATTTAAAATGAATTGAATGTCTTCTGGAACAGATGCTCTTGCTTCAATTAATTTGAAGAAAGCTTACCATCTGCCATATGCAGACAGTTAGAGAGACGGTCACTCGCAGCTCACCCTGGACTTCTAATTTCTGTGAATAAAGCCCAAATTATTACAAATGCTTGATATTTGATGCACCTATATGTGAGAGCTGATAGAACCATGCCCTGGTGCAAGAAGGACTGGCTTGCTTGTTTTCTTGAACTGAGACACAGAAATTCTGCTTACAGAATTATATGGGCAGCATCCTCAGCGAGGGGGCTCAGGCCTCTTGTGCTCCCACTCCTGCTGTCTGGGAGCTGGAGCAGGGCAGGCTGGCTGTGGCTGCTGTGTCTGCTTGCCAGGGACCAGGGAGACATCCCACACTTCATGTGATCCTACCAGGATTTATAAATAATAAAGGCTCACTTTGTAGAGAATGGCCTCGATGTTCTCCCAAACGCGGGAATTAATTCTAGCACCATCCATGCGGCTCTTAGCAAAGAGAACAAAAGGTCTTGGAAAAGCTCTTGAGCTAGTTCAGTGCAAAAAACAACGCATTAAGGTACAAGAAAGGATGAGGCAGGAAGATTTTTGTGGTTAAATCAGTTGGTAACATCGACATCCTGCAAGAATAGCATTGCTGGGGGATTTTTTTGTGCTCTCTTTCTTTTTTGGGAGTCCTGTGTCCTTGATCGGAAGGAAATGCCATCCTGGGGTGAGAATACTGGAAGCAGAAAATGGGTTTTATTCATACTGAGAATCCCAAACCACGCCAGTGCTAACAAACTGGGGAAAAAAAAAAGAAATGAGGAAGCTGGTATATGTGTAAGGCACGCTGTGAATGACACACTGCTAATAAAACTAATTCCCTCTCTGAACAACAGCGGATCTCACAAAAGCCTCTCTCCTTTGAACAGGAAAGCCTGAATGAACTAAGAAATTGTGCCTCTCATATAACCTTTGTGTGTGAATGAATCATAGTTCTGGTACAGAAAGTTAAAAAGAGGTCTTTTTAAAAAACTTACAGTGAGTTAACCATAAAATTTCCACGTGAATCATGCAATAAATTATTTTTATTAATTTTTATCTTGTGAATTGACCAGTACTATTCCCTCCTGCTTTGGTCTCATTTTATTTCCTGTGTCAAGCCAAAAAGCTGCAATTTGGGGGCTTCTTTAATGTATGCTGTGAGTGTGTTGATATTTGCATAACAGTAGCTTTCAGGGAGGCTCTTGTTTTCCACAAACTGCACAGCTTCCTCACACGGTATGAAAATCTTGATTGGATTTATGACCCATTAAAAACTCTCTCCCTTAGGCACACAACCCTGCAGATAGCTCAGCAAACCTTCATTTTCATTAACAGCCCCATTGAGGTATGCATAGCAACCAAAGGGTGTAGGGTGTAAGCACACAGAAATCCAGGGTCTCATGTGTGATTATCCATTCATAGCTCAGACAGACGAGGGATGGGGGATAGAACAAGGTGGATGCCCCATGACAGCTCTCTGCCACAGCTCTTAGCTCTGAACCTAGGCTCTGTTTCTCTGAATGGTCCAACAATGCTCAAAATGATCTCTAATGTCAGATTTGACCTGCACAGTGTGCAAAACTTGGGTACATTCATTGTGGACAAAAGGGGTTTTTCCCAAACATTAATATTCAACACTAGTTTGTTTTGACAGGAAGTGATAACTAATAGACAGTGCTAATCTATTACTGAGAAATTTGTCTGCATTTCATGTTGATTAAATTATAGGACTTGGAGAAATAGCTAATATATAAGTTATTAATAAATCTAACTGATAAAAATCATTAAATCATCATGACACTCTTATCACAGGTCCAAAATACAGACTTCACTGAAATCTAAAGAGAAATTATTATCTACATAGGGAAAATTACCAATGAAGTTAGAGCATGGTTCATTGCTTCTGTTAACTGAGGAGTTTAAGGCAGATAATTTACTTCACAATTGGCATATTAGATTGTTCAAGCTAAGCCATTTCTCAGTGTTGCACCATTTTTGTTCGCAGATATCTGTAGAAGAAATGTTTAGTCTCCTGAAGTTAACAGCAAAACTCTCACTGAAATACCTTCAAACGAGGTGCAGACTTTCCAAACCTATTTGTGTTTTGGAACTGGGAAATCATTGTTTGCATCAAACCCTCTCCCAGCGCAGAGGCATCACCAGCGGCGCTCCAGGATCACTTCCCACTTTTCCATGAGCAAGACAACTTGCTTTTGTCCCGCCAGCAGCTTGTGACAATCATCACCATCATCTTCTCAAGCGTGGTGAGGCAAGGCCCATTTCCTTTCCCCACAGCACAGATCAGGTGTGCTGGCCATGCTCTGCAGAAGCCACAGGTGCAAACTCTCTGGGAAGAAGGATACCCTGTCACCCTGCCAGCTCCAGCATGCCTCTCCGTGATGCACTGAGTATGTACCACAAGCCCTTTGAAGTCTGCCTGCCTGCCGACTTTGGCCATCTTCCCTCAGTCTTTTGGTTTGTAATATACAGCGCAATATCTTGAATCTCCTTCTCTGCCCGTTCCTCATTAGGCAAACCACATATTATCATAGCAAGCAACCCTCCCAGCCATAATTATTCCAGCCATTAGGTCTTTTTCAGCCTTCATTACTCAGTCACAGAGATTTGCCTTATGACTACATTTGTTACTCTTATTTTGACACATAAAGACATGCAGTATGTGATGATGACTCAGTCGTCATTATCCCCAAAATGATTGTCTTTAAATACATGGAGTCTTTCAGCATCCATATACAGTCCTCACTCTGCAGTTCGCTTCATGCAATAATTTTTGCATGCTTGTCTTTCCATTTCACATATATAAATTTCTTGTATTAAATCTGAGCAAAGTTAATAACCCTGAAAATGTTCAAAATCAAAAAGCATTATAGTTTTAAAGCAGTAAAAATGTTAAATAACCCTTTTGAAAGTGTGTATTAATCTCTATTTGCATAGCCTCTGAACTTCAACATTTTCCTTTATTTTCATTAGACCAAAATTGGCTCCTGACCATAAACCCAACAATAAGTTGAATATATAATGTACCTAAAGACTCCTGGCATTTAAATGAGTGGGGCTATCATAGTTTTTTTCTCACAATTTTTGCAGGTCTACTTCTATGCCTGTGCCCATCTCATCTCACATTAATGCAGCAGCACCCAGAGGGAAGAAGGTGGGACTGAAATTCAGGTGCCGGTCATGTCCCACACCCCGCTCAAACACAGAATCCACGGGGGCCTGACCCAAAACTTTTCAGGCCAAAAGGGCAGGAGAAGCAGAGTGAAGGAGCAGAGGCTCAGAGTAGCTGCAGCAGCTCCTCTGACATGCTGAGCAGCCCAGTGGTGTGGCCAGGTTTAAGATGCCTTGTTCCCTTCTACTCCAGTGCAAACCAGGCTTGATTTCACTAAGATTCATCCTATGAAGCTCCTGGTTCAGAGCAGAGTGGAAATTATAGTATCTTTGGCTTAGACTGCTGGGGGTTTTGCTTCTTCATGGTCTTGTCATTCTTGCTCTTCTTTTTCTGTTCTAATGAAAGTGAGTGTTCTCCCCTTTCCTTTCTCCTTGTTTGCGTGCATTTCTTTCCCTCTCATTTAACACTACAAAAAAAAAAAAAAAAAACACAAGAAGCTTTTCCTATTTAAATTGCAATATAGGCTTCTGAGCAATTATTTGTACAAGAAAATCAGTTCTCCTTTTCATCTTCCTGTGTGTTTCACAATGTTCCTGGACACCTGATGATGTCCTTTATTTCATGGTGTTCATTGGCATCCCTCATGAGGCAACCTGCTGCTGTTCTGACCACGTCCCTGAGCTGTGCCTGCCCTTGCAATCATGAGCTTCTTCCATCAGGTCTGTTGTCACCCCGTGCTGTCCCAGGACTCAGAAATACTTTTCATCTTTTTTTTTAGTCGCTCTGACTTCAGTGAGCTCCAGTTGGAAAGAGATGGCCTGGTGCCAGGAGCAGTGTAACAGAGCATTTAAGCAGGAGCCTAGCGAAGGTCCTACTGAGTGAGGTTACTCTCATGTTCTGTCTCAGATAGATGGAGAGCAGAAGGCTGAACATTTCCTGGGCTCATGACTTCCTACCTACTCTCCTTACTTAGGGCAAAGTTGCTACCAGGAGTCTCTCAGTTTTCCAAAACCTTTTCGCTCTGTATCCACCTTTTGGAGGTCTGCAGTCTGCTTTTAAGAATCACAAAATTAATGTTTAAATTTGTGTCAATGATGTCTCTTATTATGCTTCCAGTGCTAATCCTTCATACCTTACCCTCCTTACCATCTTCATTACCCACTGTCCCATACTGAGTAGGCACTGTTCTGGTTTTTAGGACGGCAAAGTTTTTAAGTATGTGGAGCACTTTGTCTTTCCTTTATGACATTGCAACATGCCACGGTCACAGATATTTAGATATGAAAACATTTAATTTATATTAAGTAAATGACACTACTAGCCTGTCCTTGCTTTTACTTCTACTAATTTTAGTTCAAAGAATCTTCCAATATAGTTCAAAAACACCTCTGCAAAATAAAAGGGTTCCACTTGGTGACTGGCACTTAGGGGAGGAAAGAGAAAAATGACAGCAAACCTTGTCCTTCAGACAGCTTTAAAAGCTGCCACTATTATTTCCATGTCTTTGTGCTCCTGAAAATGACTATTCTAAACTAAAACTTGCCAGTTTGAAGAGAGAAATGAACTGTTTTCATTGGAGTCTCTTCTGAAATGGAGAAGAGGCATTGCAGATCTGTTTCTCAGCCCACAGTGCAATAGCACAGCCCAAGGAATGGGAGTCAGTTTTGCCCAGAGAAGGCTATTCCCAGATGGAAGTGCCATTTTATATGCGTCCAGCTCATCGGGATGGTGTGCTGGCCAGCTGGCACAGGCACTTTTAATGTTGGTACCTCCAAAACCAGTTCTCTTGAAGGAAGGGACTCCTTAGGTACCATCATCATTGCATCACCACCACTGCTGCAATCAAATATTATTTAATGATGTATCTAAACAGGCATCCAGAGCACAATCCAATCTATGTATTTCATTTAGCCAATGTTCTTTCTCTATGACTTTGTGTGCTTAAAGGAAAATGTCGCAAAAAAAAAAAAATCTCTTAAGGAAACTCACAGCCCTTAAAATTAGATTTGCCTGAATAGGCAGCAGTGAGAAAAAAACCTCCCTTGCCTCCTCTTTTGTCCTTGCATGGCCTCTTCCATCTTCTCTGCTCTTTTTGTCTGGGCCCTTCCTGAAGCTTTTCTGAATCATGTGTTATTGCATTTGACATTTTTGGTCTTGGGCTGCGTCACTGATCACACTGAGAGTAATTCAACAGCCTAGCTTCCAGGCTAGGCTGCAGTTACCTGAGGTGACTGCTGTACCCTGAATCGAGCACTTCTGTATTTTTTCCTGTGTTTGAACTACAGTCCCAAACAAGAACCTTGAACACATCATTTATCATCATACAACCAGCAGTACGCTTCAGCATCTCATCTGAATTTGTATTTTGGCCCTGTAGTTCACTTCTGGGTGCTTTCAAGAGGTGCTTGCATATTTCTGTAGTGTGCAGGAGTATTTGAAGATTTATGGTTTCTCAGTGGCATTTTCATAAAATGATTGCTAAAAATTAGGTGTTGGCATTTCTACTGCAATAAAAACTTGGGTGAGTTTTTCTTGTGTATGGAATGATTTATTTCCCCTTCTCTTTTGAAATCCTGATTTACAGCTGAACTGGGGATCTCATCAGAAGTTGGTTAGCCAGAAACAAACTTCATGTAGATTCTTTTTTCCTTATTTCCAGCTCTGTTACAGCCATTATTGTCTTTATAAACAAGCTGGGTACAGATAGCTTTAATATTCTGACAGCTCAGTGTATATCTCAAACAGCAAGGAAAATGTCATTTGTGGTTTTGGTTTTAATATTTATTTGGGGGAATATTGATTAGAAAATCTATGGTTAAAGTCTGTAGGGATTTCCTGTGGTTTGACATTGGAAAGTCACCTTAGATTTCCTGAGAAATCTATAGTATTTATTTAGTGTCTTGATGTTATTTATCCTGCAAAGAATTTATTACAAAGTGGCCTAAGAGGAAAGACAATTTTCATTCTATTTGGCTTCAAGTTTGCAGTGTTACAGTCTAGGAATCATATATTTTCTATAATTTTCTTGAGAGTCTTTTTAACTCAGCATGGATTTTTTTTTTTTGATGTAAAATCTTAAAACTGAGCTTTCAAAGAATGCATCAGTTTAATGCTATTCTTCAACATATAATGAGTGCTGCAAGGAACATCTACATCAGAAAAGTTGCTGCACTTATTTCAACACGCTAACAGTTGGGATTTTGCTAGCTGCCAGAATTAGACCTTTGTTAGTGTTGCGCATCTACAGGTGCGAAGGATTTACAAAGAAGGGGGAATTGTCAGACCACTGAATCAATCTGAGTCATACAGAAGAACAATCTTTCAGTGTCACCAACAAATTCAGCTGCTCACTCCATGAGGCTGAAATCCATGACATAGTTCATTTTTCAGCTGTTGAGCACATTCACATAATGTAGCTCATTCACTGCCTGTTGCCTACTTCACGTATGAATGTGCATTCACTTGAAAAGCCCATGAATACCCTTAGGTTTACAACACAGATATTGTAGTGTGGTACATTCAGCTTATCTGCATAGCTCTAGGACTCGTGTGGCAGCATGAATTAATCTGAAATGGAATGGTTTCCAACTTGAAAAGATACCAAAATGCTATTAAGAAGGTTTAGTCAGTTTTAGTCACACAAAAGAAAAAAAAAGGAATCAGAATTATTGTATGGGATCTCAGTAGCACATTTCCTCCAAAACAAAGCTGGAGAAAAACATTTTTTTCCCCATCTAGAAAATAAACAGAACAGAAATCCTTAAAAACTGTGTAAACAAGTGTATTACTATATTAGCAATGTTCTTGTAGCAGCAATTGTCTGACAGTATGGGTAAGGCAAGGCTGTTAGGTAGAATGGATACTTATAAAGTATTACTTATTAAGTATACACTGGTATAAAGTATGCCATCTACCTGCAAAAGGTTACCTTGATGTTCTTTCCTGCTTTTCTTCATCACCAACTTTTGCACATACTTATCTCTAGAGTGAAAAGGCACAGGTCTTCTGAAAGGAAATCTTGCCATTTTCTGGTTAAAATGCAATACTGTAATACTATCCTTGTTTTGCAACTAGGTAGGCCTTAGATCTGTCTTCATGCCAAAATAATCCTTAATCAACATATAAAGTGCTGTGAGGGCAGAGTTAGCATTTGGCTGTCTTCACAGTTGGTAGAGAGAAGAAGCCCTTGAACTTTCAGTTACTGAATCCTCTGCATTTACAGCAGTGAGCCAGAACAGATTCGTTTCAGATACAGATAAATCACTCTGGTCTGGCCTCTGGCCAGGTCAAAGCCTGTTCTAAAGCCAAAAAACCCAAAACCACCCTGTATGTCACTATAGATCTATAGAATTTACTATTTTCTCTACATCCCACTATTTCTTCTGTAGTCCCAAAACCCCTCCCAACTGGCTCTTCTGCCTGCAGCCCCAAAAGAGAGGGGCCAATGCAAATACATATCAACACCCCTGCCAGCAGGCTGAGAGAGACCCTGCTTTCCTTGTGAAGGGAGTAGGATGTGCCATCACAGCTTAACACTAGAGTTCTGGTAGAGCAGATCCTCACTCTTTGGACCAGAATACATATTTATCAAATCTTGACAGCTTTTTGGTCAGTAGTGTATCGTTTTACTTCTACAAACCTTGATACTGTTCTGATGTAGCCAAAAGGAACATGCACAGACCTCTGTAGAAATCCAAGACAAAAACAAATTGCCAAAACAAAGGCAACAACAAAACAAAGAAATTAATTTTAAAATGTGGATGAAAAGGAGGCACAGTTAGGTACATTTCAGGACTCCTACTTTGTCATTCTCTTATGCTGTGTGGGTGGGAGATAAAGTGTGTGTGACTCTGAGCATTCCAGTGGTAAAACACACAGGGGTCTGGACAGTTGCTTCCCAGTAAGGGAGCACATAAACCTATTGCAACATAGCTGTGGGGAAGCATCACAAACCATCCACATTCCCTGCAACATCCTGAAAGATCCTGAGGGATCTATTAATCAACAGGAATAGTCTTCAGGGCTTACAATAAACTGTTCATATCATCTGGAAAACAAAGGTAAAAATTTGTTTTACTTGTTAGTGGAAAAATATTTTGCAAATTCTAATAGTTGGATACCTATGCCCTATCTGAACAGAAGTATGGGAGCTTCTGAACAGAGGTATAAACTTGGGGAAAACAAAGCTTATCTGAGAAGAGATGAGGCCCATTAAGAAACCTGCCTAGGGCAATCTGACTGACTCTGTGGAGAAATTTGGCTCTTTATCTGTGGGCTGGGGTATTTCTATCAGAACAACAAACACATCTGACTCAGTGCAAGATTATCAAGATATCCAAAGTATGGAAAAACAGGAGTTAGTGACCTCTCCAGGAAAGTGATGTGGAGGCCCAGGAACCCAAGTCCCACAGAAGGAATTGACTGGGGGGATTCTGATGGTGTCTGTTCAGCTGCAGTGGGAGACAACGAGCCTGAGTCAGTGACACTGTTGTCACCGTGCACAAACTCAGTGAGCCTTCTTAACATACCTTCAATAGGAAGGGCAATTTTAAAAAAAACAGGAGGTAGAGGAGCACTATCCATTAAAGTGAGTGTTGCAACAAGGACAAGGAAAGCAAAATTCAGTGCTCAGGTAAAAAAGGACAGAGCACCTGGGTTAGAACCCATTATCCAGAAAGAATATGGATGTACAACTACAGTAGCAAGGATCTTCAGCACTTTTTCACATCTCAGAGATGGTGTTATTGGAATAGAGAGTGACAAGTGGGGCCTTTCATTAAGTATTTTCCAAGAAAATGGGAGGGTAGTCTGTGCTATAGTGGATCATCATTCTGGTCTCAGTAACTCTAGTGAATAACTAACCTGATGTCTGACAGATAAGGGCTTTAGAATAGACTTTAAAGGTAAGAAATATCAAAAATATGGAAAAGAATGAAAAATATGATTAAAAACCCCACGGGTTTATCAAAGGTGTATTATATGTGGTACCTGTTTTTTTGATGGGATTGATTTTTCAGACAAAGGAGATATATGTATTGATTCTATAAAGCTTATGGTACTTTGTTGCATTGGAAACCATTAGTACAAGCTGGCACTGGGATGGGAAATGCAAGGGAGAAGAGAGCAGATGAACAGAAGAACAGGCTACTGAAAGAGAGCTCTTGCCTCGAGGGAGGTTATGACCAGAGTTTTTCAAGGTTTCATCTTGGGGCTGATCTTATTAATGTTTGCACCAATAAATTTGATACAAAGTGAGTGTGCTATTGAAATGTGCTAAAGACATTTAGCTACAAGGTTTGAATATCTTGAGTGAAAAAAATAATAATTTTGCAGACTCACATAATTGAAATTAAATTACATGCAAAATCTTGAAAAGCAGGAATAATGTACATCCAGACAATTCACAAGATTTTCTGCTATAAACAAGGGAGACTATGCAAAAGAACAAAGGAAGAAGAGTATTAGTTATCATCTTGATTATGATAGGTTACCAGTCTGATGACGCTGTGAAAAGAGCAAATACAATCCTTAAACATTAGTTTGTCTAGCAGAAATGGAGAAATATTAATACCCCTGCATTAGGTAGCAATGAGATATCATCTGTACTGCTGTGTACAGTAGGAGTTACAAGTTCAAGAAAAATAAATGTGAGCTGAAAGAGCGAAAGGCTATTGGGAATGTTATGTCTAAAGAATATATTAAGAATATACAAAAGTGGAGTAAGAATAAGAATATACATAAGAATATACATAAGAATACACATAAGTACATAAGAATATACATAAGTGGAGTAGTTAGCACCATGTTTTTCTCTGTCTAAAGAAGA
The DNA here is from genome assembly GCF_000277835.1 of Geospiza fortis. Classification (NCBI taxonomy): domain Eukaryota; kingdom Metazoa; phylum Chordata; class Aves; order Passeriformes; family Thraupidae; genus Geospiza; species Geospiza fortis. The sequence goes on from NW_005054363.1 coordinate 1,820,610, forward strand.
CAAAGCTGGGGAATATAATATAATACAGTGTAATACCGTCTGTGCATTAGTAAATAATTGAGTCAGAGAGAGTAGAAAAATAATGTTGCTGCAATAACAGCAACAAATAAAACAACAATAAATGGCCACAATGAAGTGGCAAGGAAAAGCATGATGATTTTGGAATTCCATTTGACCTATGCAGTGCAGGTTGTATTAACTTTAGTCTAGTATGCCAGTGGATTGCCTACGTTCTCTGTCATTGTGCTGCTTCTTTTGATTCACAAGCAATCAAATCTGTTCTATCGCACTAGAAAAAGAAAAAAAGTAGACATCACAAAACCAAGGAAGAACAGCATTAGGGAATGTAGTTCACTAAAATGTCAGTTCTAGGGGATATGAGGACAAATGGATGTGACTGCTGTCTGCTGAGGAGCCAAACAAGTGATGCCTGTGTGTGAGATGGGTGAGTTGACACAGGGTACCAGATCAAGAGATCCTGAGCAGATCTCAGGGGATGTTGAGATTTGATATCACCAGTGATCCAGTACAGCAATAAGCAGACCTCCCCCCCTTAAAGAGCTGTGGACAAGAAACAAATTTCACTGGCTGATGTCACCACAGAGCTTATGAGTGGTCTCTGCTGACAGATGAAAGGCCAGGACAGGCATGGCAAAGCAGGACAAGGAAGGAAAATTCATCTCTCTCATGTTCTCTCATCCATGACAGATGATGCTTTCTGTATATGTGCTGTCTACAGTCTGATAAGTTTAATGCTAAGAAAATATATAT
>NW_005054363.1:1821466-1848209 GCF_000277835.1 Geospiza fortis
TATATATATATATATATATAGTTCTTACTTTAAAGCATCAGAAAAAATACTCTTTTATCTTAGCATGTCTGTTGGCTAATCATTATCATCAGATATGAGTAACATTATTCCTGTTAATGTGTTAATAACTAGATACAGGAAGAACTATTTGAATGAATCAAACAAAAGTGGAGGCTGCAGAGGTTTTGTGCAATCACCATGAAAAGGAAGCTGTCTGTCAGCCCTCCTCCTTCCTCATACCGGCATTTCCCTGCATGCCCTCATGAGCACTTTGACATATTGCTTTTTTCCTCTATCCTGTATGTGTAAAGCAGATTCCAAACACTTCCCAGAGGTTTTAACTTCCAGGGCTAAAGAGGGCCGAGAGATATCCAAACTCACTTGGGATCTCACCAGCAGTGACAGCTGCCAGGGAAGGAAACTAAAACTCTGTGACTCCCGGGATCACAGTTTGTTCTGCATCCAAGGCTGTCCTTGAATACCGCTCCTCTTTGGGTCGTATCCCAGGTGTGTTTGCATCTTCCTTTCATTTTTACATGCTACACACAGAATTGGTGCCTAGAGAGGAATCTTTGTGAGCTCTCTAAGAGAGCAAGACCATACTGCTTCCTCCTCTGGAGAGAGGGAAAGTGTGAGTTTGCAGTACAAAGGCAGAGAATAAAAATGGTGGGGGAATTTCTGGATGTTTATAGTGTTTGCCCATCACTAAACAGTTGAAGAAATGGGGAGTTATAAGGTACATGCAGCAGGTGACCTGGGACAAAAGGCAGCCTACAATTTTCACATTTTAGGAAACACACAAAAGGAAAAATATGAAAAGAAGTCAGAATCACAGCAGAAGGAATGATTCCCTGTTGTTTGATAGATTGCATTTGTCAGCTCTTCCCGACACTGGCCTGATTCTGTAGTTTCAGAATTGTTGGGAAAACTCCTACTGACTTCACAAAGCCCAGAGTTTGTGTGGTGCTGAGTACAGTTGAACACTCCCACTCTGATTGCTCATCCCATTTCCATACACTGCAGCTTCCCAGCAGATGATGTTGCTTTTCCCCAGGCTCAATGGGCAGCTTTTGGTGTGCCGAAAACAGCTAATCTGGCAAGTAAGCAAAACACTGAATCCCTGAACATAAACTATGAGAATCAATCAACTGGGGGAAAGTCAAGCTGAGTGGGAGGAAAGGGCAGGAAAAAGCATCTGGAGTGTATTTAAAATGCGAGACACTTTAATGTATATAATCATGGCAAGTTACACACATGGGAAAAATTTTGTGGTGATCTTTGAGGGGATGTTCCCACTTCCATCGCTTGCCCTGTGCCTGTAAGTCATGGAGGCTGCTGCCTTCTCAGAGTTCCCAGGTTTTATATTTCAATTCTATATATACATGTATATGTAGGATGATACTTCCCAGGGGAGAGCATCTAGAGGTGGTGGGAAAGTTTGTGAATTTCGGTGGCCTCAAGAGTTATGCCGGAGTGGGATTGACTCTTGACAGGGTCAACTCAAGCCTCACATAGGCAGCTAAATTATAGAAAGACAGGAAAGAGAGGAAAGCAGGCCCTCCTTGAAACCAGCTGATAAGTAGAGACAGCAGGGAACTCATTCACAGAGCAAGACTCTGGCAATTATACAGGAAAGAACTTCTGTTAGAATTAAAAACACAGAAAAAGAGATAAGATGTCACTTTTGTAGATAATGAACATTAGCACCTGACCATATCCTACTTTTTGCTCCACCCATACTGCACAATGAAGACTCTGGAACATCTCACGGCTTCTTTTTTCTTTCCTTCTGGCAATGCCCAATTTTTTTCTATATACACTAGATTTGAAACCTACACACACACATCCATGTACATTGGCTTTAATTTTGTGTCTGTTCTTCAGTTAATTACATCCAGAGACAAACTGTTATACTGTTTATACACTGTTTCATAGCTCTGGGTTTGTAACTTTTCTGTTTTCAAGCTTACTGCAGCGTGAGCATGTACAAAAATACGGAAGATGGATGGATGTATGTGGGAAGCCACTAGGAAAGCTTGATTGATGTCCCTTGAGGATTTTCATATTCAAAAGTGAACAGATGAGTGCATCCTGCCGTCACGTCGGAGTCATTCAGGATGAATTTGCACCCTAAATTAAACTGCAAAGTGTTAAGACAAGAAAGCAATTTTGGGGTAAAAAGTGTTCTCACTGTATTTTAGAATTCCCTTCATGTTTTCTGTATACCTTGGCTATATAAATACAAAACATATGCACAAAACAATATATATATATATAAAATATGTGTATATATATGTATGTGTGTAAATATGTATATATGCATATATACAGTGTGAGGTCACGAGCAGCCCAGTGGCAGAGGGGCGTTATCAGACATTCTTTGAACCCTCAGGGCTGACTGTGAAGCCCCTCAGTGTGGCACCTGAGGCCAGGGACATGCTGCTGCATGAGTGACTGCCCAGCATGTGCCTCTGAGACCAGCGGGTGGGAAGGCAGTTAAATAAATTGTGTGGGAGTTTTCCTGGGAGTCTTGCTGGGCAGCTCCGGGGACAAGCCCTGACAAAAAGAACAAAATTGAAAAGTCCGCTGGTGGGGAGAAAAGCTCCCCAGTGTTTTGTATATTTCTGTGGAAGGGTGAGGATGTTGAGACCCAGGAAATCAGGGACAAAATGTGAGCAGGCAGCCAGGCTGAGCCTTTGAAAGGGCTGATCACAGCAGTCACACAGACAATTTCAGCCAAGTGCTGGGTCTGCCATGCCCCACATGGGATGTCCCTCAGGAAGGGTCTCAGGAGCAGGAGATGCCTTCCTCACATTGTTACTCTGTCAGCCCAGGGAAACTGGCATCCAGGGCAACTCCTGCAGCCAGTAACAGCCACATCCTTTTGGATCCCAGTCCAAGCCTCTGCTCTCTTCCACCCACAGAAGCAATTTGATACAAATGTGTGTAAATGAAGCATCTATGGATTTGTTTTGGGGATGTGCCAACCTGCTAGGGACTCGGGACTATCATTGTATCTCTCACAGATATCCTCTGGTGGGATGTGGCCAGTAGGGATGTGGGACAGATCGTCTCAGTAGGGTCTGCAGGATGTGGCTTCCTGTCATCATGTCCCTATCAGTATAAATTACTGTCATATCCTCAGGACAGTGTGACAAATCCTTTACACTGGCTGAGTCATCCTGAAGCTCTCCAAGGATTCCAGGTTCATTTTCAGTCTTCAGTATACAACCCGTATTGTAACAGTGTTGTTTAAAAAAAATGTATGGAAGAATTTGCATGTTTGTATAATTAATGACCCACGGGAATTCAACCTTTGAGGGTGCATAATTTTAATATCATTGTGTTTCTGCATTTAGTGAGGTGGCTGTCGCACTGAAGACAATTAAACTGAAGTGTGTGTTCACCCAAGACTGGTAGTCAGCCAGCTGGGCAGGTAATCTCCCGATGCTCCACACTTTCAGGGGAAATCCTTCAGTGCAAAGGGTCTGGCTGCAAAGCCCAGCACTGTCTCAAAATACTTGTGCAACCTCAGCTACTTCAATCAGTCTGGCCCCATTAAAGCATATTTCTACTGCCCAGGCTAATTTAGCTCTCTGTGCACTTCACAATTATCTTCCATTCCAAGGTCTAAATCAAGCTTGGGAAATTGGGCCTTGCAGCAAAATGGAAGAAAATTTTGAATCTGAATTTTACATGTGGGAAAATAAAGGTCATCTGTATCAAAAGTCGAGACTGCTGCAGAGTATCCTTATCAAATCACAGGCTATAATTTCTTCTCTGCTTTTAAAAACAGATATGAAATCCTATAGGCAATGAAATATGAGGGGGGACAGTTTAGACAGAGGATAAATAGATATATTTCAGAAGGCAGACTTCTAGGTAAATAGTATGAGATTGCTACTGCCACAATAACAAGAGAAAAGAGATGGAAAAACCAACTTGCCAAACTTTGAGTACCAAAACAAACCAAAAGCAAATTTCTTACTAAAAAGCACAAGATACAATAGTACTTCAGACTAAGACATGCAATGCTTAAGCTTGGGCATGTGACCACATGTTGATGTGTTTGTATATGTAAAGGTCCATGTGGTGTCTTCTCCATCCATAAAACATGAGCCATCTGCTTTATGTCTTGGAAAATAAGAGCAGATTCTCCTCCCCCAATGTCGTGTAGCTGATGGAAGTGGCTTGGGAGGTCTTTTGAATAACAAATAATGTTGATTATGAGCTTGCTGGTTCTAGAATGTGTTAAACACAGGCAATGACAACCTCTGTGATTTCCTGCATGATTTTGCTTGCTTAGCTTCTGCACTCCCTCCATTGTGGATGACTGTGCTACAGTACAAAGCAAGCTCCTGTGGCATACAATAAATGTAGAAAGATGACATCCACTAACAGTCCCCACTCAGACAATGAGATAAAGAAAGAATTAAACCCTGTTTGCAAAAAGAAAGGCACTATTAATAGAAACAGGGTGTATATCAGGACTTGTTTACTTGATGGCTGATAATTTGTGGGGCTCTTGAGTGTGGCAAGCCCCTGCTGGGGCCAAGCAAGCAGCATTCCCAAACCTGAGCACAGTGTGTGCTACTTTCAAAAACAAGCCATGGGTTAAAGTCAGTTCTCCATTCCTAGCAAGCCTAAATCCCCATTCAAACTTCTCTTCCAAGCAAGTCTGGAGCTTCACCATGTTCCTCATACAGAATCTGTGGAGAATTTCCTACTGCCTTTTCCGTTCCTGTGGTAGACAGGAACATCCATCCGTGCAGCTCCTTGGCCATGAGTGTACAGCCAGTAAAACACTCATGCACTTGTCCTGTTTACAAGTATCTTTTTTTTTTTTTTTTTGCCATTCCTTCCTTTTTAATGTTTTCAGCTGCCAGACATTCCTGGTTTTTGGCTACTCATCTGCTTTCCAGGATTACTGCCCGTACTGCTCTACCTCTCAGTGCTGTGGCATCATATCCTGAAGGAAGACTGGTGCAGGCCTGTTTCCCATTTGAGTAATCCTGTTGTTCAAGCAGGAAGGATGATTCCCTTCTGCCATCCCTAAAGGCTCTTTGCTGGTGACAAACCTAGAGTTTTATAGTATTTGTTACAATGATGAATTTTCAAGCAGAGACCATCAACTAATGTAAATCAATATGGCTTTGCTGGCTTCAGAAGAGCAATTCTGATTTACTTCAACCAATGATGCATCTTTTTCTGTCTGCCACCAGAGAACACTTCTCTCAGAAGCAAATTAAATATAGTAGGATTTCAGATGGTTGGGTAGCTCCTTGGACTCCACCTTTTATTTCTCTTCCTATTATTTTTGTCATTATCCTTGCATTCCCCATAAGGTTTTCTGACTGACAATGCAGTTATGATTTAGACTTGGTGAAAACTGTTGTAGCTTTGACACATAACACATACCATATCTTTGACTTCTGCACTTCTATTAGTCAGGCAGAAATATTAGCTTTGGAGCCAGTGTTTTCCAACTGCCTGTCTCTGAGGAGTCTCAAGATAAGACTTCCTCTCCAGTTCCACCCACTGGGAAGTCATTAGCACAGCTCCCTTGCAGACACAAAGTCCCTATAACATGCTGTTCCCAGGCATTCTCTCTCTCTCTCTCTCTGGCTTGCCTTAGTGTCATAGAAATGTGATTTTTTTTCCATTGGTACTTCATTCTCAACGCGCTTATAGTTTGCTGTGGTTTGCTAGAATAACACATCCTAGTCCTGAACATAATTGGATCCATATCAAGCCTGTGATTTTTTTAGGCTTTCTCAACATTTTACACCATACAGTGCCATCACTTCTCCCATCTGGTGACATGACTCTGAGAAATATCAAAGAGCTGAGAGACCTATTTGTCCTTAAGCTGCTGTTTCCTTTTTTGAACACTGGCAAAAAAAGTCCAGTCAAGTGCCAGGGCTAGTCTATTGTTAATTTTCAATTCAATTAAGCACATAAGAAAAAGGATTTATGCTTGGCAGTTGTTGCCTGAAGGTCCTGGTTAAAATAGCCACCCACAGGAGCCATTCAGGTAAGCAAAGGTCAGAAATTTGGCTGTCTAAAACTTCCCTTGTTTGCCCTCCTCCTCTCTGCCTGCTCTTTATTCCTCCAGCTGTCCCCTGGCTTTTTCTGGTAAATATGTTCCCACAATTCCCATCCTTGGTGGGAGTTTCAGCAGCACCTCCCAGGAAAGTCATCCTCACCCTCTCTGATGTCCTCACTGCAGGGACCAGCTCAGTCTGCATATTTCATCTTAGGTTAAGTATTCAAAAAGGAGCTGGACAGAAAAACTCATCAAGCCTTTGTAAAAGTCTGAGTTGTGTTTACAGCCAGGCTGCAGGCAGTGACCTGCTCCCTGACCCCAAAGGAGCAGGGGACGTGAAGATTTTGGGGGGTTCCAAGTCTGTGTAGACCAGCTTAAAATTAGAGTCCATCCAAATCTCAGCGCTTAAATATGTTATTCACACATACCTACAGCTCTAAATGGATTAATAATTAATTGGCATTAGATAGGCAGTGCCAATCCACAGAAAGCTTTGCAGAGATATTTGTTCTAAAAAAAAATGGTTTTTTAATCCCATAAAAGTTCTCCAGCCTGTAGAAGTGGTTACAAAGAGACTGTCTTTAAGAATGGTGAAGGTCAAGAAAGACCATGAGGCACTGGAGGAATGATTCCCACAGGCAGCCTATACATCTCCTGCAACATCTGACATACACAACTGCCAGCTCAAACCTGGGTCTGCAGGTTAAGGGTTCCTGCTGCATAGCTCATGCTGGCTGCAGGGCACTCTCCCAGTCTCCTCTCTGCAGCAGGACAGGAGTCACTGTGTGCTCTGGGCAAACCCCACTTTTGTGGGAGCTCTGCAGGAATCTCACATCACCATGTGGGAATCCAAGAGGAAAATTTTACCTTGGTAACACTTAAACAGCGAAAAATAACTCTCAAAACAAGCAAACAAACACACCCACAAAAAAACCCAAGAAAATGAGAACAAGAAGGACAAAGGGACTTTAACAAGGAATAAACAATTAATATAACTCTTGATTTAGACAAAGGGGTATAAACTATTTGGAGACCTCTTGTCTCTTCCCTCTGCTGCCAGATGTAAGGCTCACTCAACTACTTTTGTCTCTAACAAGACTTCCCTATCTGGCATGCAGCTGTGGAAATACAGACAATGAATTTACATGAGGAGAGCTCCTAGCAGCAGATTCCACGCTTCTCTGGCAGACTTGTACAAACTGGATGACATTACCAGCAGCCAGCCACATCCTGCTCCAATAAACACTGTTATTTATTACTGAACTAAAGGGGACCAGCTCAGCAAGGGGTAGGGGACTGAGCACTGCTGGCTAGTGTGTGAAGTCAAATGTGCAGGTTTTACCCAGATCTGAGCAGTGACAATGATAAATTTAAGACAGAAAAAGACATAAAAAAGAGTTCCTCCTTCACTGCAGAAAGCTGCCATTTGGGAAATCCATCTAAAAGCACAGCAACTCTCATCATCCATCTTACACTTGAACTAGCCCTGCAGTTTTCTTATGCTCTACGAGCTTTTCCATATTATTCCCCATTTCCTCACAGAGAAACCACCAGGCCTATGCCTGATGTGGAAGTTCAGACAATGGAGATGGCTGGGAGAAAAGTTTCTCTCATGAGGAAACAGCCTCAGGTTTTGCCAGAGGAGGTTTAGATTGGATATTAAGAAAAACCTTTTCATGGACAGGGTTATAAAGCCCTGAAACTGACTGCCCATGCAAGTGGTGGAGTCATCATCCCTGGAAGTGTTCAAAAAACACTTGTGTGTTGGCCATGGCACTTGAAGCCATGGTTTAATGGTGAACATGGTGCTGGTGTGAGGTTGATGGTCAGACATGAGGAACTTAAGGGTCTTTTCCACCATGACCGATTCTATGACTGCCTGGAACCTGCTAAGGCAGGACAGTCCCCACGTCCTTGCTAATTGGTGTCTGGTGTGAATTTGGAGCAGCCTTTGTCTAGCTGTATGTTATTCACAAGGTTCTTCTTTTTTGCAAGGGAAGGCTTTGAAAATATGCAGTAGCACCATTTTTCCAGTCCTTACCTTCCCTTAGAAATATCATAATCCCTTCCACATTCTCACCCTTGGCTCTACTAGGCCATGTGATATAAGACATTTTTAACTCCATCCCTATGAAATCTCAAGACTGTTGTCCAAAGATTTAGTTCACATCTGCTTTTCTGTGCAGTGGATAGTGATGTGCCTGACAGGCAGTGGTTGCATCACACAAACAAGCTCTCTATAAATATTATATTCAACAGTGGCAGGAGAGAGCATTCAGAGAGGAAGATGTTAGCAAAGAGGTAAGCTGTGACACGTGGCTCTAAACCTTGTCCTGAATTTCAGTTTTCCATGAGTATTAGGAGGGCAAAGTTCAATTCTGAGGCAGGAAAGCAAGTTGAAAATGTAGCTGGCAAAGATGTATTGAGAAACTCATGTGAACCACAGGGCTCCTCAGATCTTGTTTTTAGCTGGGACTCTACTCTCATCACATTCATGCCCCATAGAGCCACATTCCAATAAACCTATCCAACAGAAGCCTTCCCTTCTGACATATCTTTTTTTTTTGCATACCAGCAATATTGCCTAATTATCTCCTGCTCTTTTTCCAAGAAAAAGTCCAAGTGACTTAGCATATATATATGCAGGAACATATATATAAATATATGCAGCCTGAAATGTTCATTTGGAAAGGGAAAGAAAGTCTGCAAAGGGAAGAAGGTTCTGAGGTAGTGCTGTTTGTGTAGGGGAGGTAGTTCAGATGGCCATAAATACCCATGGTCACAGCAAACTATTTGTATCTATTCTTAAAGCAATATATTTTTGTACATTTCTTTGCTACATTTTTTTCCCAGAACTGAGTTTTCTAGCTTCCATATGAGGACGTCAAATGTAATAGTTCCACCAAAGTCAAGAAATGACAGGTACAGATTCTCTCCTATCAGCTAAACCTGTCAGAAGACATTAGATTGTTTTCACATTAATTGTTTGTGACAATTTTGGCCTCATTGTAACTTCCAGGTGTCCAACAACAGCTTTAGTAATTCCTCCAGTAAATTTTAGGAACTGAAGCTAAGCTGACTGGTTCCATCTTTTTCTTTTGAAAATAAGGTACAAAATTTTCCCATTCCTGATTTTCTAGGCCCTCAGTCTTTTTTCAGAAGCTCTTAACTATGCCACCAACAACTCCTGAACTGCTGGTGGTCTGTAAATACAATATGGTGCATTTTATCAGATACCAGCAACTTGACCATCTATCTTATGTGCCCATTCTCTGTCTCCTTGCTGTTATCCCACCTATCTTCAAAAAGGGCAAAAGGAGAACCCAGGAAATTACAGGCAAATGGACCTCATCTCAGTCCCTAGTAAGGTGATAGAACAAGTCATGCTGGAAATCATTTCTAGGCACATGAAGGACAAGGAGGAAATTAGGAGTAGCTAGCATTAATTCATAAAGGCAGGTCACACTTGGAAACTAGACAAACATCCGGAATGAAATGACCATCCTGTAGGTGAGGGAGAATAGCAAATATTTTCTTCCTTGACTTCAGTAAGGCTCTTGGAACTGTCACTGATAACCTCCTCACAGATGAGCTGTTGAAGTGTGGGCTGGGCAATCAACTCTAGGGGGCCCTGCTTGAGCAGCAGCATTGGACCAGATGACCTCAGCCATGCTGTGACTATCTTAATATGTTTTTATTTTAATTCTTGGCAAAGAACTCAAGATTTAACAATGAGCACCTTGGACTTGGGCTCCTGACAAACAGCACACTTCACAGCACACTCAGCTGGGTCAAAAGATCCTCAAAGTGAGGACACCCAACCATTTTCACCTTTCATATTCTCCTTAGAGTGCTTGTAGTGCTTGATTGCAAGGGAAGAGGACACCCTGCATTGGATGTAGTGGAGCTCATGAAGGAGGTGGCTCTTGTAGGTGAGAGGTTTCTCCTCTACTGCTGATGGTGCTGCAGCCCCTAGAAATTGTTGCCTTTATTTGTCCTTGGATATCTCTACTAACAAAATCTGATGAACCTAAAAGTTCCTCAGCCTAATCTACATCTGGAGGGACGGATGCATCCAGTGCCTTTACTCTTGCACTTTTTTTCCCACCAATTCCATGAGCTCAGGAAGGGAAACTTGCAATAATTGTGTGCCACTAGCTTTATAGGCCTCTTTGCTGCCCTTCTGATTTTCCCCAAGTATTTCCTGCAAAGAATCTGATAAACCATTTATTGCTCATCTCCCAGGAGATTCTCTTAAAATACTCCATCAGTGTTAAGCAGAGTGTCAGATTCTGTTATTGTAACAGTTGTCTCATGACTTGAAAACATTTGCATTATTTAGGAAAGAATCCAGAAATATCAACAAACAAAGCTCATACAGCATATTTTAAAAGCGCGTTAATTGCACAGGCATAAAGCATTCCATTGTACTTGGAAGGCTAAAGGCTAGAGTGCTCCTGGGACTTCTTTCATGCATGCATCTGGACAAGGGTGGGGCATGAATCTGAGGCCGGGCATAAAAATAACCATAACCTACTTCAGCTCTGAAAACCCTAGAAATTTAATGTTTAAACGCAGAAATGCAGGGAGACAGTAATAGTCCAGTCCCGTCCAGTTTGTCTCTTTAGCTTCAGGGACACCCAGCAGGTGGAACTGGTGGGTGCAGCTCTCCAGGCTGTGGAGATGCACAGTCTCCTGCTCTCAGATACTCTCATTTGCAGCTGCACGCAGTAGAAACATGGAAACGTTCATCTGTATGCAAAAATGGACCACGATGCAAATACACACAGAAGAGTTCAACACAGACATCTCATTTTAAAAGATGCCTGCTTGGCAACATGGCCATCTTTGAATACAGGCAAGGAGAGGATCCTGATTGGAAGCAGTGCTCAAATGCCCAGCACCAGCCTGTCTCAACCATTTGTTTTATTTCGGTAGCCAGGAGTATAGCCAGGAGCTTCAACAGACAGGAGATCACCAAGTCTTTGCTGAGATATATATTGAAAAGTGATTCTCCAAAAGTAAGAGGATGAGAAATATTATGTGGAGCAGGAGATTCTTGTAAAATTGCAGTCAGCCCCTACCCCTCTAGAAACATTAGAAATTTGCAAGTGCCCTAGTCAGATATTTACTGCAAGAGCTTTTCTCTCTTATTTCTCCTTTCCTGCCTAAATATCCTCAGGCTCTTGAGTGATTGAAACCCACTAAGAAAGACAGATGGCCTTTTGATAATATCTAATGGAATGTGTAATCTGGAATTCCCTCCTATGCTGAACTCTGTGACCCAGAATGAATATGCGCAAATTTCAGAATTCTAGTTGAATAATTAAATGGAAATATAATACAGTAATTGAGCTGTTCCATTGCAAACTTACACAGAGAGAGACTAGTATTGGAGTAAAATTGAGGATTTTACATGGGCAATCAGCTCAGTACAGAATCATACGCAGAGTTACATGAGAAATAGATTCTAATTTTTAAGACAAAACTACATGTAAGGTAGTCTCCTTTCCAAAATAGTTAACTAATTGCATAGATTAGCAGGGTCATTGCTATACTCAAATGCATTATGGTCTATTCTTTCAAATGCAATTAGGAGCATTCAATTTAAGGACCAGTCTAAATGGGCTCATTTTACTCCATTATTTCAATCTAGCTAAGAGTAAATCAGTGAATAAATCAACATTTCACCATTATCTGATTGTTATGGGATTAACAGGAAGCTGATATTACCAAGCAGTTCTTTATAGACTGGCACTCCACTGTAATAAGCCATGTTCTGATTAAGCTCCTGGAGTGCGTCTGCACTATTTCATATTTCTGCATCTTGTTACGTGCTCCTAAAAAGTGACAGTGACTGAAGAGGTTATTGTACATAGCCCAGATAAAGTCTATAATTCTTTGGCTGCTCCACAGAGCATATTTGTTGTTTTCTTCAAGCTCCTCATCAGAGTGTTTCTCCTCGGCATGACAAATCAGGCTTACTGGCTGTGTTTGCAAGCCTTACTAGCCTTTCAGTCCTCAAAATATGGCTAGGAGGAACTAATGACAAGAAAAGCTTATAGCCCCAAACACTGGCTTCCTGAACTAGAAAAATGGTTGCTGTGTCTGCTAGGAATAAAAACGCTTTTCCCTTTAGGTAGATCAGCCCATGGAGGGAGACACGAAACAATTACCAGCAGGTTCCACAGGTGTGAGCATCTGACAGTGTGCTGCAGGCAGGCTCCAACCTGTCACGTACAGTACTGCAAGGATTCAAGTACACTCACCAGAATTTTTATTACCTACTCAGTAATGTCAAAGTGTTTGTCATTTCAGCAAAGAGGCTTCTTGCGCAGGAGTGAATGAAGTTAACAAGATTAGAGGAGCAGAGACTATTATCTGGGTGTCTGTAGAACATTTTGCCCCAGCTTCCTCACAAAAGTTACTGCCCCCCATGAAAGGTGTTTCCATCAGAATGATAGCAAGTTATATAAAAAGGCAAAGGGAAATTTCTAGTGAAACAACACGATGAGCTGCCTAAAATTATTATTATGAGCTGCCTAAAATATCAATAAGACATAATGAACAGCTGTTAACTTGTGCCTGAAGTTTCAGTCAGAGATGGCCACATTTACCCTGTAAATAGATGAGGAGACCGCTGGAACTTTTTTACAAGATTATTCTGTGCCTGCAATATTAGCAAGGCAAAGGACGAGTGGACTTAAATTTTCTGGATGGAGCAAAATCAGGTGGGTGCATTAAGTGTAAACCCGTCCAATGTGATGTCAGAAACACCAGTAAATAAAGATCTTTTCATATGTGCATCTCAGAGCAAAAACCTTTGTCACCGAATGTCCCTGAGAACCATGTTAGTGAAAACAACCCCTGCAACCCAGACTGAATTCACATACACAAGAACAGCACTATCTTCAATAGCAGTGCTTCACAAAATAGTCTTCCCATCTTCAACCCCTCCATCTTTACTAGTAAGGACTACCTTCCAAACCAGAAACTACTATTTCTGACTGATATTAAAAGTCATAAATTCAAGTAGAATACTTGTTTTGCAACACATCAGACTCTGTATGATCCACAGAAGTTTGCTGACAGGATTATTCCTAATTTCCACTGAAGTCTTGTTGGATGCAGATGGGCATCACAGCACGGCTCCTGATCCAAACAGAGACCAGTCACCTGGACTGCAGTTTCTGCAGAGCTGGATTCTAGAGTGAGCAGTTGGGCTGGGACCAGGAGACATCTGTGGATTGACAAGGAAAGCTGAATTACGGATCTCTTTCATGTTCAGGAGTGAGACAAGTATCAAGTAGATGAGCTCTCTCTAATGGTGAGCAGATACAGACACAGAGGTAAGATTAGGAGGCCTTGGGAAGTTCAGAAGAAAAAAAACCCAAAGTTCTCATGGGGTTTAGGCATCTTCCAGTCTTACTGATGTCTAGCTCCAGCAGTGTAGGCCAAGTCACAGGCACTCCCAAAGCATGGAGACAATTGTTGGGCTGTGTCCAGAGCTGCCCAGCCTTGCAGGTACACTATGTGAAGGCTGATCGCAACAGTACCATGAAAGACCTGACAAATAGTGTAGACAGATCCTAGAGGAAGATCTTATCCACATGGGCTGGTCCAAGCCTCAGACAATGTCTGCAAATCCTTCACCTCTGTCTTCCTCAACAAGGTGACTATTTCATGCAGTTCTTTGCCTCCTGCATTACACTGTGTTGTATCACTTTAGGATGCAGGGACACTGAATTGTCGGCTCTTTATCCAAGTTTCTCTGTTGTACAATGGAGAGAAAATTAAGAGGGCTCTTTCAACAACATAACAAAGTGTTCTAAAAGTGGATACTTTCAGAATAGAAAGTATTTTGAGGAAAAGTTTGCAAATTCTAGTTTAGAAAGCACTTAGAATATTTGTGTTGACAGTAGAAAGATCAATAAGTAGCATTGTATTATAAAATAGAAATTAAATAATAAAAAACCAGCATAAAATCTGAAATAATAGAAATGAGAATATACTGATAGATAAGTATTGCTTTTACAGAGTAGAGTACTAGCTCTCCCAGATCATAACCTAATTCTTGCCTTCTTGAAACAATATAAAGAAATAAATCATAACAGCCTAGAAACAGCTCCTGTCTTTAAAATAGGACAATACTAATTCAGATGTGAAACCTTGCCTATGTTAACAAAAACCAGCAAAAGTAAATGATGCTGTGACTGAAGCATACTGAAGGGGAGATTTGTTGGAGCCAAACTGACCAAGTACACTGCCTTTCCTGCTCTGTTCTGCATAATTAGCCATCTCATTAACTAGACAATTGATTCACTGCTTTATTGATTGATTGTTGCATTCATTCTCTCTTTCTGCTTTTTGTTTTGCTGCCAACTTTATCAGTTTAATTGCACAACTTTCTCCCTAAGTGATTCATTCCCTAAACAACACTCTCATTCAAAGCTGAGCCTGCTTCTCACCCAGTTCCCTGCTCAGCTGAATCCCAAGCCTTCACCTGCCTGATCTTCTTGGTATTTGTGTCAAGTTGTAAAGCCCCTCGGGGTTCAGATGATAGGTTGTGTTTGATGGTTCGGACATTGGGAGATTTGATGTTTATTCTTCATGTGCCTGAAGAAAACTGCCTTGTACATCAACAGTGATCAGTTTTTGGTGTTCTGATAGAGAGCTGGAGCTATGAAAAGTCACTGTAAAGGGTCTGTAAAAAGCCAGTGTTTCTTTGTTTACATGGATGCCTCTTTCAGACAGCACACTTGTCTACATGACAACTGACTGCTATCGTTCTGCCCCAGGTAAAACTGCTTTTCAAATCTCAACTACAGAAGACAGGCAAATCTGCTTATTGCAGGTCTCAGGGAGGATTTGCAACTTTGATCTCCTGACTAGCCTGGCCAGGTGACCTGACTAGCCTGGTCAGCTGAAAAGGGCAGCAAAAGCCACTTAAAAGTTAAATCAGGTTCCTTAGAATCATGTCTCTTTCAAGTATTTAACACCTCCATGGAGAGAGGATCCACCACTGCTCTGTGCAGACTGTTTCCATGTTCAACTATCCTTTTTGCAAGATTTTTTCCTCTGTCTCCAGCCAGCATTTCTTCTGGTACAGCTCATTACTGTTTCCTGTTCATGCTTTGCTGGGAAGGTGGGTTTCATCTTCTCCATAGTCCCCCTTCCAGCAGCAGATTGCAGCAATTAGATCCCACTCCTGTACACCACAGGGCCCAGCAATTTGACAACATGACAGAAAAATTAGAAACTGCCAGCTGCTGAAAGCAATGGAAGGAAAAAAATGACTGGATAACTCCAGCCTGGGGCTAAACTAACAAAACAGCCCAAGGTACTGACAGATATCACACATGGGGAAAGGGATGTACTGGGAACTCTTCTTGGATGGATGGATGGATGTCAGGGGATGGCGGGAACAGAGAAGATTCACAGACCTACCAAGGTTACTGGTAAAGACCAGAATTACTAAAATCACCAAACCCAGGGATGGTGGGAAAAGAGCAAACAAGAGTGGGTTGTTTATTTTGGAGGGGGAGAAGGGGAAGGGTAAACCAAATGTTGTGACTGGGACTTTCATAGGCATCCACCAAAGCAGCCTTGTCCAGAGGATGGCAACCACTCTGTTTCTGTGCCTATATCACATCCACAACTTGCCCCTGTCTTCAGGGAGGCCTTGAAGGTTTCTTTGAATTTCAATGAGAGGAAGACGCAGAGGGAAAGGAGCATTGACCAAGCCTCTCCAGCCTACTCCTCTCAAAGTGCAGGACTTTTTCCTTTCCCCTTTGTTATTTGTTACCACCAACACTGAATCCTTTCAGCTGCCCCTAATCCCTTCCACCATCTCTTCAGTCCTTCCGTTTTACTGCAGTGCTTCAATTTTCCACCTATCACCCCACAGTTCCCCTCCTCTTTCTAGGTAAATTCAACAACAGCACAAGCTATAACATGTCACCCTTTTCCATTCTCCTGTCTACTACAGTTAATACTCCCTTTAGCTTCCTTTTTTAAGAAAGTGAGTTTTAGACAGTCACATTATATGTCTACCAGTTTTCCCTAACACTTCTTGAACCAATTTGGCTTTTCAACTGAATGTGCAGCAGCTGAGTACAACCAAGTTCCTACAGGTTCTGAGAATGCTCACGGCCAGGCAACAAAGGAACCTAACTTAGTGCTCCCACTGGCAGAAAAGCAGACCAAATTCACACATTATTTATCACCTGGCAGCAGCTGGAAACCCAAGCCGCAGGAACACCACTCCTAGCTGGTGACAGCGTTTGCTTGTGCTTACCAAGCAGAAGCACCATAGGAGACATGAGGGACAGCTGGAATATTGCAGAGGGATAGCTTAAACAGAATGGGACACAAATCCATAGGAAGTTCTGCTCAGGGTGATACATGGCTTTTAAATCCATGAGAAGCTGCCCAAAATAAAAATCACATGAAAGATTTCCACTCAGGTTTTGACAAATGACCAACTGTAACCATTTATTTAAAATCAGATTTGTGATTAAAATCAAATTTAAGCTGTTTCAAATTTGTAATAGAGTTTTTTTTTAATTGAAAATTAAATCTAAAATAATTTAAACCAGTACCATTTTTAATTAGGTTTTTTGTCTTAATATGAGAAAATAGCTACAGGCAATAGCACATTTTGTAAAATATGCATCCCTTTACCTGGAATACATGGCCTCTGAGTTTAGTGAAACTGCATTTGGAATTAAACATGTGAATTTATTTATGAAACAGACACTGTTTTATTTTTGGAACAACTTTTAGTGGCAAAAACTCATCAAGAATACAGCTTCATTGTAAAGTGCCAAGAAACAAAACCTGCTTACACTGATTTCAACATACCTAATGAATGCAGATCATTTTATTTCAAAAAGGCAGCCAAGATCCAAACCAAGCTGGTGTCCTACACTCACATCTGAACATCCTAAGGAAGGGGTTTCAAAGGTATCTCAGTGATTTCAGGCCCAGCCACAGATACCAGAGTAGCCCCAGCAGTGCTGGCCTTAATTCCTTGGCTTTCTGAAGGGAAGGAGATGCAGCACACTTCTAACTCATCCTTCTTGCAAGCACTTGCCTTGCAGCATTTTGCACAAATGTGTGGCTTTCTAAGGGCAAGAATGTCAGTGAAACCCTGACAGAGGCCCATGCTGTTTCTTTCCTCAGCACAAGTAAACATTGCAAATGGGAGATTTCTGAGAGAAGAGTTATTTCTCTGAAAAATGTGAAATTTTAGGAGGTGTTAGGAAATAAACTGAAAAGGCAGCCACAGGTCTAACACATTCTAAGTTTAAGATGATAGAGTGTGAACATATATAAACATTTCAACTTACAAATGGCTTAATCAGCAGATCACATTTAAACCTTTTACATATCTTTCTTCACCTGTTTCACTTATATTCACACCTTAACCTCTCAGATTCTTCTGAGTTCTCTGCCACCATGTCCCAGCCTACCCTCAGTAAAACACCACACCGTGTCCCTCAGGCTTTCTCTGAGCATGCTGCTTCATCTTTAGCAACCTCAATTTTGGAAATTCAGTAAAATAAACCTTTTGGAAATAAAACATTGAAGATCACATATCTGTAACAGCATCTGTGCAGTGTCTGCGACACTTGCTGTTCATCATCACCTCCTCTGTACACAGGTTTGCCTCTGGATATGTGTTGCGTCCAAAAATATTAACAAAAATATAATTTTCACAAATTGCAAGACACAGGAAGTTCAGCATAAAAATCAATCAGCAAACCCCATGAAAGCCATGATCAAAGCCTGAGATACAACACAACTGATCTTATCTTCTGCGCAGTAATGACTAAGTCTGAGTCTTCCTTTTAGTAGTGCTCGCTGTTATATGAGGAACATTTTCACATCTTAGAGAAGGAACTAAGGTCCAGCCACCTCCGTGTGATTTCCTCCCAGTGGGGATTTGTCAAAATTCCCCCTGTGCAAGAGAAGCACATCCACCCACAGACCTGGCACAGGAGAATGTTCCCAGCCTAGCAGGTCCCAGCCCTCATGCATCCATGGCCCTCAGCCAGGGCAGTACATAGAAAATAAAAGTGGTTCCCAAGTTTTGGTTGTTAGTAGAAAAAGAAGTAAGTAGCCACTCATTTTAAAGACCTTTCTCTCTTGCTTCTCTATGCCTTTTGTGAAAAACAGATCACCCACTGGACAAGACATTTACAAGCAACCCTTCTCAGTCTGTGAAACTTTTATAGAAAAACTGAACAAATACATATGTAACTAATCCTTTGTCTTCTATGGGATTTGCTGATTACTGAAACAAGTTGGGGGATAGGGGGTGGGAAGAAAATATCCTTTCAGGGCCAAGCAGTTTTATTTGGTACATGTTGTTTTCCAAACAGAGAAAGTATTGTTTCTCTAAAATTAAGGACAGATTGAATGTTGTGTGAGGTCTAAACCAGGATGCATGTTTGATCATTTGAGGTTAGGGAAAAAGAGCAATGGGCTGTCTCTGATTAAGGTGCACCAGGCTTTTTCTTTTTTTCTTTCATTTTTTTATTTTTAATCTCCAGCTCTTCACAAAGCACACTTGTGTTCAAAACGAGATGTTTTCATAAGCAGGCTTTTGTGTACAGCAGAGCTTCAGCTGTATTTCAGAAATTAAGAGTCATCCATCTGAGATTCACTTTAATGACTAATTTCCCTACCATAGAGTTTAAAGTACAAAGAACAGCCACTGACTGGCAGAGCCAAGCTTTCAGTTGCCATGCAACACCCCTGTCGCAGGTTTCCCTTCATCTTCCAGTGCTTTTACTCCGGCTCTGTTCTTCATGGATGAAAGTTACGCAATGCTTTCTAGATACTTAACAGCAGATGTATTAAATTTCTAATCTGATAGAAACCAGACTGCAATTTTCTACTGAAAAAGTCACATCAATGAATTTAATAATGTTTTAAATTATAGTCTTTGATAGCAGAGTATCTAAGTTTTCAAATTTACATTATGTGGATTTTCCTACCATGTGAAACACCGACAACTCCCTTTTGTCTGTGTCTTCTTTTAAGTGCCTGTGGGATTTGGACAATGTTTTGTTGGGAGAAAGAACCCATCCAAAGCTTTGCAAAGCCACACACTAGCTGGTGGCAAACACAGAGCACTTGGGGATGCAGAGATGGCTCCTGTGATGATAACTAGCTGCTAGTCACCCCATCCCCTTTGTGCTGACCAGAGTGGAGACACAGGCTGAAACCTCTCCTTCTGTGTTTCCACTGTAATCAGGGTCAAGGGGTTTTGCCATCAACTTCAATCAGATTTGAAGCAAAGTGGACATAAATGACTAGATATTTTCCAATGAGACTCTGAGTCAGAGTTGTCTATGCTGCTGCCTGTTCAAAGAATATCTTGCTATTTTGCAAAAGAGCAATTTAGTATTATCAGTGGACTGTAACCAAAATTGAGAGCAATCTAGACATATTAATGGAACCATGCATGCATGCAGGGCTCCAGAGTAGCTCTGAATTGGCATAGGCAACCATTTCTAAGCACAACCAATGAGACTCTGAGTCAGAGTTGTCGCTGTCACATACATAAAGATGATTTTCCTTTCTCTTTCCTACATGGATGAATGCACAAGTTCTCTTGTGGTGTTTCTGAAATCTGCTTTGAAAACGTAAGAGTTTAATTCTATAAATTAGTGGAACAGTTACATAGGCTAAAATCGGTTGTAAATTTTGTCTTTTTGCCATGTTGATGGATATTTATAACTTTTGTTCTGCTGTTTGAGTAATAGAATTATATACTAGTGGGTTTTACAGTAAAATGTATTTTTGAAAATAGACTACTTACAGTATCTAAATTATGTTCAAAAATAGCCTAGAAAGATGCTGCCTGTCTACTTATTTTCTTCAGTTTTTGACTTGAGATTTATAACAAGTATTACCATGTGATGCATTTGTATGGATTCAATGGCTCAATACAAATGTTAGGCTTTGTAAGGCATAAAAATCTTAATAGGTGAAAGCCTTTTCTAAAGGCAATAGTGCTTTAAAATTGTTGTCATTTTATAAATTGGGTTTTGCTTTTTCTCACTGAAAGCTTCACTCTGCTGCAGAGGAAAGTGCAGATGAGTCAAGAAAACAGGATAATTTTCATTGCATTCAGAGTTTTTGAGTGAAAGAAAATATGTACCCTGGCTCTGAGAAACTTGATGTAAATCTTCTCCTGTGTAGACTTTCATATGAGTCGTTCTGGTTTTCAAGAAGCAGTTTCTCCTCCTTCCCCCTGATGTTTGCTGGTCCAGGCTGGATCAGTCCCACAGGTTTTGATAGGAGCTTCTTGTGCCCATCAGTCTCACATATTTTCCCTGCTTGGCCATAGGTTCCTGCAGAGAAGAAATGCCTGCGGGTCAGAAAAGGGCCCTGTTCATCCCTCACAAGGCTGTACATCCAGCCCTGACTTCACACCTGGCCTTAGCTGGTTAAAAGACAAGGGGACTACTTTCAAAGCAATCCAAATCAAGGTGGCTTTCTTAGCATTTTTTGTCTTCTTTTTTTTTTCCTCACAGCTATTACTGAGGTTTTTTGGTGTCCTTTTTGTCATAGTAAGGATTCTTATCTTAAAAGATAGTGCTCTTTATCCAGGATGCAGGAGAGTTTTTATCTTTGTTGATATGCCATTGATGTCCTGCTTGATTGTTCACTAACTCCATGAATTATGTGACCTTTATGTAAGTTTGGGGAATGGCTTGGTTTGGAAGGCACCTTAGACATCACCTAATTCCAAACCTCCTGCCACGGACAGGGACACCACTTACTAGACCAGGTTGCCCAAAACCCCGTCCAGCCTGGCCTTGAACATTTTCATCAATGGAGCATCCACAATTTCTCTGGGCAATCGGTTCCAGCACCTCACCACGCTCCTAGTAAAGAATTTCTTCTTAATATCTAATTTAAACCTGCCCTCATTCAGTTGAAAGTCAGTCCCTCTTGTTCTGCCGCATGCCTTTGTAAAAAGTCCCTCTCCAGCCTTCTCCCAGGTCTCCTTTAGTTACTGAAAAGCTGCTTTAAAGTCTTCTCCAGGATGACAACACAAACTCCCTCAGCCTGTCTGCATAGGAGAGGTGCTCCAGATCCCTGATAGTCTTTGTGACCCTCCTCTTCACTCATTGCAACAGGCCCATTTCTTTCCTGCGTTGGAGACCCCAGTGCTGGATGCAGATGGGGTCTCATGAGAAAGGAGAAGGGAGGCAGAATAGCATCCTCCAACCTGCTGGTCGCACACTGCTTTTCATGAGCCCAGGAGATGTTTGGCTTTCTGGGCTGCAAGCTCACAATGCCAAGACGTTGAACTTCTCATCAGTCATGAGTTCCAACTCTCTCTCTTCAGAGCTGCTCTTGGTGTGGATTCCCCAGCCTGTGTTTGTGCTTGGGATTGTCCCAGCCCAGGGGCAGGACCTTGCACTTGGCCTTGTGGAACTTCATGAAGTTCCTACAGACCCACCTCCCAATTGTGTAAAGGTCCCTGTGGATGGCATTCCTTACCTCCACTGTGGCAACTGCCCCACACAGCTTGGTGGTGTCAACAAACCTACACTTGTACAATCAGTGTCCAGCCAATAGAGTCTGTAAGTCTGAACATAAAATTTTCAGAAACCCTGCCTCCAGTTTGGGCTGACAAAACCGAACAGTTAAGTGCATTTGATAAGACAGGCTGATTATTTTACACAGGAGAGACTGTAATACATAGGCTTTTCCTAAGGCTCATTTAATTTGACAAGGATCACTTATCTGCAGATATTTTTTCTTGCTCTGAATAAAACCACTACTTAAAATCTTTGCTTTATATAGTTTCCCAAACTTAGGATTCACTTTTACAACAGCCAGCCTGCTAGGTAGCTCTTATGGCTCTCCATTGCTCTGAGGGTCATACTGGGGATGTTAATCCAACACCTCACAAAACACAGCTTCTCACTTCTGCCATTTCCACCATTTCGTTAGCCTGTGGCCTCCCAGACTTGGGAAACAGAGGGATACCTATGCACAAGCCAAGCCTGCATCCCTCCTTCACAAGAAGAATCAGTGCAGGTGTTTCCATCACAGCATTGACCCCTACCACAGACGTGGTGGATGATCCCCTTCAGGAGCAGGGAGGGGATGCACACATCACACTCATGTCCTGTTGCAGGTGGGCCCCAGTCTGCCTTGTTCAGGGGTGTCAGCAGAGCCTGAGAGCATTCTGCCAGCCTTGCACAGAGCTACTGGGTTCAGAAGCACGCAGCTGCCAATGTTTGCTGTTTCCAGGATGCTAATCTTGACTTGAGAGCTGGCTGCATTCCAGCAATGCACAACATCTTTCCTTTCTATGTAACAGCAGGATGAACCCTTCAGCTTTTCTGTGTAAAATGTGCCACAGCACACTGTTATGTCTGAGGGAGTTGCCCCACAACACCATGTTCCCCTCAAAGCTGGCAGCAAAACAAAGCAAACCACAGAAGGTCAATATGCCAAAAATAGGTGCACCAACCTGTCAGTCACAGGGTGCTTCCCATTTGTTTGTGATGCCGAAGCTGTGCTACAGCAGGCTGTGTGAGATTTGGGCATCAGCATCTATGTGCCTGCAAACATCCACTGGTTTACATGCCCAAGGACAAATGATTTTGGTGGGCACTGTTGCTCACAGTCATACAACTCCTTCCTCTGTCATACAAATAACACACCATTTTAAAATCCTGTCGTTTAGCCTTCTTTATGCCCCTTCTTTCTCAGGGAACCTTAGCAAGAAATCAAATTTCTTGCTCTCTGCTTAACCTCTACCTAAGACTGGTAAGCAATCATTAAAGTTTATACTGAAAATGCTGAAAAGGAGAATCCTCTAAGTGTCATTTAAAATAATTATGTCAATTTAAACAATTGTAGTAAGAAATCAGTTCACAAATGTCTCTTACAATGGTGAAACAAACATTTAACATTGGTTAATCTCCTATCAATCAGGTGAGAATTGATTCTAAATGGACAGGGAAGTCCATATTTACTGTGAACGAGAAACCAATTACATGAGGAGAATTAAATATGTAGCTCGTGAGACACTAGTGTACGTGATGAAGGACCAAATAGGAAAGATATGAGGGTATAATGAAGAAGAATTTACAATACTTGACAGTACAGAGACATATGCACATTACATGATTTTGTAAAAGAAGATGTATAAACAAGGAAATTATTTTCTTAATTTGCAGTTATGAGAGCAGATGGATAGGTAAAAATATTGTGGACAACTGGTTGGAACACTATCAAAAGTACCCTCAAACCATAGGAGGTTGAAAAATGTATTTCGTTGAAATCTTGTTCAAAGCATCAGTTTTTAATTTTGCTCAAGTTAATAGCAAAAGTTGAGAAGAAACCAAGACTGAAGTGGCTAGAATTCTATTTTTCTAAATACAGAGCAGAGAGATTTCATTTTCTACCTTGGGCACCAAGTTAACACTTCAATTAAGCTGTGGTAATCCTTTTACATAGACTTTTTAAATTTTTGCAGGTGATGCTTTTATATGGACTACCTTAATGATGACACTGTAACCAAGACACAATAAATATTTTAGTAATATATTTAATACAGGCAGTAATAAGCAACAGAATAAAGTTTTACTGTTCTAGAATGGCAAATGGTACAAGAAACCCAGGTCTAAACAGACATTGCTTTTATTTAAGGATAAGCACTTCTCTTTTTCAGTGACTGCCCTTAACTTGTAAACATCAAGTTCGAAAACACCGTACATGTCAGTCAAACTATTGTTTCCATAATTTGCATAAATAAATGTAGCGATCTGGTTTTGAAATTATATATATAGCTTAGCATGAGGGTAACATTTAGAATGATGGCAGCAACCCAACCCACAGCAAAGACAGAAGAGAAACTGGGCATGGGTTGTGGAGTTGCAGCAGAGGGGGTTGGTTTGCATATGCAGTGACATGTCCCTTTTTGCAGAGATGCTACTGTCCACCCTCCCAGCAATGCTGCACTGCACCGTGGAAAACACAGTACCAGGAGTTTCCTGACAAACTGCAGAAATCTCATAAATCCACAAATATGGTTGGGATTTTTTTTCTCCCTAGCATGTGTTTTCTTCTACAGATAAGACATTAAAAATACTCTACATGGAGTATTGCCCCTTAATATTGGGCTAAACTTTCAAAAATTGCTGTACAAGAGATCTTGGCAGCACGTCTTTTGTAGAGAGAGTTTTTGTGGAGATCTTTTGTAGGAGAGCTTTTACCTTGCTCAGTTTAGTCCCTGAAGGTCCTGGTTGCCAGAGACACCTTTAGTAGTGATTTGCCTGTCAAGTTGACTTTATTGCTGTGGGTCCAAATATGAATTGTGCATTGGTGGCCAGACTTTCTCTCTTTACGAATGTTATTTTGAAGAAGGAAGTTACAAAACCTATTTATTATTATTGATTTCTTATTTAAAATGTATCAAAAACAAAGTCTTGGCTATCTCATGTTTTAGACTGGAAAGTCTTTTCCAAAAATAGGATCAGATCCTTCACTGCATTTAATCACAGTGACAGCCAGGCTGTCCTGGTTTGGGTCGTAGATACTGTGTTGGCTTTTTTCACTTGTCTGGTGTCAGAACTGAAAAATTAAAATGCTGCCTGAGGTGTTCAAAATGATGAAGCAGCAAGTGTCTCCTCAGCATCAGCAAGGTCCATTAAAGATTTGCACTGTGAACTTAATGTGAGAAAATGTGCATAGAATCAGAGAATTTTTTAGGTTGAAAAAGATCATAAGATCATAAACCACAAACCCAGCACTGCCAAGTCCACCAATGAAGCATGTCCCTAAGTGACACATCTGCGTGCCATTTAAATACCTTTGGGAACTGGGTCACAACAACTCACTTCCCTGGGCAGCCTATCCCAGTGCTTAACCACCCCTTCCATGAAGGAATTTTTCCTAATAGCCAATCAAAACCTTCCCCGGCACAACTGGAAGCCATTTCTTCTCATCCTATCACTTGTTGCTTATGGGAAGAGACCAACCCCCACCTCAGCAGAAGCTTGTGCCAGGCAGGAGTGTGAGGGTCTGGGACCCTGCAGGAGCAGCTGCTTGTGGCACTCTTTTCCCATAAATGCACAAAGCCTTGCTGCAGGCGCAGCAGTGGGGACAGCCTTTGGAGGGGCTGAGGCACAGCAAAAAAGCAAAAACACTGCATTGGCACCTTCTGACATAGCAACTGACTCTGCTTATCAGCACAATGTGGGCTTGACTGTTTCTGCCACAGGAGCAGCCAAGGACCCTAATATCCTGGGTATCAAGGCCAGTTTCAGACAAAGACAATTTGAGCCCAACCATTCATCCTGGGCCAGTAATGCATTCTCCATAGGGGTTGTATTCATGCTGACTGTTCCACAAGTGTAACAAAAAGCCAGTGTCTCCTCAGTAAATAGCACAATGGGCAGAAACCACATCAGCCTGTTGGTAATGCTGTGTGGTCTAAATGCCAGTAAATTCCTGGATTGTTTTATAGGTGTCAGTCACCTGTAAAAAAGAATTACTCTAAGAGTTTTTAAATGTGCTCAACTTTCTATAACACCACTTGCAAAAAAAAAAAAAGAAACCCAAACTGAATCTCCTAAGGAGGTCAGCTGGTCTAGCCCTCTGCACAGAGATTACTCAGAGGCTTTGCCATCACATTTTGTCTACCTTGGTATCCCCCTGGCCCTTGGTGCATTTGGACCTCCTGGGATTTCTGAGAATTAAATTTGTTTTTATTTGAAAGCATTTCACAAGGATGGGGTGGACATTGGCTTCATAAGAGCTGCTGGTTGGATAATTCTGTGTGCTTATGTCACATCTGCACCAGTATTTATCACTCTCTGAATAGAGGAGGTGAGAAATTGGACAAGGGAGATGGAGTTGTTGGAGTTGTGAGGCCACCTGGATTATTCAAGGACTTGATGGGTAGGGACTGTGAAGTGTGGGTGGTATTTTCCTTGGTAAATAGCTTTTAAGGCCGTAGCAAAGCGCCCATGAATAGAACATTTTTCTAGACTCCCCCGTCCTCCAAGGCCTAGTATATTTAAAAACCCATGTCCCCACTTGCTTAGGGGCTCACAGTGGAAAAATCTTTGAGAATTGCCAGCCCAAACCTAGGGCCAAGAATGCCCCTCTTTACCACTTTGTTTTTTCAGAGGTGTTTTTCCTGTCTGACCGAAAGCAAATTTTTTTCACCCTACTTATAGCCTAAAAATAGCAGACTAAGACATTTAAAAGAAGATGCTCTGATTAGCACTCAGTGGCATGGTCTGATGATAAGCAGCCTCAAGGGTTTCTTTGCAGTGCAATCCAGACTTATCCTTGCTCCCCAAATATGTGTGAAGAATGATAAATTTCCAGCAGCTGCAGGTCTTGTCCACCATGGCCTTACCAGCATGCAAGGAGCAACCAGCCCAGGGCTGCAGCTTCTTTGTGGCCTCCCCATGAGTCACCCTGAGCAGCTCCTGCGTGGCTTCCACTGGCTTTGAGTCGATGCTGTAGGAAGTCAGTCACAGGCTTTTTGGGTTGCAGCAGCGCTCCAAACACTGCCCAGCAGTGATTTAATCTAGCCTTCCAGATGTTTTTGCTGACATCAAATGGGCCAAAATGCCCTCATCTGCAAGTGCACCACTTCAGAAAAATATGGGGGTAAAGGAAGAGAAGAAGAAACAAATGAGT
>NW_005054363.1:1848241-1849952 GCF_000277835.1 Geospiza fortis
ATCCCTGCTAGTCCAGGTGAGCTCAGGAATGTATCTGTCAGGTTTCCAGATGTTTAAGCATGTCTGCTCAGACAAGTTGCTTGATGACAGTGCAAAAACTGTCCCAGTTATCCTATGTCTCCTCTCTGGAAGCAGTTACCCTTGGGCTTTCAGCTTTTGTCACCAGCTGATTGCACTGGGAAAGACATAGGCATTCGCTGACAGAACATTGGCAACAGCTCAAGAAGGGCATGGGCTGAGGTGTTGGTGGGATTTATTAGCACCAATAGGTAATTGGAGTGGGGTCTCACAGGCATTGAAATCAGAACATTAAACTGTTACTGATCCATTCTTGGACTTTGCTCCTCCAAGTCAGAGGCATTGGATCTGCTGATGCACAGCTACTGAGCTGCCATAATTTCAGTCCAGACAAGTTTAGCTGCTTTGATTTTTCCGATTATCTCTCCAGAGTAGTGGTGCTCCCCTACTGGAATTTTCCTTCTTCCTCATACTTCATAATTGGTGATTTCTAAGTTTAAATGCTTTCTTGACAAAATTATTTGGGAAAATCAACCAAAACTGTTGGTTGTCTGTCCTCCGATTCCTAATCTTTTACCAGTTCTTGAGTTATCTAAGTTAAATCAGCTTTAGTACTTCTGCACTTTATGACTATACCAGCCAGATACCCTGACCAACTAGTTCAGGAGCACCCTATCTGAGTAAGAAGCTCAAGACTGAACCGGTTTTTGGAAACAGTGGTTCTCAGAACAAGCTTCTTCCCTTCCCTTTGCAATGAGGTGAAGTAGTGTTTTGCTCCAAATGGCTGAGCAGCCCTCTCAGATTAGGTGCTGTGGTTCATTTATTGCATACTTCTCTTGTGCCTATTTAGTCTTATTTATAACAAATTTAAGAGGCTGCATCACTTTATTTTTAAATTCCCTCCAAAATCTGCAGTACTAATTAGAGGATAGTTATCCCAGCTGGTAACCTTTTATCTTTGCTGGATACTTCCATTTACCAGCAAGGCAAAAAAATAGATTACTGCCGTCACAACCATTACAGCAATCAAATGTTGCAGATTGCCAAACTCAATTCCTCCCCCCTGCCCCCAATAAAAATCTTTTCTTTCAATGGGAGTAAATCTTTCCAAAGCACCTTTTCTTTCTGATGTGAATAAGTGGTTTGAAACAGAAGCATACACATGCCTATGTGACGTCTTTTTTAACATCAGATTTCTGGGCTCCAAGGAAACCAAGCATGCACACAATATGCAGAGTGACAGAGGACAAGAGGGGTGTTTTTATTGCACTATGGTGACACTCTTTTATCTATTCTGGGCTCATGGATACCATTTTGAGATGCCTACTGGTGGCAGAATCTTCACATTGGTCTGGTGTTAGGAAAATCATTAGATTGCTTTCTGAGGTACCTCAGAGGAGGCATCTCCTCCTGTTTGCCACAGGCCATCATAGGAGGAGGTTCAGAGAGGAAAGCAGTGTGGACCTTAGGACTTTAGGAAGAATGGTGAGCACTGCAGCAGTCAGCACCCCCATCTTCAACAAAGAAATTTGTGCTGCTTAAATACTCAGAAAAAAATGAAATTATAAATTCTGTTTCCAAAATACTTCCTGAGCAGGATTTCTGCCATGTCACAGTCCCAGAACCAACAGGCAGAGGGGATCCCAGGGCACAGGGCTCATAGTGCAGATGGTTGGGGGGGGTCCCCTCTTCC
>NW_005054363.1:1849970-1871470 GCF_000277835.1 Geospiza fortis
CCCCCCCCCCCCCCCCCTCCCGAGTCTCATCAGCTGCATTCAGTAAGTGCACTGTGAGTGCATTTTATTTGAGCAAGAACAATACAATGACTGTGTCTGGGCACAGAGTACTACAGTATTCACATCTGAGAAAGCTTTTCTGTTGTTGTGTTGCTCTGTTTTCTGATTAGGGTGGAGAACAATTCTGAGCTCCTTGAAGATGCTTTTGGAGCCAAAGTTGTTTTCCCTGTGGTTCCACCCATATGAAAATGGAGGAGTTTTTAAACCCAGCAATGAACACAGGCAGGTCAGCTGCTCAAAACTCCTCCTGCCAGGAGGCAGCTGCCCAGGCTCCAACAAAAGCCTCCTTGCAACTAACACTTGGAGTGATGGAGAACAGAATGAGAATGTAAAACAGGGGTTTTAAAATGAAGAGCCACACTCGAGCTTGGCCCTACAGTACCCCTGCTAAAGGACAGAAATTCGTTAATGTGCAGTGCATACATCTACCCAGAGGTTACCTTAACCATGAGCTTGAAGGAAAAAGCTGTAGTGGAAATGGAGAGGGAAAAAGGCAACACATCTAGAATATGCAGCATCAGTTTTAAGTACGCCAGGGAAAAGAAAGACAAAAAAGCTCTGTCCAAAAGAGTGAAGGGAAATAAAAAGGGCATTTACAAGTATCAAGCAAAAAATAGACTGCATGAGGATTCTGAAATGCAAATATCAATTTATATATTGGATTTGCTTTCATCCAAAAAAAAAAAGGAGAGAGTTTTAATGTCTTGGCTTAAATTATTTACGATAAGTAAATGAATATAAAAATCATGTACAATCATTCATTCAAAATAATGAATAAAACTATTGATGAAGAGAAGAACAGTCTGATCTAGTCTGATTTCCCATATAACAGTCTGTTTATCCAGGCCATTAGCTTGTGGACTGAGATGTCCAACTCCTAGATGTCTCCCAATGCACATTTGGAAAAAACCCTTTCCCTTTCTTAGGACCTAGTAGCTGGAAGCAGACTAGACAAAGTTTTTTCTACATTTTCTCAAGAAATCCAGTCCAAAGAGTGCTTGCTCTGTGAATCACATTGTTTTCTGAGTCCAAATAATGGTTTGTACAACAGTGCTGGCTCAAAACGTTGGTTCAAAAGCAGGACGGTGTCCCCTAGTCTCAAAAAACTTTCAGAAGCTCCCTGGAACTCTTCCCCATGTTCAAGGAGGATAGCAGGAGCTGGGCGAGAGGACATCTCCCTCTACCACACACTGCTACTTCAGAAATAAACAAACTCATGTAATCCCAAAGAACAACAAATTTCCACAAGGCTCCAGTCCTTTGACACCAATCAATACCAGAATGAACACGGCACTCAGACACTGCTGGTGTGTTGTGCTGTGGTGTTTTTGGCACCTGCATTTCTAACTACCCTTCTCCTTGATTTTAGGTACTTTCACACTAAAAGAGTTTGGAGACTACAATTCTGAAAAGAGGTGCATGCAGATTTACTTCTTTAACATGGTGAGGTACAAAGGACAAACAGTAATTTCAGTAATTTCTTTAACACAGACAGCAGTGCTAGTCTGAGGCTTATTTTTTTTAATTGCTTATTGTAGGAAAAATGTTACTTAATTAGGTATTTCAAAGAAATAGGCAGGCGTTGAGGAAGCCCTCATACTTGTCTGGCACTAGAAGCCAACATTTGTCATCAGCAGCAACCACAAATACAATTTTATAGTGGAGTTTCTTGTGTGCATTAAGTGGATTGTGTTGAATCCCTTGATGACATGCAAAATGACATTAGTCACTATCACTTATATAATGAATCACAAACACATCACTATAGATTCAGCCTCCATGAACACAGACTGTGGCTGTAAAGAACATGTTCTTTCAAATAATGGGACACTGGCTGCTCTGATGGGTGTGATGGGCAAGATAGAGGAGTTTTGCCCTCTATTTTATTATCCTGCCTGTAGAAGAGTTTTACCAAGACAATTAGCAGTCCCCAAGAGCTTCTGCCCTTAAATCCTACTGGAAAAAGTTTTGTTTAAGAGCAGATTGTGCCTGTAACCTGTTACAGGTATCCCCTCTACCTCACAATTGTTCTACTGGTGGCACATGGCACATAGGAAGAAGAGCTGCAAAGAACTGACTAAGAAATGATAGTAATCAAATCATAGAATGGCTTGCTTTGGAAGGGACCTCCATCATCCTCTAGCTTCAGGCCCCCTGCCTGGGCAGAGACACCTTCCACTAGACCAGGTTGGTCATAGCACCAACCAACCTGCCCTTGAACACTTCCAGGAACAGGGCATCCACCGCTTCTCTGGGTAAATTATTTCAGTGTCTCACCACAACCATACAAAGCAAGCTCTGTTGGCATTGGCATGGGATTTAAGATGCTGGTTTGGAGGGGCTCAGGAGGGCTCTTTCATATCTCTTACTGGCTCACCTGTGTCAGCAACCCTTCATTTCTCTCTGGAGTCCTGCAGGAGTACAGCTATAACTAACTTCCTCACAGCTCCTCAAAAGTTTGGGGTTTAAGAGCTACAGTTTTCATCTTAAAGAGTTCCTGCCCCAGTGTCCCCCACTGACTTTATCCTTGTCTATGAAAAAATTATATAAAATGAAAGAAAATAAAGTTCAGAGAAAGAGGTACATCCACTGTCTGACTACCAGCAGCACAACAGCCTCTGTTTCACAAATACAGGTGAACATAGACAACTCCCACATTCTTCCCAGTGCTCATTACCTTCCTGACTCACCAGAACAACTCAGAAATAATTTAGGGATTCAATAAACTCATTAAGTACTTCTATTCACAATTTAGGATGCTATAATCTGGTCCTGACTATTTGCACAAATTGAATCCTTCTGACTCATGTCATACCTGTTTCTTTCAATCTGGGTCTTCGCTTAGGGGATTTACATCACATTCTAATTGTACATACTTGAATTTTCTTATTCAAGACCAGTTTTTGTTAAAGTACCACAATAACTTTAAAGGTATGATTAATGGCTTGCCCTTTCACATTATTTGGCCAATGTCTCATTCTTTTCTATTTCTAAGACAATTTTAAAGCAGGATGAAAAGTGCTTTCATTGCCTTTAGTAAAGCTTTTGCTGCTGTTGCATTTGCACTGTTGTGAACCTTTAGTAGCTCTGTGCAAGGCACTTCCAAGAGAACATGATCTCTACTTTGAAAGGTTCAAACCTAAGGGCAGACAAAGAAATAAACTGAAGTTTAAATGAGGGAGACAAAAATACAGTCAACACACAAAGCAATTTGTTTCTCTGTAGCTCGAGGCTGTTTCTGAAAAGTGTCAGAAAAATTTTCTAACAAAATTTCTTCATATCCAACAAAATTCTCAAACACAGGATGTAGTGTAGTGTAGAGCAGAACTTCTACTGAATAAGAATGAACTTGAACTCATGAGTGTCCTATTTGCTGAGTTTGTACCACTCAGATTGAAATCAGTGGGAGAACTTAAATGAAATGTGCAGGATACAGTACCCGGGGACTTTAGATAAAGAATCTTCAAGTAGTGAAACTTGAGATTTGAGGTCTTCATGACACAAGTGAACACTCATTACCTTTAGAAAAATGGACCAATGAACTGTCTTGTGATGATGGATAAAAGTATAAGAATTGTATCTAAGGCAGGCAGGAACATGACACCAGCAGGCTGATATGCCCTGAGCTAACAGTACAGACATTGTCCATAACACTTGAAAACCAAAAAGTAAGCAACCTAAATGCATTCCTTCAAGGTTCTTGGGATTTTTAAGTTGCTCTCAAGATTCTGAAGGTTGGAATCAAGAAGAGGACTTATCTGTGATGGATTGTGCAGAGGATGAAGTAGGCATAGGCATGACAGATGCGCCTTAGAAGAACAAGTCAGTCCTGGGGACAGCCACTGCCAGGCCACAGCACAATGGGCCCTCGCATGCTGCTTTCTCAGTCACATTCCAGGCTGTAAATGCCCAGCAAAGAAATCCCCCCAGGAAAAGCAGGCTGCAGGCCACAGGGGCTTTTTCCTTGTCTCTTTCAGCTCTAGGAGGAGGGTGTGCTCCAAAACTGCCCAGAGCCAGGGACCCCTTCTTCTTTTTGCTGTACCCTTTGAGACAGCTCAAGGGTCCATCACATGTCCCCACAACCTTTCCAGCTCTTGGATGAATGAGACCATTTCATGTTTCCTGGAATCCTGGCCATGCCTCTGTCTCCTCTTCACTATCTACACCGGATCCTTGTGAGGGATATCCCTCTAGATGTGCAGTTCCCAGGGATCCCATATATCCCATATATCTCTGTGGCCTTTCCAGTCCTGAGGAGAGGATTATTTCACGCATCTTGCAGGCTATGCTCCTTTTTAGATACTTGGGTAGGATATTCACCATTTAGCAGTAGTGCATTGTCACCTGGTGTCCAGCTGTTATCTCCAGCAGACCCAAAGCTTTTCCTCTTGGGCTGTTAACCTCTGTTACCTGCTCACTTGAACCTTCACTGCTGAAATCCTGATGATAAGTTAGGCACAGAGCACCCTGTCTTATCTGATTTTATTTCCTCACTCTATTAAAATATAAGCTTATATAATACTTGAGGCTTCAAGAAATAATTTCATGTTTTATTGTGTAATCTTTCTTTTTACATTCTTTTTCATCCTTCTGAATTTGAATTCAGAGGTATAAACTTGGTCTATAAAAAGCCATTCCTGTCATAAGGAACAAACACAGTCCCCATAAAGGAAATAGAAAGTAGGTACTGGATTTATTATTTACTTTTCAGTTAGAATTATTTTTCCCATGCCAAAGAAACAGCAAATTAGTATAAGGGTGGGCTTGCTGGTACAATGAACCCAGAAAGCAAAACCATGTTTTGCTACCAGAACTACATGATGTGTTTTGTCTTTCATCATTTTTCATGCCGAATTTCTCCACTTGCATTCAGGGTAGAAACAAGTTATTCAATGGAGCCTTACTTACATAAGAAGCACATGACAGAGCATTTTAGCAGCTCCTGTAAGGTCGTTAAAAGGGGTGAGTCTCTATATGAGTAAAACAATCTGACTGGAAGACCAAATAGAAAGACAAAGATGAGATTTCAGATGCCTCCTCCTGTGTGTGCTGATAATGTGTTTATTTTTTGAAATGGGGGTTACCAGCAGTGTCAGCTACACATAGACTGAGGGCAAATCAGTTCCAGTATAAGAGATTAGCATACTTTTTCTGAGGTTGGTGTGTTCAACCAAAAATAAAATGAAAAAAGCAACAAGAATTTGAAGTGTGTCATGAATAAATCTTTTGTACTCTCTAGCCCTTAAGCAAATAATTGAAAAGCAACTCTAGTTATGAGTCATGATATTTCTTTAACAATGAGAAGTTATTTTTGATGCCTGCAATGACATTATTTAGTTAGATACTGCAGACTCCTTATCTACATCCTTTTTGTAAAGTTATAGAAATGCACCAAAGGGTGTTTAAATTCCTTTGCAATCCATCCATAAGCCCTCTTAAGGTACACTGCATTAGGTATTCTAACAAAAGGAGTTTTCAGGTGCTGTATCAAGTTGTCAGAGCAGTGCTGCTTTCTATACAGATTTTTAGCTAAGCTGAGAGACTGAAGCTCAGTAAAGCTGAGTGGCTCACTCTTGATTACATTGCACCTTGAAATCCATGGTTCAGCTGGTTTTAATTTTTTTCCCAGCACCAGTCGCAATAACATGAAGGTGCATTAAGGCAGAACATGGAAACTCTTGATGGCTCTGCACAATATGACTGAAGAAGGATGAAACAGGACTGTACATCTGACCCATGGACAACCCTTGGCAGTTCTGGGTGAGCTGGGTCACAGCAGATTAATAGAGAGGACTCCAAAAGAGTCTTCTCTATAAACAAGTAGATATTGGAAGGGCTGAAATGTGTTTGGAAAAAATAAGGAAAATCTTGTTTCTGGTGGAAGGCACTTTAATGTTTGTGACATTTCTTATGTTGATCTAAGGCAGATGCCTCTTGCCTATGCTGCCCCGCATTTGGTAGCTGGATAACTCACCAAGCAGTTCACACTGTTTATCACAGAAAACCCCTTTGGTAGAAAAAGGTCCATGCTGGGTTACTACTATATTACTACTATACAGTAGTCTATTCAGAAATAGAATAAAATAGAATGGAATGGAGTATTTCAGTTGGAAGGGACCTATGATGACCATCTAGTCCAACTGCCTGACCAGGTAAGGGATGAACAAGAGTTAAAGCATGTTGTCAAGGCCTTGTCCAGATGTTTGTTATGGCTGTACCATAACAATCCCAAATCAGCTGTTTGGTTATCACAGTACCTGTGAGTGCCCAAGTAACAGGGACTTCAGAATACCAGCACTTGGTGAAAGCATTTCTGTTGAGAGTTCGCATGTCATTGGAGCTTTCAGGATCTTATGATTTTGCTGCTGACAATGTACCCTACTATACAGTAGTCTATTCAGAAATATCCCCAGGATTACATTTGCCTGCAGCTTTACTAATTTTTCTGTGATTGGGAAAGAAAAAAAACTGCATGGTGGTGGTTTTGATCAAGCTAGGTAATAGCAGACAAGAGCTAAAGGCACACAGGCCTGAAGCTCTTGCAATGTGGTGCAGTAGTTATTGCTCAGACGGTCCTTGTGTGCTCTGCCAGGGCAGGATAAGGTTTCTCTTTTTGACTTGTAGGTACTTGTATGCTGCCATCTGTGGGGATGGTGACTGCCTGCAAGACAGGCTGGCCCTGAGCAGAGGTACACACTCACTTAAGACAGAAGAGTGACATGTATGTAAAACCAGATAGAGCCAAGTGCCTGCACAGTATAAGAAGACTTCTATAGTGTCCTGGAAAGCCAGTCTATCTTGCAGCCTCTTGCAGGGAGGTTGGGATGGGATGAGGACCCCCTTATCCAAACTTGCAGCATCCATCACCTCCATCTCCTCTATGCCATTTCCAGGAGTGACCATGGCAAGTCAGTCTGTCTGTTACAGCTCAACTCATTCCCTCTGTTTTCCAGAAAAAATAAAACTGCAGACTAATGTCAGCTCTTTAATTCAGGGGAAATAAGACTCGCATATTGCTATGCAGCCAATAAACTCTGAGTTGACAGTGCTACAGGTTTAGAATTGGGGAGCCACTTACAGCAGAGTGGTGACCTTTCAATATAAAGCTTCATGCACATACTTGTAGGGTCTTTAAAAGAAGGCTTCTTGGTGTCTCTTGTAACTTCTGTAGATGGTAGATCCTCTTTTGAACAGGGAGCAAACTGGCTGTAAAAGGCCCTATCTACATATGGTTTGGGCCACCTTTATTTCATCTTCTATCACCCAGGAGAATGTGCTGATCTATGCCTATTTTGTGATCCTCAGCTACTCCCCTGTCAGCTGCTCTTATCACTTAACTGTAGTGTAATCAGTTGTCACGTAGTTATGTGTTTATGGCATATACATTATACCTCCTTGGAGATAAGAAATGATTACTGACACACACACCTTCATTAACTCACTGACAGAGGAGTAATAGTGACTACAACTGTCAAGGTAAAATGACAGGATATATCAGCATTAGGGCGATCAAACAATGCAGGCAAATACTCTCTATAAACATAAACCTGTTACAGCAGCAGTAGTTTATGACTTTTGGCAGCCACAAAGTCATCAATAAGATCCTAAAAGCTCCAGTGGCATGTGAACTCATTCTCAATAGATACATTGTCAGAGCAATTTAATTTGCTTTGTGGTGGTGTCACTCTTTGTTGGAGAAGGACCTTTCTCATCCTCAGAGTTCATTAATGGCAATGTCAAAAACAGTCTTATTGCCATGACAACATTGAAGAAAGTTGAATGGAGGCTACTGGATAGCAGAAAACAGATATGCACGTGGCTGTACTTGGCAGGCATGTTCATACCAAGCAAAATGCTGTTCTTTCCAAAATGTATTAAGGTGCGTTCAATGTGTGCAAGCAGCTTCTGAATCTTTGGAGTGTGTCTTTCTGGGATTATATTTTAACATACACTAATCTCTTAATCATTTTTTTACCAGAAAAATAAGAAAAACTACTCCATGATTTATGCCTTAAAATCTGCTCAGAGTTACCACTTATAGATGAAAGTACCTCCTGGATCTTTTTCATACATCTCATGTTTTCTTTCACAGCAACGATGACCTTATTTATATCATTGGGCAGTGGTTATGGAGGCTCTTTTACTCTGCAGTTTAGTCACACAATCAACATTTCATAGAGTATTAATGGTAAACACAACTCTGGGTTAATGATTTTTACGGTCTAATTATTTTTTCTGCAGCAATGAGATTCCCTTCTATCACTTTGCAATTTTCTCTCTGTGAGACTCAATGGCTGAAAAAGTGGGTAAGCCCAGACATTTGTTGTTCCAGGTTGGAGCAGTAAAACCCAGATACATAGTGAATTATCCAAATTAGAATTGAAATAATTCCAATTAACTGCATTTCCTTTGTCTAAGCCATCGATTTTCCCTTATTCTTGAGTTCCCAGACTCACTTCCCCAGATCATCTGCTGTTATATATGCCGCTATCGTACTCTCACTTTTCCTTGTGTCAAAGGCAGACAATCTCAATCTTTTAAAACATGGTTTCTGCTGAATATTTTAACACACTCCCAGTCATTCCCATCACCCTGTGCTGAAGCTGACATAGATCTGCTTCATAGATTGTCTCTTGAGGCTTCGAGCATCCAGTCCTGCACTTTGCTCCCCACAGAGTCACGCTGCTGACCACATAAAAGCGCTGCTTTCTTTTTCCATGCCTTCACTATCTATGAACTTGTTTCATTCTTAGGACTGTGGCTATGCACATCTGTCCACCACCAGATCCAAGTCCCCTTCCTAACCTGACACGGGCAGAATGGTGTAAGGTTAATGACTAAATCGTGTTTCCCTTTTCAGTTAATAGTATTTTGGATTTGTTAGACACTGAGCTCCACCTGTCCTTTTGCTCCCTATTGTTCAGTTCTCTGGAGCTCCAAACAACCTTCCTCCCTCATGACAGGATCCAAAAATATTATTCAAGAGATCAGTATTTGAGTACTCTAAATTTTTTTGCTTTGTTGGAAACAAAGTCATCTGATTCTTCATTTTCTGCTTCTTGGCTTTTGCTCCCAGTCTCTCTCCAAAGAGAGACAAGACATGTTTTTACACCTTCTAAGGAATCTTTTAACTCACCTTTTGAAAATTAAAATTAATTGATGTTCAATTTTTTTATACCGCTTTGCAGTTTTACATTGCATTACTTACATATTCAAAAATTCTAACAGATTAGTGAGACACAATTTGCCATTGCAGAAATTGGTGAATTGCTTTTTTCCATTAATACCTCCCTTTTTAATAACTTTTTCTTAATGTTTCCCCTTTTAGAGGTGTGAGACATGATTACAAAAGCTACTTTATAATTTTCCACAGCAGAAGCCTGAGAGTATTAGGAAAAGAAGAAGCAATTCCAGGCCTGCCTTTGATATGTCAGTGAGATACTATTCTGGTGCTCTTTGCTGGGTTCATCTAATGACTGCATGTTGATTAATCAAACTCTTGGAATATTAAGCTGCAGTGCAACACAATTCTGCTCATTTATCATCTACTCAAAACACATATATTAATTCCTCACACAGGTACAACATAATTTCAACACAAAATGCAACATGAGAAGCAAGAAGAGAAAAGGGAACTGAAGAGACACATCACCATTGAAAGCAGGGTCATGAGAAAGCTCACAGAACGCAAAGATCAGACTGAACATTGCAGATACATTCACATCCACCATCTTCCTTCCTCTACTCATGTTTCATCATTCTTATTTCATCATTCTCTTTACCAAATGAAAGGGAAATAGGTCTGTAAGACACGGCACCTTGTCTTGTTGGAGGCAGACATCCCATTCACACCACCTGTGCTGTGCCATTGTCCTGCAGCACACTTCGGGTCTTGGTCTCTTCAGACTGGAGACCCATCAAGATGTGCCACAGGGGTCTGAACTTAAAACCTTGTCTTAATATGCCCCACAAGTAACTTCTCATCCATGCAAGTCCCGAGGATGATCATCCTTTTCTTCCTGACCTGTTGTTTAAGCACCTGTAAGAGATGTGTGGACCTTGCCAGCCATGGGCATTCATTCCGTGACAATATTCTGCCTTTCAAACTCAGGCGTATGATTTTCACTAAATATTAATCAGCCTGGCTAGTGAGGTCCTGACAACACAATCAATTATTTACCAAGTTTTCAGCCACATTTACTTACTATGGAGACAATGCCAAGTGAGCTGTGCATCAAGAGCATTAGTTCAAGCAGCTCAGGAATCAAGGGCTTGCTCTGTGTGCCTGCAGAGCAGAGCAGGTGAGGGGGCTGTGGCCAAGGGATGTTTCTGCCTGATGAAAAAACTTATCCTGGGCTGCCTCCAAAGCAGCATGGCCAGCAGATTGAGGGAGGCAATTCTCCCCCTCTGCTCTCATGAGACCCTCAGGTCTCATGAGAGCATCCAGCTCTGGGGCCCCCAACAGGGGAAGGACGTGGATCTGTCAGAATGAGTCCACAGGAGGATCACAAAGATGATCAGATGCCTGGAGAATATCTCCTCTGAAGGCAGCCTGGGAGAGTTGGGGTTGTTCTACCTGGAAAAAAGAAGGCTTCAAGGAGACCTTATAGCACCTTTCAGTGCCTAAGAGAAGCTAACAAGACAGCTGGAGAGGGACCTTTGAAAGAGCATTAGTGACAGGACAAGGGGGGATGGCTTCAAGCTGAAAGAGGGCAGATTTAGATTAGATATTGGAAAGAAATTCTTTGCTGTGAGGGTGATGAGTTACTGGAACAGGTTGCTCAGAGGAGCTGTAGATGCCCATGGAAGTGTTCAAGGCCAGGCTGGATGGGGCTGTGCCACTTTTATTGCACAACCTTTTTTTTCCCCTGCAAAAGACTATCTTATTTGATAAAGGTAAGGCTGTAGATAGATTTTATTTACATTTAATGCATGTCAGGTGGAGATTGCAGGAGTGAATAGAGGACTTGCAAGGGCTCTAAAAGGAGACTGAATGGATTTTTTTTGACAAAGCAAGTTTGAATGATTTTTACACTGTTTCTAATTAAATCCTTGTTTCAGGTTTTCTACTACTTGCTTGCAGTGGTCAGGAAGGTGATTTTTTTCTCTCTTGTTAATGTATACCTTGACTTCTTAATATTTTTCCTCCTCCCTTGAAAGTATGAGACATGACCTAGCTTCAGAAATAGGGTGACAGGCAGAGTATACTGATAGTACCGAAAATCTCTAGATTTATATGTCTTGATTGGCTCAGGCTTGGACATATATACTGGGTTTGCATGATCAGATTCTGGGAGCATGGTGGAGGGGGTGACAGGGGTGGCTTCTATAGGAGGTTGAAGCCAGAAACTTCCCCCATGTCCAGCAGAGCCAGTCCTTGGCAGCTCCAAAGGCAGGTGTGCCACTGGTCAAAGCTGGGCCAATTAGGAATGGTGTTAATGCTTCTGTGATAACACTCTCAAGAGGAAGGGGAAAAAAGTCATTGTGCAGATGAAATTGTGGCCAGGGAAGAGCAGGGTGAGAACATGTGAGAGGAACAGCCCTGAAGACGCCAAGGTCAGTGCAGAAGGAGGGGCAGGAGGTGCTGCAGGTGCCAGAGCTGGGATTCCCCTGCAGCCCATGGTGCAGCCAGCCCATGGTGAGGCAGCCGCGTCCCTGCAGCCCATGGAGGGCCCTGGGGACACAGAGATCCACCCCCAGCCCATGGAGGACACCCACACCAGGGCAGGTGGGTGCCTGGGAGGAGGCTGTGACCCCGTGGGAGGCCTGTGCTGGGGCAGGGTCCTGCAGACCTGGGGACAGAGGAGCCCACTCTGGAGCAGGTTTGCTGGCAGGACTTGTGAGCCTGTGAAGGGACCCACACTGGAGCAGGCTGTGCCTGAAGGACTGCACCCCATGGAAGAGTGACCCATGCTGCAGCAGTTTGTGGAGAACTGATGCTCCTGGGATAGACTCACCCTGGAGAAGTTCACAGAGGACAGTCTTCCATGGGAGCAACCCCTAACCTGAAGCAGGGGAAGGACTCCTCTTCCTGAGCAGTGGGAGAAACAATGCATGATGAACTGACCACATTCCCTGTCTCCCTGCATTGCTGGGGGAGTAGGTAGATCTGGGGAGGAGGGAGGGGTAGAGGTGAAGGTGTTTTTAAGGTTTTATTTTACTTCTCATTATCCTGCTCTTTGTTTGCAATCAGTTCAATTAATATCTCTAATTTGAGTCTCTTTTGTCCCAGTAGGTTTTGGTGAGTGATCTTTCCCAGTCCGTAGCTCAACTCACAGATCCTTTATTATATTTTCTCTCTCCTCTCCAGCTGTAGAGGTGAGTGATTTGTAGAGGAGAGGCTTTGGTGGGTTCCAGGCACTCAGCCAGCTTCAACCCACTATGACAGGTCACCAAACCCAGGGGTAGAAAGGAATTTCCTTCCAAGTTAAAGTGACAGCACCACTGGGAGAGATGGTCACTGCTTTTCTCTGTAGCGCTGACACAGTTCAACCCCCAGCACCCTCTGGTCTTTTATTCCTTACAAATCAGCTCCTGCTCTAACAGGACAGGTCATTGGCTCTAGCTCTAGATCTTTCCTTGCTCTTTTCTGAGACCTTTCTCGTACTTCCAATTTTGTATTAAAGGTAAGGTTTACTTGCAATGGCAAAGAAGATGTTTTATAGCTTTGTGGTATCTCATCTGTGGGATACAAGGATTCTGCAAATCCTTATGGATTAAACATTGATCAGATGAGGGCTTTTGATGTCAGGGCACTACACTGATGATTTAGGCAGTCCTAGTGGTCTGTGCCTGAGATGTCTTGCAGAACAGTGCAGTCATAATCCCCCTGCTTTTGGATGATGAGAATGAGGGGTTCACCATGATAAACACAGAGCAAAAATCACAAAATAAGCTTAGGGCAGATTTTTCCCAAACTATTCAGTGGAATTCTTCCTAAAAGATACATGCCTGTAGAAACTTGTTAAGGAGAACAGTCAGAGATTTCTCACCCCTGAATTAAGAAAAAACAGCTTTGTCATGGACTAAATTTTCTTCCTACAAGGGTACCATTGCAGAGTTACATTTATGTTCATTCATGTCACTGGCAAATGCAGTGGTGATCACTGACTAGTTCCTCATGGCCTCTTGCTGGAATCCTCAGCCTATACAGAGAACCCATTCCATCTAGGAGCAGTGGCTAGCCTTTATGTGGGATCCTTCATGGCATCCTGAATGACACCAGATGTCTGATGAAGCAGTTACAGGTTCACATGTCCATAGTCTCCACATTCACACTGGGGTAAGTTATACCCTGTGGGCCTAAGTCCCACCCCTAGGTGCCTGTATTGTGTCCAGCCTTCCTGAAAATCCTTTCCTTAAAATGCACCATGAAAACAACAATTCCCAGCCTGCTCTTTAACTAAATTGGATGTTTCATTGCCCACCAGCTACAGCACAGATGTGATATAAAAAGAAGAAACAAGGTAGTTAATAGGTACTTTGTCCCCCCCCATTTTTCTGGATGTGGAGCACCAGGATATTTCTGTCTCCTTCATCAGCAAGGATCCATATGGATGCACCAGTTGCTTCAAAAATAATTGTCAGCTTTCCCCAGCATTCAGATGGGCCCTATTTCTGGCCCCATGCACGTAGCAAACAGAAGGTGCCATCTAGTGTCTCTGAGCAGTATCCAAAACTGAAAGGAGAAATTGCTCAAATGTACATTTAATGTCTACTTTCTCACTAATTGACACAAAAGTGGTCTTTAAAATGCACAAATGTTTCATTTCAGGGAGTTTTAAGCAAGACAGCACTTGTGGTTTTTTCTCTCCTTTTGACTCTCCACACTGTTTTCATCCAAGGTCTGAGCCCGAACTCAGTTCAAGACTATGGTGTTGAGAAGTTGGATCCACTGGTTCCATTTTATTAAACAAATTGAAGTCATTCTAAGCAATAATGACTAATTTTTTCAACAAGCCAGGGATTGAAATATAGTTCTGCATAATACTCATAAACTTTTGTCCCACCGGACAAAAAGTCCCATTAAAAATGGAAAGCAATTTAGTCATTTGATGTCCCACAAAGAGAAAAGAGACAGTCTCAAAACTAGTAAAGTAGACAGCAGAACTGCATCTGTAAAAATACTTAAATCCAGCTTAACTGCTTCTGCAGGTGCCTTTGACAAAAAATCACAGCTGAAAAATCCACTCTGCATCTGACAGCACCTTGTAGGTGTATTTGCAGCCACGTGCCCACCAACACCTCGATGTCCAAGTGGTGTAGGGGGGCTGTGTGTCCTGCTCAGCCCTCACCCCACACAAGCTGATGGGCTACACCCATCCAGTGCCACTCTTGGCCCCAGGACTCCCCAGAGGGGCACAGCGATGCTTCTGTCATGCCACAAGTAAGAATGGGCTGAGACTGTGTTGCTTTTGTTTCCAAGTATCTCAGATAACAGGAAGACAGGGTGCAACCTCCAGACTGGAATTTTCATGACATGAAATTGAGAAGAAGTGCTGCAGATCCTGGGGTATGGCAGGGAGGCATGTGGGAGAGCTCGGCACTGGTAGCCAAAACTTGAGCATGGTGCTGAAAGATGCCACCCAGCAGAAGTGCCCAGATCTGGAATGGGCATGTCCACACTACCAAAAGGTCAGCCTGAACCAATCCTTCTTGTTTTGGAGAAGACTGGTTTCTTGGGAGTGACCTAGGAAGCTGGTATTTGAGAAAGTAAAACCCTCTATCTGTATCAATAAGTGCCCCAGCTAAATCTACTTATAAGGAGCAACTTGAAGCACCTGGAAATTTACTCACAAAATATAATGAAAATTCTGACAGCTATTACCAGCTTTAACTCTGGTTCCTCTACAAGGGACCCTTCCACTTTTTTCAGCAAAACCAGTAGAAAACATTTTATCGCCTCGGTGAAACTCTTTGAGGGTGCAGCCATACATATTAGCTGTCTCTAACTGGCAAGGATCCTGCTACCTGCAAGGCTGAGATGAGGCCACAGAGGATGGGTCTCCCACCTGAACACTCAGGAGCTCATGTTGCTTCTCACTCTTGCAGAGCTTAAGTAAAACAACAACTGCATGAAACAACAATCAAATGAAAACGAAAGAAATCTTTCACAAATGTATTTCTGCCTTTCCTCCTTTCAGGATTAACTCTATTGTAAAATGACTGCCTGCTTTATAATGTTTTTTGCATAGGCTATATTCTTAAAGTAATAAAGCATTTTTCTGTGAGAACAAATGCCATAAATTATTCTGCTTTCTTTCCCCCACAATTGTTAATCTTTTTATTTAAAAGAAAATCTGAAATACTGAATGAGGTTGCATAATAGTTATAACTCTTCTTCCAAAAGTAAATTGTATATAGGGTACTTTATAACACATTTTACTCTGCAAATCTTTTCCTTGATTACTGGGATATCTGTGTATATAAATAGATCCTGCTTGTTTTGCATGCCTGATTCTTTCTACAATGCCACCATCCAGTGCTCATGATGTTTCACTGTCACTGAAAGA
The DNA here is from genome assembly GCF_000277835.1 of Geospiza fortis. Classification (NCBI taxonomy): domain Eukaryota; kingdom Metazoa; phylum Chordata; class Aves; order Passeriformes; family Thraupidae; genus Geospiza; species Geospiza fortis. The sequence continues at coordinate 1,865,543 of NW_005054363.1, forward strand.
ATTATAAACCCCTAGATATTCAGCTGGCGTATCAGAGAAGGGGTAAAATAAAATAAAGCTTTGGAAGAGAATGTACCAAGAAGCACATTAAATGGAGAGATGAGTTTGCACACTCCTGTGAGTCAAGTTCACTTGCCTTCTTCACGAACCAGAGCAGGACTCCTGTAGGCTTAAAGCATTCAGTTGTCTTCTTTTGGGAAGCAAAGATCATGCATCTTTAAGGTTACCAGAAGGGTCTTTCTAAATCTTTGAGCCAAGTCCCCTGAAATCAAAAGAAAAACATGCGCCATATCCTCTGAAACTGATTGTATTCCTGCTCAGAGCTACTCAGATTTGCATTTCATTTGGAAAACTGTCCCTGAATGGTTACAAGCTTTCTTCTAATTTCCCAAATAATTGATGTATAGCCAGAATTCACAGGCTCTTTTTATCATTAATATTCCTTAATGTAAATTATTCTTCTTTCCTTTGCCTTCACAGAGATCAAACATGGAGTCTTAGAATACTAAAGCTGGAAAAAGTCAAGAAATCATGTAAGCCATTTCCATGCCCTGAGGTGGGATCATCGCTATACATTCATATCATCCCTGGAACTTACCAGCAACTGAAGGTCTCCAGCACTGGTGAATAAAATACAGATCTAGGCAACCTGCTCCAGACACTACTGGAGATATTTTTAGTTCATGCCTAATCTGCATCTTCCTTTCTTGAAAAATGAGGTTTGTTTTTCTTTGTCCCTTCCACTACTGACATGGAAATCTGCATGGAAAACTTCCTTTGCTTGCAGCCCTTGAAGACTCCTTTTTAATAGAATGAATAATACAAATTAAGTCTCTATTCTCATAAACCACACTTTTGAGACATGTAGCCATTATGGGCTGTTTCCAGCTGGCCTACATAAATACGAGCTGTGCTGTCCAAGAACAGACACAATACCACAACCAAGACCTTACCATGCTGAGAAGTTTGAAGCATTTCAGTCTTTTTCATATATGTATTGATATAAAGTTTATATTTTTGAATCATGGTTCTGTTAGCTCCTGTATCATTTTCTAAAGAGCTGTTATATGGCAATTATTCCTTATCTCACTTGGAAAGTTACTGCAAATTGAACTGCATCCTATTTTCCACCTGATTTCTGAGAAAACAAAACATATGCATTCAGGCAGCTGCTTTATCTGTTTACCTGATACTTTTTCTTATTTCCTTCAATTTTCTTTGAGCTCATTTACCTCCATATCTGATTTAGTTGAAGAGCTGCAAAGGAATTAAGTTCTTTCAAGTTATGTGAAAATCAATGACCGGATAAAGGGAAAAGATGGAAATTACAACTCCTGCAGAGGTTCAGGCTGCACTGTGTGAGCATATATTTTGCCTGGTCTGCCAGCTGATCCCTCAGCCTTGGCTACTTCAGGGCTAGCCTCGTGTCCTGCTGCTCCTTGCCCAGCTCCGAGACAGAGAACATGGTGAAGAACCAGCACCAGTGCAAAGCAGAGGCGAGAAATAAAATGTGATGGTGGGAAATGGGACCTTACAGGTAGGGCAGAGGGGATGAGGGGAAGGCTATGCTCACATAATGTGCAGAACAGATACAGGGATGCCAAATGAACCCACAGTTCCATAGATTGCCTGCTTTTCAGATGGTTTCTCCAATCACCAGCATAGCAGTTTCTCTCGGGTTTCAGTAACTGACAAATAAGCATACCTCACATCCTCACCCAAGACTTCAGTAAAAGGACAGAGTCAAAACTCACCAAGGACAGGTGGTGCTGAACCCTCGGCTCTGCCCCTTCCCTGCAGGCACTGCAACAAGGATAATACTCTTCAAATACAATTTTTCAAACCAGTTTTGTTCCTATTCTCTCTCAGGCTGTTTTAGCAGATTAAGCAAGCAAAGCTTACTCAGTTTCTTATTATGAAAGATGAGATACTGGTCTCAGCAGTGGTTTCCATTTACCTTCATGGAGTGTGAGCCAGTCAGCTCCCAAGGCCTGTGATGATGATTCTGTGTCATTCCCTTTCACATGAAAAAATAGCAAGAACATGATTTTTAAAGATCTCAAGACAAAAATTATCACTTTAACAGTCTCTCACAATTGATACCACAAGGACAACTGGCAAAACAAACCATTTAATTTAATTATCAAGACATGAAAATATTTTTTTTCCTCTAGGAAATGCTGATTGACCTCTCAAGCTGTTTTCAAAGCAAGACACATTCCTCTAGTGCATTCACAGAACATATTTCGCACCTGTTTTCATAATTTAATATTCTTTCTTCTCCTTATAAAAGAATTCACTCAATGCATTCACTTAAACTCTAGTTTAAAAACAGCAGTTCTTAAAGCAGATACATGAAACTGGGAAGGGCATGTGCTGCTGCTGGCTTCCACTTTAGGATAGCCTTTAGTACTTCTTCCCTTGTGGATAAATTCTTGCCCTTTTGTTAAAATAGAAGTTCCTCTTCCCAAGACTCTAGGATCAGGTTTGGAGGTTTCCACATGCTCCTGTGCCCAAAGCTGAGGTGTTCTGTTATCACGGTACAGAGGGACAGTGGTGTATTGTGGAGCTCAGACCCAAGAAGATGAGCAGAAGAGCTGAAGACCTCCCAAGATCCACCAGGAAACCTTATGAAGGCACATCTTGAATCTGGAAAACACATTATAGCTCTGAAGCATGATAACCTGTGGCATGGAAAATTTTTCACATAGAACCCGCATGCTAAGTCAGATTCTCAAGCCTAGGAAAGGATGCAGAGAACAAGTTTGTCCCCAGGGTTCTGCTGCATGAAGTGGATTTCTAGAGGAGTACTGGTAGCTTCACATTTCTGGAGTGGATTTTCTCCTGTTTTCATCTTACTAATAATTTCGCTCAATGCACAAGAGGCATCCCTACTGACACAATACAGTCAATATTTGTAAAATATTTTCTGGTTTTCTTTCTTGTCTTGTTTCTTATTTCTCATATTCTTTGCATAATTGGAGAAAATTGTGTATTTGGACTCAGAAATTTATCTGGGTTCTTTGTCCTCACTGAAATAGACTGTAATTCATCATCCATGATGTATCATTACTCACTGTAGATAAACACAAAGTCAAGAACAATAAAACTTCATAGGAGGAATACTCTCTGTGAAGCAAAGGCATTTTAAGCACCAAGTAGCTGGCTTTCATATTTTCAACAATCTAAAAATCAAAAACATCACAACTCATCTGTATGTTGAGAAATATTTGTAAACACCAAAGACTTCTTGAGGGATTATAGAGCTCCCTCCTGTTCAGTGAACAGCTTGCCTACTGATATATTAGACAGCCAATGCCTTCAAGCCAAAACTTAAATGTTCTCCTCAACTGCACTGATGTTCCATCTATCTGCATACTCAAATGAGGATTTGGAAATTCTTTTCATTACCTTTTTTGAAGAGCCTATATCTGATTTGAACTTAATCTTCAAAAATTCAGATTAATACAAAGAAACATATGAGAAAAGAAAATATTTTGATTTCAGGTAAGCTATGAATTATTATCCATCCATCTTACTATCCATCCATCTAACATTATGTTTCCCTCTCACCTCATCAACCAAACGCTTCAAGTTAAATCTTCAGCATAAGGTTTTGGGAAAACTAATGGAACATAATTTTAAAAAGTGAGTGTGTTATCTTCAAAGATGTTGATCCTTTAAATGGTACTATTGGTATTTAGTGCCTTGATGAAGTATACACTGGGAACATAAGCTGCATAAAATAGATTACAATCAATGCCTGTGAACTCTGTGACAAAACCACAGCGAGCTGTATACCAAAGAACCTGGACTCTTCTGAGTTCAATAAAAAGAACAGAGGTTTTTACTGAATACCATGCTTCAGTCAACAATGCCACTACAGCCCTCTTCATTTAATTTAATTTACGCTTGATACTATTTTCAATTAACGAAAGGGCATCTTTAAAATTTCAACCACTGTGTTGCAGAATCCTGAATATAAAACTAAACTGTAGCAAGTGGGAATCGGTTAATGCTTTGAAAACATGTAAAGGATGCATAGGCCTTATAAACACTCCAACTTTCCATACCTTCTGTCACAATCACAAATTTAGAGCCGTTCAGACTCAATAGCATGAAGCAATCACACCACTACAAAATGCTTTCCATGAGGAGAGGAAAATAGATCCCATCAGTTAAAGGAATATTTATATCACTGCAAATATCCCTTATTACAGCTCATGCAAATATCCCTTATTATGGGTTTTGCAAATACTATCCATTATTAGATTTATGGAAATAAGTGATTTGTTGAAATGAGTTGTGTAGTTTCTCCAGGAAAGAAGAGATACAGAATTGCTGTGTGCATCAGTGGGGCTCAGAGATCCAAAATGCTGAAGGAGAAAAACTTCTTAAATAAACTTTGGTGGAAACAGAAGGGAGGAAGGATGTGTTTGCTAGTGTGGGGAGTTAGGTGGCTCTTGGTCACCAAGGCAGATGAGACCAACACAAGACAGAATTGCTTGCAACTATCCAAGAGTCAGCACTAGTGAAGGTATTCAACTGAGCCAAAATTGTTGGGGAAAACATAGCCACACATAGCTCTTGAGATGTTTTGGTTTGTTTAAGAGAGTAGAAGCAGCAGTTAGAGAAGGTTTTTGCAAATCTTATCCTTACCAGAAGCAGAAAGTGATTGAGAATGTGAGATCGTGTGTGTAAAGGTTAACATTCAGATTCCCTAAGAAGGGAAGAGGCAGAAAACTGTAATTAAACAGGGATTTCAGGGAGATAGACTTCAATAAGCACAGAGAATTTACAGGTAAAATCTCACAGGTCTCACATACAAAGAGATAAAGGGGTCTTGGAAACTTTATCTGGGTAGACAAGTTTTCCCAATGCAAAGGGAGGACAGGAGCTACAATGAGGAATCAGTGTAGCTATCTTATGGTCTTTCCAATTATATCAAATGAGGGAAATAAGTGCACATCCATAGAAACAAGGTTGGATTGATTGGGGGTACACAAAATAATAGCATGAGCAATTAAGGGAAAAATCAGAAATTCCCAGAGGAATTTTTTTAAAAAAGGAGATGCAGGCAGATAAATCCATCTGTAGAGATATCAAGTACCAAGAAGATGATGAAGAAAAATATGGATCTGTTGTTTTATTGAAAAGACAATCTATTGGCAAATGACACCAGGGAAGACCAAGTACCTTTCTATGTTTGTCCTCACACAAAGCAACAAATCAATTAGCTAATGAACCAAGGGGAGTGACAAATCACTGTTCAGAATAGAGAAAAGATGGATTGGAAAGCATTTAAGTAAGAAAAGTGTTTTTATAAATCAGCCAGGCCTCATGAATATTATCCTAGTGGATTACACAACTTGATGTGAGCAATCTTTGAGCACACTTGGAGAACAGACAAGTTGCTGTAAAACTTGAAAGGGAGACTCATCTTTAAAAGGTGACAAAAGCAAGAGTAAACACAAAAGAATAGCTAGTTGTCTTCAGTTCCCCCAAGTCACTGAAACAAACAACCCAGTATCTTTAAGCATGAATAAAACAAGGAAACAAATAACAGTCAATGTGAATTTGTCAAGGACAAACATTAGGTTAAAATAGTTTCCTTATGTGGGTAGAGGAGAAATAGCAGACATCACATAGCTGAACTTGGAAAATGGAATTCTCATAAATGAACTACAGATTAAATTACTGCAGCAGAAGAGCAAAAGCAATGTTTCTGCAGAGCTATCTTAGAAATAGAACTATCTATTACCAACTGATGAAAAAAAGCAGAATCCTATCAAATCTGCAAATTAAAAATAAATACATAAAAGAAGAAAATAAGCTTTTGAACAGGGTTAGAATTCAAAGTAATTACTAAACTGAAGAAACCTTTTCTAAAAGAGCCTATGATTCAGCAAAGAAAAGTACAGAAGTCTA
>NW_005054363.1:1871480-1871904 GCF_000277835.1 Geospiza fortis
ATGAGACGCAAGACTGGATCAGACAGCAGGCCTGCTAAGATCTGGCATTTCAGTGGATCATAAGCAGAATAGAAGTCAATGATGTTATGCTATTGACAAAACTTATATATTCTACTGGGTCATAACATTAGAAGTATAACCCATAAAAAAAAATTAACTATTCATCTGGCCTATCCACACTGGCTAGTTCTAAGAAAGTACAGACGGCAGCACTCAGAATGACCAGAGATCTGGAAAACATCACCTATGAGGTAAGAGGTTGTTCAGTCTGGAAAGAAGACAATCTCAACTCAAGAAAATCCCAAACTGGATACCGGGCTGCCTAAAGGGAATACAGGAATCAGTAGGCTGCATCTGTAACAAAGATACAGATTAGATATTAGAAAAAACCTTCAAGCACTGAGGAAACAGAAGGATGGAAGAA
>NW_005054363.1:1871948-1885156 GCF_000277835.1 Geospiza fortis
GGTTGCATTGCTGCTTGTCAAGGAACATTGCTGATAGGGCAGTTTCTGCTTTTGGCATGGGAATAGACTATAACTTTTTGGAGCCTTTCCCAACCATGTAATTTTATGATTCCATGCTTTCAAGATGATGAAGCTAATCAAACAAGCTAATTAACATGTCTTTACACATCTCAATTCTAGTCTCAGCATTGCATCAGCCTATCTAGGAAAACAGCTCCAGTAGATTTACTTTGCAGCCACTGTCTTAGGGATGGTCTTTAATGACAGCTGACTCTGCAGAACTAGTCTGTGCCAACTCTGTAGGCAAACGGCAAGATTATAGACTCCTGTGTTGAGCCAGAAACCTGGAGCTAAATCCCATCCAGCACATCTTCAGGGCTGTGCAAGTCCCAGTGGCTGGCTTTGGTCCCATGGGATTTGGTCCCCAGACCTGCTCTCTGAGCTGTACCTGACTGCTCAATGAGGATCCAGGCAGATTCTGGCTGCTCCAGCAGCCTGGGGTTCCACTCGAGGACACTCTCTATCTGGGCTATTTTAAAGCCAAACAAACTGCTAGTCACTTTTTTTTTTAATGTGCATTATCGGACAAGTTAAAGTCTCATCCTATTATTGACTGCACACAGTAAATGTGAAAAATGAAGCTAAATCATAAAACCGTGTCCTAAAAAGTCTTAGTTTTCTTTTATACAAAAGCTGCTGAATTACAGGTACAGAAGCCCATTTTGGGTTTTAATTTTTACTGACTCCAGTAGGTGTGCTTTAATTTAGAAGCTGTTTGTATGTAATTTTTAAGCAAGTCAGAGCTGATTTCTAGGAAGGGCAACACAAATTCCCTTCACCATAAAAAAATGTAATTATACTGTGCATGTTTTATTTGCCACTAGGTGGGAGTGGAACATAATCTTCTAGTTAATCTTGAAGCAGTATCAATAGAGAAAGTGAAAGACAAAGCATATTTTCTTGGCTGGTCACTAAAGATCATTCTGTTGAGAGAATGACTTCAGTGATTAACAGATGTCTACAGCTACAATACGTGGGAACACTGAATTTTTATTTTAAACTTCAATAAAGTACTGATAATTAATAAGAAAACCCTTTGACTCCTACTTAGAATGTAAACTTTAAACTTTTTTTTCAGTCAGCATTAAGAGCTAGATTTACATCTTTTTCTGAAACTTACACACCTATCTGATGCATTTCCAAGGAAGTACCTTGAATAATATACTATTGCTCAGTCCTATCACCTACTGCTACTGCTGCATCTCTTGCTAGTATTGAGACCACTGCACATCTATATAAATAGTCTTCACACACATTTCACAATTTGTATACATAAATAGAAATAAAGCTCTTTTTTATCACATAAGGCCCACTTGTGTTTTTTTCATCACATTTATTTGCAATTATTTTTGAAAGCCTCTTTGTTGTAAAGAAAAAAGATGTTTCTTACAATAAAATATCCTGTCCAATAATTCTTCTGCATGTGTCTGTACCTGACTTGAGACAAGTACCCTTTTCTCAAAGCACAATATCTTAGTATCTTATTAGTAATCAGCAATTACATTATTAAACTACAACTGGATCATCAAAGAAAGAATGAACCACAATCACAGTTACAGTCTTTTCTTACTCCTTCACAAAGCTCAACATTAAAAAAATAATAAATTTAAAGATATTTTTACTATTTCTTGGAAAAGTACAAAGTTGAAGTATATGTTAGGAGGAATACACTAGAGGTTTCCTAAATCATGGTGGTGAGGATGGAAAGATTTTCCATCACCCCTGTTGGTGCAAGAGTTTTCTGTGAAGTTAGTAAGGAGCTGGTTCGAATAAACAAGAGGAAGCAACACAGTGAAACCATAGAACACTGCACTAATGATTGCAGTGAAGTAAAAATAAAATTTGTTAATTAATTGACTGATAAATACTCAAATTATAGAAGGATAAATCGGTCATGTTTTGGCTTTGTTTTGTTGGGGTTTTTTATGTTTATCAGTATTAAAAACTATGTCTAAGATGGAAATACCCCTGTAGCATCTATATATGGAACTAGTACAAGATGAATGAGTGTATTTTCCCCTTTAAGAGGATCTCAGTTCTTGCTTGAGCCTTGAAAGTCCAGCCCTGCTTTGGGAACAGCTCTGCAGTGGGATGAAGGAGTCATGGTGCCACTACAGGAAATGTCATCAGTGCTTCCCTTCCAGACTGAGCAAGGTTGATGGCTGCTGGGCAGGACAGGCTGGTATCTCACCACACTTCAACCCTTAGGGACAGCTGCAGGCAGGCAAAAGCATATCTGCCATTCTTCAGGTACAGCTGGCTCTCTCTGGGTCATCGCGGCCAGCTCCTGCCATGTGTCCAGAAACTGCCAAAAAGGTACACAGGGTTAGCTGGGTTTCCATCAGGCATTTTCTTGGTGAATATGCACAAGAGACAAACAGCTGGGGTGTAAGGAGTTACCAGGCATTAGTATGCTCCCCATGCTGATAAGACCCCTGAGGGAGCCTTTGCCAGCCCAGCAGACATCAGGCAGGTGAGGAAGGGTCAGTCCTGCTGCTCCATGCTGTGACCTACCAACTCCTCACTACAGTTCTCCTTTAGGACTGTATGCCTCTCCATGTTGCCCAGGTTTGCCTTGTGAATTACTCTCAAGAGCCCCACCTTGGCCTGCAATTGTGCCTTCCTTACGTTCCATGATTTCACTCTCAGCTTGGCCATCCCAGTGGATGCCTGAGCCAGGGCTGCACAGCTGGAACAAACCCAAGCTGGATTCTGGGCATTGGGGTCCTTGGGGAGGGGGCTCAGCACAAGGTAAAAAACAATGCAGTGGTTCCACTACATGCCATCTCCAGGCAGTCCTAACATAAATTTAGCTTCCCTGGGACACTAGTGGGTACTTCTGTGGTCAAAAATAGCAGGGATGATGCACACCCTGCTGCTTGTCCCCTCCCCAGCTGCACATCCATCACAGCCAACCTGTGACAAGGGGATATAAAGCTGTTCCGCCAGCTCCAAGTAAAAAGTGAAGTGTCTTCGTGAGACAAAAGTTTTTGTTTGTGATAAGAGAAACTTCTCTTTATGAGAAGGAAATTCTTCTGTGACCTTTTCCTCATGTTTTTGCTTCCATGTGGCTGTACAGTTGCACAAAATTTGGTACCACAGAATTGCCCACAGCACAAAGCAGTTTCTTTTGTGACCAGGAGTCTCTAGCTGGATGTCATGGAAACAGTTTGAGCTCTTAAAATGAAGACTTTATTTACATTAGAAAATTGTTTACACTGAGTCCAGGATAGAGTGAAGTGAAGCTGCTAAAATACCTTCTCAGAGCTTTGAGGACATGCAGTTCCCTACATTATGTCCTGACTATTAATAATTTGGAAATAAAAATACATCTAATTTTGATGAAATCAGAAGAAAGGTTTCAAAGCATACGCTCAAGACACACATTGGGTACCCTTGAGAGCCTGTGCTTCAGCAGTCAGTCGACATGACTTGGACCCTTGACCCACAGGCACACTGGGACCTGGCACCTGCCACACCATTTCTCCCCATCCTCTCAAGTGGTGCAAGATTCCCTGCTCGCTTTTCTTCCCCTCTCCCCTCACATTCTTTTTTTCAAGGAAGAACCCAGCATCCCCTCCCCTGCTTGACATTTTAGCCTAATTTTTGTACTTTCTGCTTGCAGCGGTGAGCTAATGGGGAAAGGGACACTTCCATAATTAGCAATTTTTAAGAGTGGGAGTAGATGCTTCTGGGACATTGTGACTTCTGTGCAGCAGAGTTCAAAATTATAATCAGGGTGACTGACAGAGACACGGTGCGCTTGGGGACTGTGGAGGACAGTTAGTAGGACAGAGAATGCAGCGTATGCTGGCACCATCCCAGAGGAAGCTTCTTAACCAAGGATGTGTTTCATTAGGATGGTATCAAAAAGACAGGGCTTGTCAGTGTGGAACAGGAATATACAGAGCCATGAAGAAAAGACTTTTTTCCCAGAGAAGCTTTAAATGCTCAGTTTATTATTTTTTTCCAAGTACAGACCTGTTTCAACACAGATAAGGCTAATTCTCCCCTGACACATTTATATACATACCTTCACCTATATATCCTGATCTAACTTGGAAATCAGTCTTGGTTTGAGCATGCTGTTAGACTAAATGGTCATTCAGAGACTCTTTTCCAGCTGAAATTATTTTGTGATTTGATATTTTAAATAGCTAGAAAGCCAACCACTTTAGCTTTGTAGCCAAAGCTAGCTTTGTACTCTAGCTATTGTCGCCAACCAGTTGGCTTTTAACATTGGTTTTTCACTCGCAGCGCCTCCATACAAATGACAAATGCAATGCCAAGCAGTCAGAAAGCAGCTTCAGGTGTTTCACCATTGCGTCTGACAGCTCAGAGCACTCCCCAGCAGTTATCCTGGCTGGGTCTGTCTAATAGGGCCAAAGGGCAGGATCAGAGGCTGTCATCTCCAAAGGGGTGATGGCTGCCTCCTGTTTGACCTATCTTCCTTTTATAACAGCTGAGAGTAACCTGAACTGCGTTTCAGCTCAGATACTTTCTCTTAGCTGCTTCAAAAGAACAGCAGGCAAAGAGAAGAATCTTACAAAACAGCTAGAACATCGTATTTACCAGGATGATTTTTATGCAGTGAGACATAATTAACTTTAAATACTATTTACAATTTTTGAAATTTACTCAGTTTGGTCAGTACTTCCATTTTTTGCACTCAGAGGAAGTGCCTCTGGTGATTCAACTACTCTCAAAGGAAGAATGCAAAGTATTTTCAATATCCTAATGCCAGCCAACAAAACACTGATATACATTAGTTTGGAAATTATGGGGTGAGGTGCACAATAATTCCCATGAAGAATAAGCAGGAATTCCAATTAAAAGTAAAGTTGCAAAATACATCCAATCAAATTATGCAAATGACAGGGAAATAGAATCATATATTTTACCTGAGATAGAGACTGCTTCAGCTAGAGTGACAGAACAATTTTTCACATTTTGAAATAGCCATGGAGAGAAAAGCTTCACAGCTTTATTTAAAAAGTATTCAGGCCAGAGGTGCTCCAGGTGATTAGCTGCTTTGAGACTCTCACAACAATAAGGAGAGGTACAGTACAAGGAGCACCTTAAATTGTAATTTTACCTGTGAAATAAGTGTACACAAGAACTAAGTTAGAATAAGCAGAGCAAACAGATTCACATGTACTTTGTGGACATGTACATTTAATTTTTATCTTACTGAAGACAATTTTACAACACAGCAAAAGGAAACATTCTTTGCAATGAAGTAGAATAATGCAAAACTGAGGGGAAATGGTTGATCTTGAAGGCTCTTAGAAGGACCTGTTAATTTCAACACAAGTTCATATTACCTTTAAAGCACAGATGAGGGCAATCCAACAGTATTCAATTTCAGAGTGGAAAAAAAAAGTGCAACTAATCCTGCAACGAATTCACCTCTCTTGTGACCTCAGTGGGACTCCTGGCCTACAGGTTTAAAAACAGCAAGGAGCACAACACATTAACAGGGTATCAGTTTAGCTTCAGAAAAAACACTAATCACTGTGGTTAGTTGACCTCGTCTGGACACCAGGTGCCCATGTGCTGCTCCATCACTCTCCTGATCACCTGGACAGAGGAGAGGGAATATAACAAAAGGCTCGTGGGTCAAGATAAGGACAGGGAGAGATCACTCACCAATAACTGTCTTGGGCAAAACAGACTTGAGAAAATTTCTTTCATTTATTACCAGGCAAATCAGAGTGGGTGATGAAAAATAAAACTAAATCTCAAAGGTTCTTTGCCCCATGCCTCCCTTTTTTATGGGCTAAACTTCACTCCAAATTTCCTCTACCTTCTCCATGCAGGAGCTCAGAGGGAATGGGGATTGTGGTCAGTTCATCACATGTTGTCTCTGCTGCTCCTTCCTCCTCAGAGGGAGGACTCCTCACACTCCTCCCCTGCTCCAATGTGGGGTCCCTCCCATGCTCCTTCATGGACTTCTCCAACTGAGTCCTTCCCATGGGCTGCAGTTCTGCACCAATTGCTCCAGCATGGGTCCCTTCCATGGTGTGCAATCCTTCAGGAACAGGCTGTTCCAGCCTGGGTGTCCCACAGGGTCACAAGTCCTAGCAGCAAACTTGCTTCAGAGTGGGCTCATCTTTCCATGGGGCCACAGGACCTGCCAGAAGCCTCCTCCAGTGTGAACTTCCCACATGGTGGTCATTCCATGCTTCCATGTGGTGGTCATTTCCTCCTTTGGGCACACACCTGCTCCAGCATGGGATATTCCACGAGCTGTAGGGGCATGTCTGTTCCACTGTGGACTTCCTTGGCTGCAGGAGCACAGCTGCCTCACCATGGTCTTCACAGCAAGCTGCAGGGCGATCTCTGCTCCACTGCCTGGAGCATCTCCTGGCCCTATTCACTCTCCTGTGGGATCTGCCTGCACAGAACAAATTGCAAAGGTAAAGACAACTGCTCATGAATAAGCCTTACTTGCTGTCAGCAAGATCTTTATTTTGGAGAGGTGTTGTTGACACAAGGAGCAGGTTGGTACCTCAGGAAACATCCTCTCAGTTGCTTCTTCTTTCTCACAGAATTTAAGTGCCTCTGGAGATGGCAGTGTTTTTTCCACTAGACAAAAAACATATTTTCATTGCTTAGATGAAGGAAAATATCTTTGTGACTCAAAGCCTATAATTTCATGCAGATATATAGAAAGGGTAAGGACAGATTTGATTTATTAATGGTCTCTCATCCTCTTGTCCTTTACCCAGACATGCAGTAGGCACCAAATTCATTTGCTTCCATGACATGCTTCTTCCCATGACTGACTTCATGGGAAGAAGGGGGAGGAGACTTGTAAAAGGTTCTTAGCATGCAACCACAACTGCTGCATTTCAGTCCACTGAGAATATAGAAGAGCCTGGTTGGCAAGACATCTTTCTTCCTTTCTAGTAAGTTACATCAAAGCCTATTGTCATGCTGGGAAAGTTCTTTAGCATTTAATCTGGTTATTTCAATAGAGTTAACTTTACCAGACCACAAACTGATGTCCAAACAGGCTTCTCTGCAGCATTTCATGCAGAGACAAGCACCAGACATAGGCTCTCCATGCTCTGCATGGAGTCTATGCATTGATTCCTGCAGCACTCCACTTGCAGGATCCACTGACTCCTGCAATCCCTCTGCCAGATTTCTGAAATTGCTAGCACAGAGGCAAAGCTATGTGGCTTCAGTCAACAACTTCTCCAAGTGCCCAGCCAAAGGTTCTGCCAAATCCCTCACACACAGTTTCCCCATCCACCAACTTTTCAAGACCATTGGTAGAATCAGCAAGCAGGGAGGAAAGCAGTCCTCCTTCTCCCAGCTCTCATGCAATGTGACAGAGGATCTAGACCCATCCTATCTAAATGGCATAATTACACTGGAAATCCCATCATCCTAGGCTTTGACAACAGAAAGAAGAGAGGAACATCCTGGAATAATCCCAGAGCCAAGTGAACTGAATTGCCCTTGGGTGGCAGCTACTGCTCTTCTTTAAATAGATAGGAAGCCTGCAGTAACTAAACACCAAAGAGATGCTTTGTGGGGAGATCTGACATGTACAGAAAAGGATTAAAAAGGGAGGAAAACAACACAGGCACTGCAGGATGCAGATATGTGAGGGTTCTTGAATACATTCAGGACAGGGCAGCAAAGCTGGTGAAAGCGTTGGAAGCCATGTCCTGTGAGTAGCTGAGGAGTTTGGGCTTGTCTAGATTGGAGAAAAGGAGGCTAAGGAGTGCTCTTTTCACCTTCCTTTGGAGGGGGAAGGGAGATGCTGATCTATTCTCCCCGAGATCCAGCAATAGGATGTGTGAGAATGGTTCAAACCTGTATCAACAAAAGGTTTAGACTGGATATTAGGAAGCACTTCTCTACAGAGAGTGGTCAAACCCTGAAAGAGGCTTCCTAGAGAGGTGGCTGATGGCCCAAGCCTGGCAGTATTTGCAAGACATTTGGACATACCCTTAACAACATGCTTTAACTTCTGGTCAGCCCTAAAGTGTCAGGTAGTTGGACTAGACAATCATCATAGGTCCCTTCCAACTAAAACTGTTTTATTCTTTTTCTACCATGATACCTGCCTGAATTGGCTTTTACTTTGATTTTTCAGATAGCATTTTGATAGTTAAGACAGCTAATTTTCTTTTTGTAAAGAATTGGCCATCTCCAGTTCATTGATAATAAATTTGTATTAGTATAAATGCATGGGTTTAATTACACTGTTTATCTAACCACTGCTTGTTGTCCATTCAGCTGGGAAGAAATAAGAAGTGGTAGCCATATTCTAAAGGTTTTTCAAGCATAATGAAACAGCAAGCAACCCACACAAGCCAGTAAAACCATGACAAATAAAACTATCACAGAATCACTGAATATCAGGTTTGGAAGAGACCTTCAAGATCATCAAGTCCAATCATCAACCATCACCATTAAGGAATGCTGCTGAATAGAGAGATTTATACATTATATTTGGTAAATAAAATTGATACTTCATTTGGCAAATAAAAAGAAATCTAGCAATGCAAATAAAGCAAATCTGGCAGGTGATGTCCATATCCTCACCCCAGGAAATACTTGCCACACCATCAGTTACCCTCACACATATTTCATGCTGTTTAATCTCAAAGCAGCACATTAAATGGCAATAGCTCAATGCAGTTTGTACACATGGCATGGATATGTGCACAGTGTTTTACTCTAGTGATTTCCAGTAATGTAAATTCATTGTTTGTGGTTCATTCTGTATGAGAGAAAAAAAAAAAAAAAAAAAACATAAAAAAATAAACAAACCTCTGGCATTAGAGAATTTGCCTTAAAAAAACTGTCTAAGCTCAAAAGCAGTCTTTCCTGTAAAGAACTTTTTTCGTCAGGGAATCATTAACAGACAAAATTATTTACCTATGTTTGTTCATAATTTAGAAACCAAATTAAGCAACCCCGTATCTGTCTCACTTCTAAAAGACCCTTTTATTGATTATCCCCAAATCTATTTGTGCTGCTTCTCTCTTCTGGGAGGCTCAGTTAAGTGAGGAAGTGAACCTTGCTTAAGCATCCTGAGTATCCACTCAACCCAGTGCTCCTGGGCAATCTTTCACTTCTCCATGAACAATGTCTCTGCTGCGCTGCCTGGCTGACACTTTCTATGATGTGCCAGTGGTCTGATTCAGATGGGGCCATTTGTCTGGTACAAGGCTGCCTCATGGAAGGCTCCTTTTTCCAGAGTCTTGATGTTGCATCTTTCTCCACCTAGCAGTAAAATTGTTCTTTCCCATCATGAAGCCACCCTAACCTGTGCTGGCAGCTCTACCAGGGCGATGTACAGCATTTCCCACAGGTAATAGAACATGGACCCCCTGAAAGTTGGCAAAGGCACTTTCAGGATGATGCAGGATTTCTCCATGTGAGTTACCAAGCCTGAAGGAGGCCAGTTGTCATCAGACCTGCCATGCACTACAAACAAGTGAGTAGACTGCTGACAATCACAGGCACATGAGGAAACTGGTGACATTGCTGGAGGGAAGAGCAAGCCAGCTGTATGGACTCTGAGTGGCTTTGGCATGGAAATAAGTCTTCCACAGCATAAGATCTCTAAAAACAGAGATGAACCGAGCCATAGCATGATGCCTCTCCTATTGCAAATGCTATGAGAGAGGCAGCCCTCAGAGCCTGATTATTTGAATCCAGATGGTTGCTAGTCCCAGAGGCTGTGCACATTTCTTAAAATCAGCTAGCCCTCAAGATAATCACAGCCAAGCATTTCCTTGCCTAAAACATCAAGATGTGCTCTTAGTCAAAGCAACCACACCTTGACTGTCATGTCTGCAAAGCTGCTTCCTGCTATCACACAAATTAGACTGTGGTTTACCTGAGAAATTGAAGTGCTACCTGCCTTGAGACTCTTCTAGTCCTTGATGTAGCAGGAAAATAAGTACCTCTTCACTGCACCCTCACACTTTCCTAGATCTAACCATTGAAAAAGTTTTTGAAACATACAATTTACAAGCAAATGCTTTCATCAGACAACTCGCTCTGCAGCAGGTAAGTCACTTCTGAGACTTGAGGGAACAGTACTCAATATAACTCAGGCAGAGCTACTGGTTGCCTGAACAATACTACCTACTATGTAAGATGCTGTTGCCTCAGCATGCTGGTTTCTTCCCTAGCACTGAGGACAGGCAGAGGTCCATTTCACTTCATAATCTGTTTTGGGGAAGGAGCATTTCCTTCTGAGAAAGAACTTTGGGATACCCTCCAGCTGCTATATTCTTTAATTGATAGACAACCAACTAATCATGTTAATATTTTCCCATTAAGATCAAAATTTGCCATATTAGGTCCAGCTTAAAATCTTTTTAACCCGGCACCCTCTCTGGAAATGAAAACACATCCAGACATTTTATTGGAAATCAGAGGGTTGGATGGAACTCTCAAGCTTATATTTTTAGTGGTCCTAATGCCTCCAGTTTAATGTCTCGGATGTTTTGTCATCTTCCATTCACAGATATTCCAGATGGGAATGTGGCAGATGCTTAATATTAGAGGATGATGTGCCCAGGGATAGGACATGTGTCTTACTGCATTAGGAGCAAAGCATGCAGGCAAGAAGGCAGAAGTGAGGACCTGCATACTCACAGACAGAACCCTAATGTAAGTTTTATCCTGCCACTTCCATCACTGAATATTCCCGGGGGTATTTGATTACTATATTTTTATTCTGGATCTTTGTTCATATTTTCCAAAACGGAATTATATCCTCCCAAGGAAACACATTTATTTATGACTGTGGTGCCAAAGGAGACCAAATATAGCAAGAGTTGTGAAGATGGTTCTCTTCCTGTCCCTATTTCCATACAACCTACTTTCCAAGCTAGGCAAGGCTTGCCTAGGAAGACTTCTACAATTATGACACATCCAGGACCTGGCACTTGGGCTATAGCAGACAAAAACAGTGG
Organism: Geospiza fortis; assembly: GCF_000277835.1. Classification (NCBI taxonomy): domain Eukaryota; kingdom Metazoa; phylum Chordata; class Aves; order Passeriformes; family Thraupidae; genus Geospiza; species Geospiza fortis. The sequence goes on from NW_005054363.1 coordinate 1,882,964, forward strand.
CTGGCATATGTCCAGCATCCAAATAACAAGCACATAAAACACAGAGATAAAACATCACACATCCACTTTTCCCATAGATTTTCTCTTTATATTGCACTATATACCTAAGGGAAAAATCTAGGGCAGAGTTTTTTGCTGGTCCAGCATGTCATTGATTTCCTTTGAGAATTTTTAAGAACAACAGAATGTGTCTGTCCCTGTATTTTTGAAGTATTTGTATCAGCAAGTTAAAAAAAAAAGTTTAAAAAGTGATCTGAAGAAAACAGAAAACAAGGAAAAACCCTGCAGGAGATTTTTCTATAAATTTATCATGCTCTCCTGCAGACCTTTTTTAATTCAGTTTTCTTACATTAATCTTTTAAAAACCCAACACACATTCATCAATTTTTTTCCCAACCATTTTATTAGACCATTGCCATGGCTAGACTTTAGGACAATAGAAATGCTGTGAGGAAACAAAAAATCAATTAGACCTTATTTACCAAAAACTATCACAACTTAAATACCCTGTCCCACAAAAAGCTTTCATTAGATAAAGATGATCTTCCCTGAAAGATCTTAATTTATCTATACTGAGATTCTGTCAACATCAAGCAAATACTGCTCTGTTAAGGCTAATCAGAGGCGTGGTAATTTCTAAACCTTCTGTTTAGATGGCTGTTACTGTTTGCCAGTATTTATTACCTACAATAGAGCTCACTCGAAAGAGATAAACCATCCATCAATAGGACATGCCCCTTCAGCAGTTGTTTTATCTACTGCTTCAAGTATCATTCTTTTTCATTAACTGTGCCATCAAACATCTGTCTGTCTTTCATCTTTTTACAAAAAAAAACTGCCACAGCAAGCTACCATTGACACATTATTCCTTGCAATGATGATATTGTGGTTTTTTTGGTTTGCATTACACTTTCCATTCTCCCTCACAGAAAGAAGGCAGTATGTTTTACTGTAGGATAGTATGTTTTACTGAACCATACAAAAAAATCCCAGTCCAGCATGCATTTTCAGATATCCAGCCCTTCAACACATTGGTTAAAAAAGAGTAAAATCCTTTTAATATTTACACTTATTTACATATTATATTAAAATATGCAAATGATAGAACCATAAAATGAGGAATACTACTAGAAGCATACTCCTGTTGCTGTAGAAACTGAGCTTGATTTTTTCCTGCTACACCAGTGAGAAGTAATTGAATGGAAATCAAAATCTTGGCAACTCAACATTTTAGGATAATTAAGGCGTAAGGCACAACAAAGAGATATTTGAAATACTTTTGTTTAAAAAATACATTAGAAAATGTTTTCAGGTAGAGCTGGAGGGAGAGAAGCTGTTATAAAGGACAGAAACAACCATTAGAATCACAGAATCAATAAAGGTTTGAAAAGACCTCCAAGATCATCAAGACCAACTTTTGGTTGAATATGACCTTGTCAAGTAACCCATAGCACCAAGTGCCATGTCCAGTTGTTTCTTGAACACTTCTAGGGATGGTAACTCCACCAGGGATGGTAACTTCCAGGGATGGTAACTGGGCAGGCCATTTCAATGCTTGACCACCTTTTCAGTGAAGAAAATCTACCTTCTGTCCAACCTGAACCTCCCCTGGCACAGGCTGAGGCCATATCCTCTTGTTCTGCTTGGGAGAACAGACTGATCCCCACCTGGCTACTCTCTCCTTTCAGGCAGTGGTAGAAAGGGACCAGGTCTCTCCTGAGCCTCTTTTTCTCCAGGCTAAACACTCTCAGCTCCCTCAGCCACTCCTCATAAGATTTCCTCTCAAAACCCTTCCCCAGCTCCATTCCCTTCTCTGGACTCACTCCTCAATGTCCTTCTTATAGTGAGGGGCCCAGAACTGGACACAGAGCTCGAGGTGTGGCCTCACCAGTGCTGATACAGGGGGACAATCACTGCCCTGGTCCTGCTGGCCACAGGAGTTTTGATACAAGCCAGGATGACATTTGCCTTCTTGAGCACACGCTGGCTTGTGTTCAGTGGCTGTTGATCAGCACACCCAGGTCCTTTTCCACCTGGCAGTTTTCCAGCCACTCTGTCCCAGCCTGTAGCACTGTGTGGGGTGGTTGTGACCCAAGTACAGGACCCAGCACTTCACTCTATTGAACTTCACACCTCTGACCTCAGCCCATCGATTTATTCTGCCCAGATCCTTCTGTAGAGCCTTCCTACCCT
>NW_005054363.1:1885340-1889841 GCF_000277835.1 Geospiza fortis
AAACTCACTGAGGATACACTCCATCTCCTCATCTAGGCCATCAATAAAAACATTAAGCACCTTTACTGGCCCAATACTGAGCCCCAGGGAACTCCACTGGTGACCACTTGCCAAATGGATCTGACTCCATTCACCACCACTCTCCAGGCCTGGCCATCCAGACAGTTCTTAACCCAGCAAAGTGCTCCTGTCCAAGCTGTGGGCTGCCAGCTTTTCCAGGAAAATGCTGTGGGAGACAGTTCCAAAGGTTTTACTATAGTCCAGGTAGGCATTATCCACAACCTTTCCCTCATCCACTAGGTGGGTCACCTGGTCATAAAAGGAGACAAGGTTGGTCAAGCAGGACCTGCCTTTCCTCAACGCATGCTGGCTGGGCCTGATCCTGGGTTGTGCTGTGCATGCCATGGGATCACACTTCAGATGATCTGTTCCATAACCTTCCCAGGCACTGAGGTCAGGATGATTGGCCTATAGTTCCCCACATCCTCCTTCCGATATCTTTTTTATCCAGGCATCACACTGGCCACCCCCCAGTCACCTGGGACAGCCTCAGTTAACCAGGACTGGTGATCAGTGGTTGAGGGTGGCTTGGTGAGCTCTTCCAGCAGCTCCCTCAGTACCCTGGGATGGATCCCATCAGCCCCACGGAGCTGTGAGTGTCTCAGTGGCACAGCAGGCACTCACCGCCTCCTCCTGGACTGCAGGGGCTCTGCTCTGCTCCCTGTCCCTGACTCCCACAGGGGCTCTGCTCTGCCCCCTGTCCCTGACTCCCAGCTCAGGGGCTGCCTGTCCTGAGGAATACCAGTCCTTGTGTTAAAGACTGAGGCAAAGAAGGTATTAAGTACCTCAGCCTTTTCCCCAGCCTTGGTTACAATGTTCCCCTCAGCATCCAATAAAGGATGGAGATTTTCCTTGGCCCAATTAGAATGCATTTCTTCCCCAATACCATACATGGTCTAAAAACGTATTGTTCTAATTTTGATAAAGAATCATAGAATCATAGAATATTAAGGGGTTGAAATGGACTTTAAAGAGCATCTAGCCCCAGCCTCCCCTGCCATGGGCAGGCACACCTCCCACTGGACCAGGCTGCTCAAGGCCTAATCCTGCCTAATTTTGAATACTGCAAGGGTTGGGGCATTCAAAGCCTCCATGGGCAGCCTGTTCCAGCATCTCACCATCCTCGCAGTAAAAAAATTCTTTCTGATATCTGACCTAAATTGCCTCTCTTTCAATTGGCAGCCATTACTCCTTGTCCTATCAGTACAGTTCCTGACAAAGAGTCCCTCTTGGCTTCCCTGCAGGCCCCATTCAGATACTGGAAGGCTGCTATGAGGTCTCCACACAACCTTCTCTTCTACAGGCTGAACAGCCCTGACTTCCTCAGCCTGTCTTCAACAGGGGAGATGTTCCAGCCCTCTTACCCACTTTGTGGCCCTTCTCTGGACTTGCTCCACCAGTTCCACGTCCTTCCTGTGTTGGTGGTACTGGAGCAGGATGCAGTGCTCCAGGGGGAGTCTCACAAGAGCACAGCAGAGGGGGAGAATCACTCCTTTGACCCACTGGCCACATTGGTTTTGATGCAGCCCAGGATTTGTGTCTTTCTGGGCTCACACAGCTGGTTTATGCTGAGTTTTTCATCAACCACCAGCCTCAAATCTTTCTCTGCAGGGCTGCTCTCAATCACCTCTCCACCTTATCTTTGGCGTAGAAAAGAATCACAGGCTCCAAACAAATAAATCTGGTGAGAGCATAAAGAACAGAGATACCTGAATTACAGATAGCTTATGTAAGATTTATTTGATGAAAGACAGCTAGAGAAATGTAATGTTAGAAAGCTGGAAGAGACAAAAAGAAAAACAAAGGACTTCCTAGACTTCTAAGATAAGTTTGGTATTCAGGGCAATTAAAACTAAATTAAACTAGATTAAACTGAAACTCTTTGGAGCTCAATATATCTTGCAGACTGTTCTCAGTCTCCATCCCCATTTTAAAAAAATCAAATCTTCTTTTAATTAAACAATTTGACCTTCATTCTTCTTAGGGAACAACTTTCAGTTTCTACAGGATAATGAAAAACAAGTGAGCAGAATCAATGCCACTTTGTACTCTATGTCTGACAGACCCCAGGAGCTACAGTCAAGAATGCAATTTAATAGCTGGAAGATATCACAACTATTTGAGATGAGAGAACTACATAACTTATAAATAAGAAGGTAATTAAAGCATGAGATAAACTCAGCTGGTACCCCAACTACTGTTTAAATTTTACTGAACTCTAAAACCTGGACTAAAACTTGCCATGTCTGTATCAAACACTTTCAGTTTGATTTCAAGCAGAGCTATTAGGCATTCCCAAGAATGGAACTAGAGGACGGTATTTTCATTTTCTCACGTCAAGAAACTTTTACAAGCTTTTCTTTGAGACATGTCTGGTTGAAAGGCCTTGAAATTTGAACAGAAGAATATTTTGATGACATAAAATGTCCCTGGAAAAAGTAACTTTAAGTTAGCACATTCTCAAAATATTGCTCAACCTTCAAAGAAAAAAAATCACAGTTTATACATGCTGAATAGAGAATTGTTGTAAACTTTTCCAAGAACATTTCAGCAAAATGTTGATTAAAGTGAGAATCCTGTGGGCCACTGTTGAGGTGGATTTTTATTCTGCAGGACCACATATGAGCAGGCTTTGGCCAGATTAACCCCTGGAACCAATCTGTAGTAGTACCTGAGAAGTACAGAAGGACAGGTTCAAATACTCACTCACTAGAAAGCCAGGCCTGAGGGAATACCATGAATTTGGAATGTTCTGTCTTAATCCTATATGCTAGATGTTTTTATTACCTTTTAAAAATTATATTTAAATTTATAAAATTTAAAATTTTTAAAATATTTAAATTTACAAAGCTAAGCACTTAGAATTTGGAAAATACTTGTGTTTCCTGTGCAAAGACATATTTTGGAAATCTTTTTCCATTTCTGCAATTACTTACATGTGACCTCATATGATCAGGAAAGTACAAGGAAAATTTTCCAAAAACATAGCCAAAGGGTTTTTTCCCCCTTAATTTAGCCCATTTGTAAAGACATGTAATAATTCATATCACTCTCAACAGTGTAATTTGTGTTTGCAGAATCTATCGTGGTAATTGCTGATTATCGCTTCTAGCTTTTCCTTTTAAATGCATCCTCCTAGACTCCAAATTCTAGGTTAGAGCCTTTCCTGTGATAAGCACATTCAGTTTTCATCAAAGGGGATGGAAATGCCACATGCACAACTTGTAATCTGCACTTGTGCTTGCTACTTTGCTGTGATCACAAGAGGTGATATTTGCATAGCCAGGAGCATCTCCCCGTGCTTGAACAACCCTAAACTACATTGGCGGTTTTGCCACTCTATTCTTTTACCAGGTCAAACCTAATTTTCTACCTGTCTTGTCTCCATATGTCCTTCCTTTTACTTACCAAAGATTATGACTGACTGAATTTAATGTCTTTTTTTTTTCCTATATGGATTATTTAACAGTTCCTTTACAATGAGTCACATTTTCATGCTTTTCTTAGTCTCTTATTAAAACTATCCCTATTAAATTTGCAATTGACCTTTTCCTTAATCTAAAGATCTGAAAGTGTTCTTTCAGAAGGTGTGTTGAAACAGGTTAACAGCAGGTAAGCTGTTATAAAGGTGTCACAAATGAAGGATATTATATGCAACATTTTAGCAAGTGATTTGTGAGTTAAACCATAGAATAAATGAAATTTGACATTCAATTCATGTTTGGGCACATCAGCCTTTGTAATTTGGAAATGCACTTCATTATAATTATGTGCTCCCAGACTCTGCTTCCTTCCAATGGATTTGCCAATTATAAGCCAACTGATATGCCAAATCAATTGACGCTCTGTCTAACGCACAAACAATTTGAGATACGGAGAACAGATTTTTCTACCAATATAGCAAAATGAATTGCTGAATTGTTACTATTTGCCCATCTCTTTTCAGCCATACATATGGAAGGAGAAATGAAGTTATGCAACATTAAGGCAGAAGCAGTTCCAGAGGGAGCAGGAATCTTGAATTCTGACAAGGTGAACTAGATATAGCAGAATGGCATTTCCACAGTGGTTTCCATGATTTTACATTATTTCTGAATAATACCTGATGAAATGTCAAACCAGCTGAGAGCAAAGAGGCTTTTACCATCTTAATACAGCAGACAGCTTTCAATTTTGTCAGTAGGAGCAGCAAAATTTTTTGTGAGAGCTCAGCAGGTATTCCACAGCATCTTGTTCATTGCTTCAGAGAAAATATTACTTTATTATCATTCTGTGTGCTCATAAAACATGCTATATAATAAAAAAATGTTATTGAGTCCCTAACAGAAAATTCTGAAAATGGCTGAGAATCTGTCTATTTCCTCACAGCTTGGCAACATGCTTGGAGCAGAGGGACTTGCCAAAGAAATAAATGCGTAACCAGACCTGCCAACATACTCAT
>NW_005054363.1:1889874-1894968 GCF_000277835.1 Geospiza fortis
CAAGTTTTTCCCTTTAGGGATAAAGAACATTTACCATGAATATTATGAGACATTGACAAAAATGCCACTACTATTTATTCCCTGCAGACACCGAATTTGTGAGTGAGGAAATGGTATTTCACCTAATAGCCCACACAGTGGCAATGTACTCATTCTGGAGTAATTCTGTTCATATCTTGGTTTTAAAGGCAATACTCCCTTTCCATCTCAAGAAAAGCATCCTCCATAGACCTGTATCTGAAGCCCTGACACGACCATTCATGCATTTTCCTGCTCCTCTCCAGGCTAGTACAGGGACAGTCAGAAAACTTCTTTAATCTGTTCAAAGCCTATGTTCAGATCGCCTTGTCAGATGGATGCTTTTGACAAACTGCCTTAATAAAAGCAACAATACCACTAAAGCCATCTACAAATCTTCAGTAGTAATTGAATTCTATAACATTGAATTCCATTCTAAGAAAGAAACACTGCGAATGGTCAATTTTTGTTTGCTGGGTTTTTTTGAGTTTTTTCTTTTGGTTTTTGTTTTTGGGTTTTTTTTTTGGGGGGGTTTTGGTTTGGTTTTGTTTTTTTTTTTTGGTACAAGCTAATTCCCTGTGTCTTTATATTAGTCTCTCAGAGAGCTGTAACATCTCTCCCTACCACTTCTTGCTGTTAATGACTAAAACTGTATTATTTTTTCATAATTTATCCATTTTCTTCAATGAATTCAAACCCCACAGGTTTTGCACTCTTCTCAGCTTTTGTATTATCAATACATCAAATGCAGTTCTACGAACACTAGGTTTTTAAGTGTCAGAAAGTTGCCTCCTAAATTAACAAAATCAGTAATTGTCTGGAACTCAAAGACCTACATCCATGATGCATGTAAACTACTATTTTTTAAGTGCGTGTGCAGCTTTGTGAAGCTTGGCAGGTTGTAGAACTTCGCATTGCTCAGGCTGCTCAGTAATTTATCTGCCTTGTCTTCTGACACAGCAGGCAGAGCCTCAGTGTAGTATTATCTGTAATCCACACAAAAGCCTTGTCTCCTACTTCTTCCACTGTATCACTCTTTGGTAAAATGACCTGAGACAGAGCCCTGTTCAAGAAGTCGCTTATCTCCACAGGTTATCCCAGCCCTTTACACTTCATTATTCTGCACTGTCTGGGGGTCTCTGGCGAAGTTGGGGTGAACTTTTTAAAAGGTATACTTGTTCAGAAAATACTCCTAGACAAATACACAAGACCCTCTGCATTCTGCTTCCTGGGACTAACAAAATTTCATGTCAGTTCCTCAGTCTGATGTCCTCCAAGGGATATCTGACTTCAGTGAGAAGACCTGGGAGGAGGGAAGTACGAGATGCCTCTTTGCAGCTCTACAGGATGTTCAAAGCTTCTTCACAACAAAAGCTTTTCAAGCCTGCAGTGTGTAGGACCTACAGAATAACCTGCATGTGGAGCTTTCCTGCCTTGTAATTAAGCTTATTAACCATTTTGATGGCTTCAGAAAGTTCCCACCCAAGAATTCTGGATCTCATTAGTGGTTGATGGCTATTCTCCAGACTCCCAGCATGCTCCCCAGTCTAGTAGACCCCGAAGCTTGTAACTAGACACTGTTGTATCACCTCCCAGCTCTGCCTTACCAACACAGAAAACCAGTAAGAAGCCACAGGTCAGGGTTTCTTGGAGCAGAATGGAAAGAGCAGCATCTCTCCCAGCACCCTTTATAGTTACAGGCATCCCCTCCCCATGCTTTAGGCACGGGAACTGACCTATGCCCTTTCTGAGCTCCGAGCACACGAAACGGATGAACAGATAGACAATTTGCGCAAACTATAGTCCACTACTGATAGTCATTGCTGACAGCAATGTAATTCTTTGCCTCACCCCACACATTGTCCAGAGCAATTTTCAGACACTGCTTGCTCTTTGCAGAGAGCTTGCTCTGCCAAGATAACTTCAAACAGCCCCCGCTAGAGCATAGCTTCCCACTGACATCAACTTACTCTGTTCTCTTGACTTTTGCTGGAAATCTGCCCTCATGCACTTTCTGACTCATCTCTGGCCTCTGAGGCTATCATGGTTGCACTTTTTTGTGATATGTAGAGTACATGGAATACACATGGACCATCAACAGTCACTTTAAACTTAGGGTAGATCTCCTCATATGACAGAGCTGACCTGTTATTGTGCTTTGCAAATACGTTTGAATTTATTTTGCTGTATCTTCTTTTCTGTGTCTTTCTTTATCATCATCTCGTTCCTTGCTTCTGAATGTTGAAACACAGACATGTCAAACCCTTCACCTGTAAGTCAGCATCAGAAAGTATTTCACAAGAATCTGAGATGCCCTTCCTATTTTGTTTGTCATTTCACACCTCCTAATACTCTGTAAGAAACATTATAGCATTCCTCAGGTATAATAAACAGTTTTGTAGCTCTCCCACTCTTTACAATCCATTTGTATTCAGAGTTGTGAAGTTTGATAAATACTAAACTAAAGCTTCTGTTCTTCGAAGATTTGAATTTTCAATTTCAGTGTCTGTCCAAGCTTCAAAACATCAATAAAATTTCATTGGATAAACTACAGTTCAACACACGTCTTGGGCCTGAAGTGTTTAGAACAGGTCAAGGTAATTCTTCTGATTTCTGCTGTCATACTTTCTCTTGTCTTTTTTGATGTTGTTTTATAAACAGACTGCTGGAATCAGGCAATATTCAGCAATACCAACATTGCTGCTGGCTGCTTGGTGGCTGTATCTATTTGAGCTCTCCTCAGGTGCTTTTTCAAACCCTCTTTAGTGCTTCTTTGGCATAATTTCTGGCTGTTTCCCAAGCTTCAAACTTGTCCCAAGTGAGAACGAGCACCTGAGGTGGCAGACTCTGATCACATTGCATTAGTGACAACTTTGTTTGCTTGGGACTCTGTCCAATATATTAACTGTTTTTTACCTAGGCGAAGTTTTTAATCTGCCTTCCCCAAACTGTCAGGATTTGAAGTGGAACATCATTAATCTGCTGAGTTTACCAGCAGGTTCTTCTGAACCCAGTATAGACGCTCCTTTCTATGCTTTGAATATCAGGGTGAAATGTATTCAAATGTACTCCTAGAGCATTACACTACTAAATTTATTGATCATTACACACACAGGAACAGAAACAGACAGACATACACACATAGAGATACACTCTCACTTGGCTTGCTCTAATGAACTGTATCAGGTCGTTCCTGCCTTCCCTGCCTTCCCTTTCCAAGGGAGCTCTACTGGAATCTCATGTTCATCACCGGTACTCCAAAGATAATTTGACAACTGTTTTTCAGGTCTTAGGCAAATTTCATACACCTCGCTCTTCCTCAAACACAACTAGACAGTTTTTATATAACAACCCACTCCCTGCATCTACAGATGCAAAAACCAGCAGGAGTAAGAAAACAATTTTCCATATCCTGTGGTTTACATTCTCCTCCCAACCCCCATTAGATACTGTATTCTTTAGCTAACAATCCTACTACACATCCATGGTGAAATCACCATTAAGACAAGTCAAGATGAAAGCACATACATTTATTTGTTTATGCATGGGAAGCAGACAGCAATGTTACTGAAGGTCATACAAACCTGTTTACAGGTGATAAAAAGGCAGGAAAGCCATGTCTATTTCAAGAAGACATCCAAAAGGCCCTCCAGAATGTGTAACAAGCTGTACAAACCTAATCCACGTAGCTGAGCTCTGAGGACATTTACAGGAGTGCATTTAACACTAGAAAGCACGCTTGCTTTTATATTTCATCTTCACTTATGGTCCTTCTGAGTTTTCAGTCAGCTTAAAATCATCCTCCAGCCCTGCCCACAATTCTTTCTTGATGCACTCAAGATGGATCCTTCCTTCCTTCCTTCCTTCCTTCCTTCCTTCCTTCCTTCCTTCCTTCCTTCCTTCCTTCCTTCCTTCCTTCCTTCCTTCCTTCCTTCCTTCCTTCCTTCCTTCCTTCCTTCCTTCCTTCCTTCCGCCACTTCCTTCCTTCCTTCGCATTCCCTGGGCACAGCCAAGGCACACTAGAAGGAGATACTTGATCTGGCATCTGCACCCCGAACAGCTGGCTGGTGCACCCCGAACAGCTGGCTGAACAGAGCCCTCCACCAATGACCAAGGTAACACCCAAAGCCTCTCACCATGCATGTCATGAACCTGTGATATTCCCTAAGATCAAAGGGAATATTAATTAAGTTTTATTCAATCTATTAAAACCTCAGTGGGTTGGAGAGATGGGCAGAGAAGAACCTTCTGAAACTCAACGAGAGCAAATGCAAGGTCCTGTGGGAAGAACAACCCACAGGCTGGGGGCTGCTCTGCTGAGGAACAGCTCTGCAAAGAAGGACCTGGCCATGCTGGTGTACAACGAGCTGTCCATGAGCCACCAGCACCCTTGTGGCCAGGAAGGCCAATGGTATCCTAGGGTGCATTAGGAAGAGCAATCCCAGCAAGTCAGGGGAAGTTGTCCTGCCCCTCTGCTCAGCCCTGGTGAGGCCATATGTGGAGTGCTGTGTCCAGTGCTGGGCTCCTCAGTACAAGAGAAATACGGAACTCCTGGAATGGTCCAGCAGAGCAGGATGAGAGGACTGGAGCAACTCTCCTACAAGGAAAGGCTGAGGGAGCTGGGCCTGCTTGGTCTCGAAAAGAGACGCCTGAGAGGGGACCTCATTAATGTCTATCAGTATCTGAAAGGAGGGTGCCACGATGCTGGAGCCAGGCTCAGCTCGGCGGTGCTGAGCAATGAACAGGAGACAACGGGCAGAGACTGACGCACAGGAAGTTCCACCTGAACGTGAGGATGAACTTCTATACTTTACTGTGCGAGTGACTGAGCACCGGAGCAGACTGCCCAGAGAGGCTGTGGAGTATCCGTTCTGGAAATATTCAAGACTTGCCTCCATGCAATCCTGTGCCATGCGCTCTAGGACGCCCCTGCCTGAGCAGAGAGCTCGGACCCGATATCACGGCGGTCCCTGCCAACGTGACCCGTTCTGTGACTCACTGATTCCCTGTGGCAGGACAGCAGCACGACGTCACCGAGCGCCAGGAGGTGACGCCCCGCGATCTCCAGCGCTTTCC
>NW_005054363.1:1895932-1929704 GCF_000277835.1 Geospiza fortis
CCCTCTGGGCCGGCAGGAGCGGGACCGAGGTCTTTCTCTCTTGCCACACAGGAGTTTGGTTTTTTAACTTTTCGGAGCGGCCCCGTGTGTGTTCAAGTGTTTCGTCAGCTAAGAAGTATTTCACCCAAAAGAAGTGTTTTCAATATGCTGAGTTGCTCTTGTTATCAGCAAAAAGTTTTCAGACATGTTGTTTCAGCTGAAATTCTTTGTGGCGGCTAAGCCACGTTAATTCTTTCTCTCTGTCATGCTTAAGGCTCCATTGTCAAGCCTGGTGGGGAATCTCTCCCGTTGAATTAAATACCAGCGTCTAGGTTTAGCATGAATTCCCGCTGCATGGCTGCATCGGGTCTTTTATCGCTCTCATCACTCCAGCGGTCAGCAGAGTTCAGCGCATTGTTTGGTGAAGAATAAAAAGCATTATTCCTGATGCTGCAGCGAAAATTCCTCAAATATGAATCCAGAGTGAGAAGGAGGCGAGACATACATTTTTAGAAAGCTAGTGAAGTTCAGTATTGATAACTGCACTTTCTAGAGAGTCAGCAAGAATTATTCCCACATTCCTGAACATAGAGCTGCAATGGAAGCCATTCTCTGGCAGCTGAATTTCTTTCTCTTCTCAACTGCCTACATATAACCTAAAAACATTTCTAAAAAAAATTGCCCTTTTTTGGAATTGTAACAAAGAAAGTTCGTTGTGCACCTGTGTCACAATGCCTGTGAAATAAAACATTGGGTAAGAACTTTAAAGCTTAGATTCTTAAAACTGGTATATTTTGTCAGAAACTTGCTTGAAACTGAGTTGGAGTTCTTTTTAATCTTCATAAGTATGTATTTATTTATTACATATACACTATGGTCAATCAGAATAAGAAACCCTAATTGGCATGATAGAAACCAAGTTTTTCAAGTCTGTTAGTTTCTTATAAAAATACAAGGAGTAGTATAACTTTTTACTCATTTATCTGCACTGAATTTGTCATTAGTTTCTGAATATTTCCAAGGTGTGCTGCAAACTATTTTATGGTTTAGGATCATTCAGAGTGGAAGGGTCCTTAGGTCTGCCATGCTCAAAGCAGTGTCAGCTATCAGGTCAGATCAGGTCACTGGGGGCTTTGTCCTGCTGACTCTTGAAAACCTCTAAGAATGGAGACTGCACAAGCTCTTTGAGTTACTCACTCCTGCTTGACTTGTCCTCATTAGGACAGAGAGATCTGGGCCTTCCAGCCTGAACCTCTTTTTTTCAATTTATGCCTGTTGTCTCTCATTTTTCCACCATGCATGGCTGTGAAGAACCCCACTTAGTCTTCGTGGTGGGTTAATGAACTTCGACCTAGAAACACAAATCTGTCTCTCTACAGTGTAGCTAGACTGACTTAAGTTGTATATTCCTTTAAGTAATTTTTTTTATAAAAGTATTGCATAACTGTTAAAATATTTGCTTCCTAAAATCATACAGAACTCATACTTGGTTTTAAACATTGGCATAGTCCAGTCAGTTTTTCAAAGTGTACTTACTGTTGGAAGGTAATATTGAATACATAAAGGATTCAAATAACTGCAGATAAATTGAATAGCAGATTTTCATTTGTATCTAGTGAAAACCAGTCAGAATGAGAAATGGATAGACAGGGAACTAAGCAGACTAAGCAGGTTATTTCAAATAGAAATTCATTGAAATGAGAATGAAGGGTGTTCAGCTGAAGACTGAAATTAATAGAGATGTAGTCATATCCTGTTTGGGAGGATTGTAGTGAAAGATGTTAAAAAAAAAAAAAGGGTGAGGAAGAAAGCCTGGTGACTCCTAACTTAATAGATGTGTATGAATTTATATGTGTATAGTCTGCTCTTGTGAGACCCTGCTGGAGTACTGTGTCTACCTCTGTGGTCCCTAACACAAGAAGGATATGGGCCTGTTGGAGTGGGTCCAGAGGAGGGTCATAAAGATGGTCAGAGGGTCTGAACAGCTCTCCTGTGAAAGGCAGGCTGAGCCAGTTGGGGGTTGTTGAGCCTGGAGAAGACTGGAGGCACCTTAGAGCAGCCTTCAAGTACCTAAAGGAGGCCTGCAAGAAAGGTGGAGAGGGGCTTTTACAAGGGCATGCAGTGATAGGACAAGGGGCAATGGCTTTAAACTTGAGGAGGGCAGGTTTAGATTAGATAAATGGAATAAATTCTTTACTGTGAGGGTGTTGAGGCACTGGACCAGGCTGCCCAGAAAAGCTGTAATGCCCCATTCTTGGAAGTATTTAAGTCTAAGTTGGCAGGGGCTTTGAGTAACCTGGCCTAGTGGAAGGTATCCCTGCCCATGGCAGAGGGTTTGGAACTAGATGGTCTTTAATGTCCCTTCCAGCCCAAAACAGTTTGTGATTATGCGTATGAGCTAGCATGCTCATAACTTAACCTGACTAGTTGGCTGAAATCTGGTTGGTTTATTTTACCATCCATCCTGGGGTGTTGTCTGTTGACTATAAAAACCTGTCTTCTTACTTGTGTGTCTGTCTTCTAATAGAGAAACTTTTATTTACTTTGTTTTGGTGATTTTATGCTCTTTTTTAAAATGCATTTCTCAGGTTTGGGAGAACATGAGTAGTAAGTGTAGAGGATAGATACTTTCTTGCACTTGTTCTGAAAGTTGGTCATAGTGTGTGAGAAATTTGTACTTCTGTATAAGATAACTGGGGAACTAATTGTAAACTTAAACAATACAGTGAGATGTAACTGGATCCAGCTACATAGTTAGAGTGTAGGCAAGACTGGTAGTAAGATGGGTAGGGCCAGCAGTCTCCCACCAGCCCAGAGGGAAGGTTCTGTGTTTGGCCATGTACTCCTTGTGCCCCTTGGCTTTAGCATCCTCTGAATCCAGTTTACAGAATTGACAGAGTTATACCATTGAGCAACTGCTTAGGTTGCTGCCATTTTTAGTGAGTTAAACAACTCAAAATAGAATTTTATGGTTATCAGAATTGACATGAGAGAAGCCAGCTTTTACTGTGCTTCAGTTGTCTGTGAAAGCATAACAAGTCTGTGCTGGGCCTGGGTTTAGGGAACCTTTGTGTCTCTGTGTTAGTTTTTGGATTTGTAGATAATAGTGCAGTATAAATATATGCATTCATGGAAGAGGTTAACCTGAGAAAGATTTTCTATTCTGACCCTAAACCTCGTTTAATTTTGCAGTCTCCATGAAATGATTAGATTAAGTGCAGGGATTCATTGGGGATTCAGAGTCTCATTGACTGTGAGTGTATGTTGGCAACTAGAGAGAATATGAAATGTGGATTCACTTTGTGAAGAAGGCCTACTAGGAAGCAGGTACAGAAAGGGAGGAAGATGATGTCTAATATTAAATGCAAAACTGCTTAATTGACGATAGCAGGTATCCTGTCAGGGTGTGTAAGAGTTTGTTAAGAGTACTGGAAGGAGCTACTGCAGAGTTGGAAATAGGAAGTAGGCAGGCAGAGAACTGATACAAATAAACCTGAGCTTTGCAGAATTGGCTCATTCCTTGAGTTCAGAATGGGATAATGAATGTTGGAAAGGGTGAAGTAATTAATCATCAAGACTGTCAACAAAAAGTAACTCATAGTTACTAAGTATAGAACTATTTCCAGGTTTGATATATTTAAAAAAAACATTGTTTCAAAATGCACTCATATACCATGTTTTGGTTAGCAAAAGTTGTTTTGCTGTATTTTCACTCAAGCTTCTAAGTAACAATATACTTTAAAAAGGAGACTTGTATAAAATGCATGCCAGGAGCATGTAAGACAATGTAACTGAACTTGTTAAACTTCTCATTTTGTTTAGAGAGTTTTCCTAAGGAGACTAAATAGCTTCTCTTTCTGAAATTCAGGCAGGAGTTTGAAAATAAGACATTCTTATTCAGAATGTATGGTTGAGACACGTGGCTGCCGCATAACATCGTAAAAGTTTTAAAAAGGTTCAAAACCAGAACCGATTCAATTTTTGGACTATACAGTAGTCTGTGATTATTAGCCTGTTGGTCACAGCTCGGTCTCAGGCTTCCAAAGTTCTTAATTCTTTGATATGATAAAAGCCATGATGGATTCCCAGTAGGAGATGTTTGGTGTATGTTGTATTTCTACGAGTTTATGTTCTATTTGTATTTTGTAATTAATCTCCTATGTGGCCATGCATATGTAGATCATTCCAATATAGTAGATCTTTCCAGATAACTAAGATTTTACTCATAATTTTAAAATAGGTCATACATTTTTATTTTGATATGTTTCATTTCTTTTTTCTGCTACGTTATTTTTTTTTAATTGGGTGGATACTGATGTTGTTTTAAAAGGAGAGTCAATTCATACTAATGCTTAACACATGCTTTCTAATAAATGTTTACAATAAGCTGCATCTCTTTTTGTGCAGGAGACCTACGAGACTATTCCAGGCCCATCAAAGATCACTTACCTCCTGCAGGCAATCAGGAACAATGCTACTCCCGAGGAGGTATGGCTCAATAACCTTGGATTTGTGCAGATTTTCAAGGGGACTTGGAGAAGAGGGGAAGAAATCAGTGCTGATTTTGGGATAAATGAACAAGTTTGGTGTTAACTGAAGCATCTTAATTTACTGCTCATTTGTAGAGGGATCACTCTTCTTTTTGTCTTGATTGTTGCATGTCCATTTCACTAGCTGAGACTTTGTGGTGCAGGATATTTAGTTTCAGGAATAGTTTTTTCATAAGCAACTGCTTGAGTCTACATTGTTTTCTGTTGTGTGCTTTGCTCAA
The DNA here is from genome assembly GCF_000277835.1 of Geospiza fortis. Taxonomy (NCBI): domain Eukaryota; kingdom Metazoa; phylum Chordata; class Aves; order Passeriformes; family Thraupidae; genus Geospiza; species Geospiza fortis. The sequence continues at coordinate 1,900,683 of NW_005054363.1, forward strand.
TGAGTGTTATTTTCCATTAAATGTATAACTAGTAGGTGACTTACTGTCATGTTTGTTTCTTCAAGTTACAGTTGAGAAGTGATTTCTACTTGGAGTCCCATGCCTAAACATACTAAACTTGTGTGTTGTCTGAAACTTAGAGTGCTTCTTAAGTCATCTGGCAGTATTATGGAACGAGTGGAGAGTAGTCTAAATATTATACATTTTTTTTTTAATCTGGGCATAAAGGGTGCCTTTTAGTTACTCCTTAGTTTTGTAAGGTTCACAACTTTAGCAATCAGTTAAAGTACTGACTGGTAAAACTATTATTCACTCGGATATGCAAAGCAAAGAACTACTAAACTTTCAAGATATTGCAAATTTTAGAGTCACCTAAACAATTTCTGAACAATATTATAAGAGCATAAGTGTGCTTTTTCTCTATGAATAACAGTCTCTTCTGGCAGACTGTATTCAATTTAGAGTTAGTTGCCATGTGTGCTTTTTAATGCTAAGAATCAGTTTACCCATACTGATGCTTATCGATCTACAATGTTGTGTTCTTCTGACAGACTCCTTCAATATTATACTAGCAACTGGTATCTAGTTTTCCTTTTTGCTCCTTTGAAATGTTTCAAATGATAAACAACTGTAGAGCAGTGTTACTACAAAGTATAAATAAATACTTGTTTCATGTGTTTGCTGATTTTATTCCCTTTACATCAGCTAAGGAAATAGCCCAGTGTAAAACTTAAAGATCTTGCCAATGACTTGGATTCTGACTTGCAAAGTACAAAAAAACCTTTTCACCTATAGAAGTTACTCTTGCCAAAGACATCAAAGGCTAACATGTGTAGAATATCTTGACATTTAACTTTACCAATGGATTACTCAAAGAAAGATTTAAATGTTACTCTTACCCTAAGTAAGCATTAGGTGCTGGACTCAAAAAATCCTGATTAATAAAACCTACAACCTCTTCCCTGTAAATCCAACTACTTAGTAGCCTAATTAGAGCCTAAGTGAAGTAATCCCCATACTCAATCTAAATGCTGCATATAAACACTACATATGCTGGGAAGCATTCTGTGCATATTTAATTGTGGTGCTGGTATCAGCAGGTAGTTTCTGCATGTGTTTTATCGAGATCCAAATGCTGAGCAGAGTATTGCATGTCACCAGTGGATAGAACTTTGGGCCTGGTATGTGTTCTCTGAGCACATTGAATTGGTGGTACTGGTGCCACCAAACACAGGATGCTGGAAGGAGCTTCAGAACTTTAAACATGCCTTGTCCAGGCTATGTGGAAGCTGGGTTCAGATCCCTCTTCATCTTGAAGCCTTTGTATTGCTTTACCTCTTTGCAGGAAAACTAGGATGAAGCAAATACCCCATCCTGTTTGCATGAGTTGGGTGTCTGTGTTGTAGAGAGTACAAGACTTGTAAGACTGTTCAGACAGCAGTTGGGGAAGTCCTGCCTCTGCAGCCCAGTAGTTTTGGCATTTAAATGGACAAACATGGATGCTGATTGTGCTCCCAAGTGCCTCTTGTATTTAACATAGAAAACACCATTAAGCTAGATTTGGAATAACTCTTTTAACTAACTGTGTAACATGTTTTCTCTTAACCAGATGCCTAAACTATGGAAATATTCACCTCTTTCCTCTGCTCTTATTTCATACTTTCCTAATAGCAAAGTAACGCTGTTCACAGAAGTGAGGGAAGCATCTGAGTTAGCAGTTAGAACACTGCTGTGCCGGGTGATGTGCAAGTTTGTACACCTCAGTCTGAGGAGGGGCTTGTCCTTACTTCCTGCACTTGTAGTCTCACTGTTATGAAATTAAGAGTACTCTCTATGCAACTGCATTTTAAAGGGCTGTGCAGAAAGATGATATATATTCACAGTTGATTTATTTTATTTGTAGGACTTAAATATTTTAGACTGTTACTTTGCAGTTTTGATTTACCACATAGATCTTTGAGAGGAGCAGAAGTTCTGCATTTTCCCCTTAATTTGTTTTTTTCTTGGTTAACTCTGGATTGGCAGGTTTTGATTGTTCCTAGTTTACAGATGACTAGTAATATAACAAATGCTCTGTAAAACTGTTTCTGTTGTACTCACAGCCTTCTTGGAGGGCCCTGACCTCTCCCAAATCTCTGCCGCTATTGTCACATGAAGGGAAGCATTTCTCAGTTTGAAGATCGCTGTTGTGGACAGCTCCCTGTTTAGCCTTTGGGAAGGAAGGCAGCCCAAGGATGTACCACAGTTCTGCCTTTGGGTTGTGTGTGGATCTTGGGCACTCTGTGCTTTGAATTCCACATAGGACTAGATCTCTGAATGACAAGTCCATCTTTGAACCATGTGCTAAATGTTCTTTACTTCCATCCCTGCATGTTTTCCTCCTTGAGAACTTGAACAATAAAACAGAAGTAAAATTCAGTGTGACAGTGCTACACAAGATAGTCAGACTTTTTCTTATAAAATATGTAGGGTTATGTGGATGCTTTGAATATCAGTTGAGAGCATGGCATCCCAGATTGCTGTCATAATTCTGCTGCTGTCCTGCTCAGCAAATTGATTTAATTTTCTTCTTATGCTTTATTTCCCTCACTCCTAAAATACTAAAACATTTTTAACACACTATAAATTCTACTAATCAGAAGCAGTATGTTGAAATTTTAGTATTATGACTACTTTTTAATATGACTACTTATATTAATATAACTTTAACACTTTAGTTGTATGTGAGCATCTCAGTAATTTAGACATGCAGAAGACCCAATGCTGGGAAAAAATGTGCTCTCTTTATGCTTCATTGGTAACTGCAATTCCTTCTTTGGGGATGTATGCTTTATATTGTTCCTCTCCTCATTAAAAGCTATTGCTACTAAATTGCAGAATATTAAAATGCTTTATGTTTAAGTACATATTTTGAAATACTTAAACATAAAAGAACCTTTGTGGTGTGTGAAAAATACATATATTCTTTCTTAGAGTAGGGGAAAGAGCCCTGGAAGTGCCATTAATTCAGCCATGTTTGTAATAATTAAATTGACAGTAATAGTTTTCCTATATTAGTAAGTATCTGCTGAGGAAAATATGCCATTTTTATTATTAGAAGTCAGTAGCTCATTTGTCATTCCTTAAAGCACTTGAACTTGCTTTGGGGATTTTGGAGATTGTTTTTTTCTTAAGCTAGTAACTATAACCAGGAGATAATTCCTGTAGTGCTGGTCTTGTGTCTTTCTGCATGCCTTACTACTTGTGTTTTTACTTTGCAATCAGGCTGTTTATCAGTCTTGTAATATTTTAAATTCTTCAGAGTTGGAAATTCTTATCCTTGTTTTCATAAAGCATGTATTCACCTCTGTTCCCTGTCTGTCCACCTGTTAGTACTTCATGACAGAACATAATATAATGCGAGTTCAGTCATTATCAGGTGTCAGGAAATCCTCACTGAAACATGATGCCTTGAGTAAGGGAAGACAACACTAGAGTTTGTGCCCTGTTTAGTCCCAGTGAACGTGCTCCCCACTCAAGGCACTTCTATGTAAGTTTACCATCCTAATGAGGAAAAATTTAATCTTTCCCAGTATTGGTGCTCCACAGGATGGGAGAAAGAAAAATATCATTATATTTTGGTACCATGAAAGTTTTTGGACACATTGTTAGGCAGTGGAGGAAGAACATCCTTCTGAACTCACATTCCCCTATGACAGTATTGCTAGAGAATCTTGGCTTTTGATGGGAACTACAGCACAGGTGGGCACTGTGACTGTTCACCTGCTGCCTTCCTTACATGTGCTAGGGAAGAGCTAATCCTACATATGTGGTGCCCTTAGTCCCCACTGGAGATGGTGAGGAGGAGATATGGAATGATAAAGAACTGGGTCCAGTTCTAGTCCTTTCCTTCTGCTGGTACGGAGACACTTTGTGTGCAGTACTCTTTAGCTGTACAGAAGAGAGCTGGGTGGATTATAAAAAGACACAGTGAGTCTGGAGACTGCAGAACATAAGAGTAGTATCTTGGGTGCTGTTTTAGAAATACCTGATATTTACAGGGTGTGTTAGAAGTTGACACTTTGCCGCAGTTTGTGTTTCCCATCTATAGGTTATGTAATAGTAACATTACTGAGAAATCGGAATTGATTACTTTTGCTGCTCATTGGAGAGTTTTGAATTTCAAAGGCTTATAAATGAAACTGTTTGTCATTCATGTGCACATTAAATAAGAATATCTTAGGAAAAAATTGAGTTTGGATTATTTTTTGTGAGAATTTAGCACACATAAGGTTTTGTTACGTGTGTTAAACTTTAGAAGTTTGGATGGTGATTTTTAATTACTGTGTGTCCTTACACACCAGTTGGTGAACATTCTAGTAAGTTATTCAGAGAGCTTCATGTGTCTTTTTGCCTTTACTGGATGTGTTGCTCTATTAATTTTGAATTATTGTATTTTTTGCTTCTAGTTCTTGTACAATTGTAAATGAACATGGATATAGTAGTGATACTGTTGTAAAATAGGTGTACGCATACAAGATACAAGATTGTAATATGTGATTTTGAGGTTCCTATGCGTAAGGTCAAGTTTAAAGAAAAAAGTTTCATCATAAGCCTGCAAAACACTGAAAGCTTTGTTTTGACCTGGATTTGGGTTTAGTTGTTTGAGAATGTGAAGGAGGGTTTACAGGTTAATTATCTGACAAAATTGCCCCAATAAGTCACTTTTCACCAGAAGAACCTGTCTGGATGATAATGACTTCATTAGGCCATTTAAAATAGAAAGAATTCATGCTTTAAAGATCTTTCAATAGCACAGCTAAGTTCTTAACTTGCCACTTTCTGAGGTTCAGCTATAGAAAAAACCTGAATACCTCAGTACTGTCATTATTTCTTTGAAGGGCTGTAATTGTCAGAAACATGGTTGTAAGGTGATGATTCTTTACTATGGTTTTTTTCACTATCATAATTGTCATCTGTAGCTTGAGAGGTATTCTATTCACCAAAGAAGTCTACACAAGGGAAGTGTCATGTGGGAGCATGATGTGGATGTTCCCTTGTTAGGAGCATGATGATCATGTCAAACACTTTAACACACACACACACTTCTCCCTAACAGGCTCGGCAAATGGCAGCTGTCCTTCTGCGCCGCCTGTTGTCATCTGCATTTGAAGAAGTTTATCCAGCTCTGTCACCTGAGGATCAGACGTCAGTCAAGAGTGAATTGCTACTCTTTATCCAGTTAGAAGGGCAGTCCACTATGAGGAAGAAAATATGTGACATAGTCGCTGAATTGGCCAGGAATTTAATAGGTACTTTATTTATATAAGTTGATACTGTAGTAAAATGTTTATGTATTGATAGTATTTGTATCTCTGCTTAGACTTTTGCACATGATGTGCTAACTAATTCCATGGCTTATAATAGAACCTAATGTTTGTTTACACTATCCTTGACCAGATGAAAATAAGATTCTTAAACTCTGCTTTTTAAATTGCTCAAGTTTAGGTGAGATTGTATAAATCCAGTTTTGTGTAAATTGTCATGAATTATGCTGAGCATTGCATCAGTTTCTTTTTTTGAGTGTTGCCATATAGCAGTAAACAGAGATCACCTTCTGTTATGGAGTGTTTTTAGATTAAACATTTCACAATATTTTACATTGTGACTTAGGCACATCTTCAGATCAGGGAGTCAGTGATGACTGGTTTTCCTGCCCCACTGATATCTCACCATTCTGAAGTTTGCTTATCCTAAAACTTTGTTGTGTTTAATGTAGATGAAGATGGCAACAACCAGTGGCCAGAAGTTCTGAAATTCTTATTTGACTCTGTCAGCTCTCAGAATGTGGGACTGCGTGAGGCTGCTCTACATATTTTCTGGTAAGCTACATTTTTGTAGGATAGCTTAATCATGTCTGAAAATGAAAGAAAAACTGTCACAATGTAATTAACTAGCAATCATATTTATTTAATTTATTTTCTTGTATTGTGGCTTACTTAACTCAAATGTATACAGTTACAATCTGTAACTTAAACAATTGATAAGTTTGAAATACTAGTTTAACCTTAACTTTTGTCAATTTTTATTAATGTTTTGGTCTTATCCTTAGGAATTTTCCTGGGATTTTTGGGAATCAACAGCAGCACTATTTGGATGTCATTAAGAGAATGCTGGTTCAGTGTATGCAAGATCAGGAACATCCCTCAGTAAGACCTTTATGTTCTTTGGGGATTTTAGTATATTCTGTGCATAGAAACTCAGTGCAGTAGTCTCAAACATAAAGGTTAAACCATAGATTTCAACCAGAGAATTGCATTACCTGAAAATGATGCACATACAGAGTTTTGACTGTGCCTGCTGCAAACCAAAGGCTCAGACCCTTTTGTGGCCCTAAAGCTGAATGGCTGCTCATATCTGCATTGTTTAGGCCCAGATTCTTCCCTAGTTATGCTTGGAGAAACCCAGTTGCAGTGGCCCCAGGCAGATGGCGTTTTAGCCAGCAGCATTGAGGGATCAGAAGCTCCATGTTAAATTCTCTTTCTGGCCTTTGTGTTTAACAGTGTGAGTCTGTCATCTTTCTACATACAGTATCTGTATATAGATGGTACATGGTATGTCTCAAAATTCTGAATATGCAACAACTCCTTGAACTGTTTGTGCATGTTTTGCTCTAATGGTGTGTAAGCAAGCCTTGCTTTTCTGGAAGGCTTCAGATTAATTGATTTGTGCAGAGAATTGTACTTTGAAAATGTTTCTCTTGTTATGGAAAATGCTGGGCAAGGATAGGAAACCCTGCTGTGCTGTATGGGTTCAGTTTGCTGCTCCCCCAAGGATTACTTTTTCTGACCTTTGAAAGTCGACTGAATAACATTTTCTAAAGTACCACAAGTCATGCCTTTAAAGAGGAATGTCTTAAACTCTTAGCTCACACTTCTTGAAAAATGAGACTGACACTTGCATGCACATTTGAAGTTTTGATAGAAGTTGAAAACAATAGGATTTTTCCCTCTTTTCTTTCATTAAATGAAAACCACCAAAACAAAAAGCAAAACTAGGGACTACTTGCCACCTCATATGATAAACTTCTTGTAGACAATGTAGATGCTGAAGGCCTTCATTATCACTTTACCTTAATTTGAAGTAAAATTTAAAATCCCATGTTAAAACTAACAGAGGCATGTGTCAGTACTAGTTTCCCACATTTATTTCTTCAATCATGTCTTTTAGATCAAGACTTTGTCTGCTAGAGCTGCAGCTGCATTTGTGCTTGCTAATGAGCTCAATGCTCCCCTTCTTAAACATTTTGCAGACTTGCTACCTGGAATCTTGCAGGTAAGAAACCAAACAAGTTACTCTTACTCTGCCATTACTGGTATTGACTATATACAAATGTAAGTTATTGGTCTGCGAATCCATGAATTTTTACTGAGACCTGATTTAACTGACCCTTTAGCCAGACAGCAGTTGCCAGCAAGATGAAGTGGAGACTAATAAGGAATTTTGCAAATAGAGGATATTTGATAGGGTTTTAAGGAAAATAGCTCAGTGCTGATCAACTTACACAGTGTTACAGAGATAAATGAGTTAAAATTCTTTGTAAGGTATATAGGTCAAAATCATACAGCTTTTAAATTAACTATGATATTGAAATACAAATATGGGCTACCCTGAGATTTGAAGTAATCTGTAATTGGGGAATTCATGGACTTGTGATATCCTGTATCTCTTCAGTTTAAAGGAAAGCATCGAATTATTCTGAACATAGATGCTCAGACTGAGAGCAAAAGTCTGTAGAAATGATCTTTATTGTCTGATAAATTAGGAAATTGTAAATAAAATGCCATTTTAAGCTTCATGTAATTTCTGAGGCTGGATTAGATCTCTTGGATGGATGAATTTGAGCAGAAGTTGAAGTTCTAGTGTAAGGTTATCTACATTTGCAGAGAAGCCTATTGTAAACTAAACCAGAGACAGAAATGGCTTGACTGAAGGATGAAAAATTCACAGTACACTTCCCTTTCTATATCAAGAAACAGTGGAAGCACTAAGTACCCATGATAATGCAGGAAGTGAACTTCTGGTGATTTTAAATTAGGCTAAATTTACATTAAAGACAGACTTCTCAGTACAGTCAGAACAGCAGGTTCTTGTTGACAGTGTGAGGTGTAAACTGCGTGTGCTTTGTAGCAAGCTGAAGAAAAATTTTGCCAAATCTACTGGCATCTGCAACTGATGAAATTCTGCTTGATCTTAAATGCCAGCTGAGAGGAATTTATCCAAATCATCTGAACTTGAAAATGGGCTGTAGTGTGTATAAGTTTTTTGATATTGAAGTCTTTATTTGGTAGTTAGTCCCTGTACCTGCCTTTGTCAATAACATTTGTTGTTTAAAAGTTGTAACTGCCTGAGAGGACCTTGGCTACACAGTACTACAGTGTAAGTGGGAGTGAGGCAGGGTTTGGGGTGGTCTTGCCATTTGTCTTGATGTGTGGCTCTTAAATAGCGTGTGGGTTTGAGATTTTGGGCTAATAGCCCACTCTGTGTGCTATAACTTTCAATGCTACTCTTACACTATTTAGACACTGGAACAACACACGCACTTGGCTCACATTTCCAAGCTTTCTTTTTTGCTAATACAAAGTGCAGAGCTGTGCTATGAAATCTGTCTTTTTAAATACTTACTGCAAGAAGAACTAGATTTTCAGGCTGTGGTAACACAAGATGGATATGAAGATCCGAGTTTATAAATAGGAATGTGTTAGAATAGTGGTGAGTGACCTTTGGAGACAGTTGGATGCTTTTTTTGTTGCTGTTGAAATTAATTTTGTTGAAACACTGACGCGGTAAAAAAGCTAAAAATAAAATTCTGACTTGGCATATCAGTTCTTTCAGTACAAGATCTATAATGGTTATGCTGGAAGTTGGACTTTCAAAACTGACAGTTGAAACTTTTACCCAAGGCTTTCTGTTGCAAAGGGAGGTAAAAGCAGATAGAACTTCACTGACTTCTTGGACATTGTTTGATACTATAGAAAAGTATTTTTGCCTTTTAGGCCTCACTTTTCACTTTGAGCTGCTTTCTTCAGAAAACCATTCTTTAAAAAACTGTCACAGTTGAAGTTAATATTAAATACAGTTTTGCAGAAAATTCCAGTAAATATTACATTGTCCTTTGAGAGATTCAGAGGGTGTTGTAGCTATTAGACCAAAAGGCTTTAACCGTGACAGATTTTTTTTTTCCGGATTTTTCCCCAACATTTCTGGTGCTAGAAGATGATGCTTCTGTTTTGAAAGTGTGGGTTATATAAGTGCCATTAACAAAAATGTTGAATTATAGACTTAAATATTAAAAATTATTTAGTTTCTCAGTTCAAAAAATGTTTGAACATTAGGAAGACATAAAATACTTTGCTAATGAAAATTCCTTTCAAAATCTCAGAAATGAGTGTAAAGACTTTTTTCTTTGGAGCTTTGTTTCCTTCTGAATTCTAACACCGTTGAGTAACAGTGCTCTGGTTTGGCACTAAAATATCACCCTGATCAGTTAAAAGTAAGTTTTAAATTACTTTTCAGATTGTGGATATGGGTTAGGAAAGATAGTTGCAAAAAGCTTGATTTCTTTCTCTGTTTTCCATATCTGTGACTGAAAGCTGAAAGGTCTGCTTTAATTTGGTGGCTCTGGAGGGATGTCTGGAAAAAACCTCTTTAATCTTGTGGTTCCTGGTGTTTATAAGCATAAACTATTCAAAACTTTTCTCACGGAACAGGCAAAAGGGAAGTTAGGCTCATTTTCCTTCTTTCAGGCCAAGTTACTTCCTTTTCAATGGATTTTAAAGTTGTCAGAACCCAGTGTTTTTGCATGTTGGAGCCTCTGATGTGTGACCTTAATTCTTTCTGATTGTCTGCACTGTTAGAACTGAACATTGTGAGGCATAACTTAATAGTAGAAAACTTGTAGTTTTTGGATGCTGCATAGTATCCTGTTATGGGTTTATGCACACAGGTCACCATAGCAGGGTCTGACTCTGGGATCCTGCTGAAAGTTGGAGTGAAGGCTTCTGATTAATTGTATTCTGTTAGTTCTCAGGTTACAGCTTGAGCTGGTGCCTCCAGAGAGGGACCCCTACCCCAATTCATGTCTCTCAATTGTACATGTGTTGCTGATGGCCCAGTCCCCAGCCACTTACTTCTGGTTGGTGGTCTCTTGATTTCTCACTGGTTTTTTCACTGTTGCAGGACTGATCTTCTGATGAAGTTACTTCATTCTCTTGGAATTGTCTGCTTGATTCTTATCTTCTTCATTCAGCTTGTATCTGCTGGAATCAGCTAGTTCATTGTTAGAAGCATTAGTTTTAACAAAAAGTTTACTCTGGTCAGTTCTTGTGGCCTCAGGCTTTGGCTGCTTAGCTACTAATACTAAATGAGACTGTTCAGCGAAACAAAAATACAATTAATGAAATTTCTTCTATAACACTGGTCCTCTTCATAATGTTGTTTGTTTTTGTTTAATCTTATCTTCATCTTATCTTTCTATAGGCTCTAAATGATTCCTGCTACCAAAATGATGATTCTGTTCTGAAATCCCTTGTAGAAATTGCAGATTCTGTCCCCAAGTATTTACGACCACATTTAGAAGCTACTTTGCAGCTAACTCTGAAGGTAAAGCTAGGAATGTTTTTTAAGAATCACTTTTTCCACCCCAAAACCTCTGTTCTAACTATTTGCTCTAATCTTTTGGATTGTAGTTGTGTGCAGATGCCAGTCTCAGTAACATGCAGCGTCAGTTGGCACTTGAAGTAATTGTGGCCTTGTCAGAAACTGCTGCTGCTATGCTGAGGAGGCATACAAATATTATTGCACAAGCCAGTAAGTATTTTCCCCATTTTCTTTGTTGAAACAGTCTTCTTTTACAGTATTAAGTTGACTTTGCTGTTGGTCAGTGGCAAAACCATATCTAACTGAGAGTTTGCTGGTGCTCATAACTTAAGAAAACTCAATTCAGTGTTACCTAACGGAATAACCCCCTTCCTATTATGACTCTTCATAAATTAATTTGTGCCTATGCAGCCCCAAAAAATTTGAATAAAAATACAGTGGGCTCTTATTAGATGTTTCCAAGGAAAACTCTACTTGCATGCTTTTCAGCTGGCTTTGGAAAATTTTACTGTAGCAAAAAACCAGCATTTAGTCCTGAAGTTCTACATTTGGAGTTTGTTATGTAGGCCAGTTACATGTGGGGCTGGCAAGTCAAGACTGAAGGAATTCAGGATGCATGTTGAGCATCAGTGGTGAGTTAAAGCTGTGAATTAAAAAATAAGATGCTGGTATAAATACATAATCTAATTAGTCTATTTAACATGCGGATGGTAAAGTCTTTGAAGAGGCACTTTTAAAATCATGCATTATTATTTGAAATGCTAAAAATAAATGTCTTTTGGGCAGCTCCAGCATCAGTGCTGCTTGCACTGGTGTTTCTTTGCCTTTTAAACCTTTTCTTTGACTAGATTAGGGCCCTGGCACAGCAATGTACCCTGCTTTTCCCTCCCTGTCAGACTTGTGTTTGTCTAAATTCTTGTTGTTTTCTTAAACTAGCATAAAAGTAACTTTTGCTGTGTGCTCCACTCAAAAATACTACAAATTTTCTGTGTCCTCAGCATGAGGAAAGTTGTATAGATGTCACTAAAATTATGAAACTTCTGTTGGAAGATGTTGCAAACTGGATCTGCTTGGCTTAAGTGTTAAAAACATTGATGAGAAGTTTTGTTTGCTAGTAGAATAGTTTTTTAAAGAAGAGGTTCTTTAGAACATATTTTGGAATCTGTAAATTTTCAGAACACTCTGTTTTCACTCCATCCTCTAGCTTGTTGGAATTATTAACACTTGACACTTGATGACCCCACATCATTACATGCTTCTTATTTGTTCAAGAGAGAAGTACCTCTTACCTCTTTAGGATGTATTCCTGTTATTTTGGGTTGCTAGTTGCTGTTTAGGAATGAAACACTTCTATTAAGATAAAGCACCATATGGGAAAGAAATGCTTCTCATTTGCAATTCATCATAAAAGTAGTCTTATTATTAATATACCATTAAGGAGAAAGACATTTATTTTGCAGAACTGGTAAAGCAGTTGTGTTCAGGGCATGATAAAAAGGTAGCAAAAAAGCACTACTTTTGCCTTGGCTTTGTATCTTAGTTTAAAAGGCTTTCTGTTTTCATTCAACTGAGAAGTTGCTAGATCACTTGATACCCATGACTAGAACTGGGACTTGGGCAAAATTGTCATCTTGTGCTGCTGTTACTGAGCACACTGCTGGTTTAGGAGTGTGTGTCCTGTGTGCCAGTTAGCTGCTCAGGAATCCACTTGGATTAAGAATTTCCTTCCTGAGCTCACAGGATTGCAGAGTTTTATTGCTCTGATAAGAAGCAGGCTTAGTGGGCTCAAGCTTAACTTGTTTGTAAAGTCTATATATTAGCAGTAATTAAATTTTGAGGGCTTGTTGGGACAATGTTGAAATTTCTATGCAAGCTCTACATTTTTTAAAAAACTCTTTGTGGAATTACACTTACTAGCAGCCACATTCACGCAAAACATCAAGAAGAAACAAGAAATTGTAGGTTCTAGATATAATAATGGCCAGAGCACGTTGGATGAGTGTGTTCTCAACCTTGTTTGTTAGTAGCAGCAAACACTGACATGACTTTTTGGAGCCACAGAGCATTATGTTAGATTATGTTTGTCTTCCATATTCCACAATCCATGTTTGTCATCTGTGTACTTATGTGTGTCTGTGTCTGAAAATCTTCTGGACTGCAGTAATTTGGTGGTTTTTGAGGTCTAATCAATGTATATAAAACTGACATGTGGGCATCATGCCAGAGGGACCATAGTGTCTGTTATCTTGATAGTACATAAGAGCCCTCTGGAGGTTTTTGTAGCCATAGGATATTTTCTATCTGAAAATACCTACCCACATCAAGCAAATTAATCCATAATTTGATCTTTTTTGATACTTGCTCTACAATGCTCTCAGTGAGCAATATTTTTTTCTGTCATAAGTTGACCAGAGGTTTCTCATCTGTGGTGGTGAGTTTGCTTAGGGTGTTGTCTGTGTATTAGATTACAATTGTGTAGGTGTATTATGAAATTCAGCAGTTGCAGTATACTTGATCAGTTCCAGTAAATCTCATTAGCAACATGAGCAGTTACTAGATGCCTACTAGTTTTTCAGGTAGGTTGCTGTAAAGGGCAGTTACCTGTGGTAGCTGTCTTCAAGATGTGTGGTAGGCTGTGCTAAAAATATTGTTAAAGGTCAAAGGTTGAGTGTTTGACTGAAACCTTTTGTTTCCAGGTCAAAGTGAGACTTTGTTGCATAAATGATACTTAATTCAAACAACTGCTCTGAATGATTGGTGTGTAGTACAGAGTAGAGAAGTGCTTAAGAGCCCCTTACTTTGCTCTGGAAGTGCAAGGTAGACTTTTCACCCCTTGTGCTTCTGAAGGGGCACAGCAGCTGGTAGACTTAGAGCAGACAAACCACTGTGCTCTTTCCTCCTGTGAGAATTGGTAAGAATAGCTGATGTTTATTGCATAGTAGTTTAATGCTGTGATAGAGATTGTGTAATATTCTCTATAAAGACTTAGAATGAGAAGAATGGACAGTCTGCAGAGGTAGAAGAAGAAAACTGGGGGATTATAATGTGCAAGATATGTTCATTCTACAAAAGAAAAATTTTGCATTAGGTGGGAAAAAGGAAATCTCAAGTTCTAAACCATGGCTTCATTGTAAGAGAAAAGCTTTATGCTAAGCAACCGCTGTATAAATAGACAACAAATAACAAAATTTATTATGTTAAAACTAAGGGTTCAGTAGTATTCTTTCTTAGTTAATAGTCTCTTTCATTAATAAATGTTCAAAGGATGATGTCAGAGTTTCAGTAAAATTGAGGAAGTATATCAGAGTTCTTAAGGCATATAATACTGTTTTTAACTCTTTCAAGAATATAGCCTTTATTAAGGAATTTGCTTTTTATAATTGTCATGATCTTTGAAAAAAAATTGAGTCTTGGTAAGTTATACACAAGATTTTTTTACTGTCGGTTTGAATGTTCTGGAAATACTTCTGTGGCAATCAGTTCTGGATTATTGGCTGATGCAGTTTGACAGAACTGACCTTCTGCTACTGGAAGAAAAGCTGGTTTTCTTCAAAAATTTTTGAAACAAGAAAACTTGAAATTGATACTTTTTATTTGAGAATCTATTTTAAGAGATCAGACTGAGTTTAAAACTGTTTATTTTCAGTTCCTCAGATGTTAGCAATGATGGTTGACTTGGAAGAAGATGAAGATTGGGCAAATGCAGATGAGCTTGCAGATGATGATTTTGACAGGTAATTATGAAACCAGTTGTTTCAATGTTTTATCAAGGCTGTGGCCAAAGGCACATGTAAAGTGCAGAATGCAAATGCCTGTAGTGCATTACTTTTTCTTTATTCAAATAACTATTGTAATTTTGTTCTTTCAGTCATGAGCAGTTTATTTGTAGGTTACTTAAGCAGTGTTCAGCAAGGAAGTAAATTATTTCAGTTTTCATGTTTGCTGTAATTAGACAAGTTGCATGTCCCCATGTTTGCTGTTTTGTACTGTTGTAGCTTTTTGAAGCCTTCAGCTTTTGTTTTTTCTGTCATTTATATTACTCAGTTCAGAAGTCAGTGCCTCTTAATCCTCTAAATTGAAGGCTAATCCTGAAGTTAGCTGAAGCCATGTTGAAGCATATTGACCTGTTTAATTACCCACAACCAATGTCTTTGTATTTTGCTGTATCTACGCCCTTGAAAATGTGGTGTTTTCAAAAAAAGATGACTTTGGAATGATGCCATCATGCATGGCAGAATTCCTTGTTGGATTTCACCTAGTCCAAAAATACTACAATTTTGCTATTATTTTACATCCCTTGGTATGGCTAGCAATAGCTTATCTTGTTGTGTGTTAGGCAAGAAAGATCTAAAGATGTCCAGTCATTTGGATTTGCTTATTCCTACATGCTTTGTAGCTTGCTCCAACTTTTTACTAAAATAGTGGTTTGCATACAGCATCCTGTTACGTTCACTCTTGTCCAGCTACTGTTAGAGTGAAGTGAAGAAAGCAGAAATAGGTGTAGGAGGTAACTATCTCCACACTTGTATAAAGACATGGATGTTCATTTACCAGTCTAGACACTTCTTTGACATACCTGGTTCATCCAGACTCAGATGTAATTAGTGTTTTGAGACAATTTATCTCAGGACACTTAGAGATCTTCATAGGACAATAGACAATAGAGGAGATGTTCATTTACCCTGAGCTGTAAAGCAACTTCTAATAGATAGCAGGCATGTAAAGACACCTGTAGAACTGATGCATAGGAATTTATGGAATAATCCATTTAATCTTTGCCTTACTTGAAATAATCTTTTTAGTTCTCTTTGATTATGAAATTGAAAGTGAGCTGTCCTTTCTTCTCTCCCTCACATAGTAGACCATACCCTTTTAACCTGTTTCCTGAGTGCTGAAATTTTGCTATACAGGTGTCAGACACCACCACTACATTCAGGTTTGTTAAGTATTTGAATCTTTTCAGTGAATAAAATTTCAAGGGGGAGTAGAATATTCAAGTTCATATCCTTATCAAGCCTTTCAGGATGTGGAAATTTATTCAGATGGCTTGCTTTAAGCAGTTTAGTGAGTATGCTGAATCATGCACTTCAGGCATGTCATTTTCTTTTTATTGTCAGCTGAGTAACTTTGTTCTTCTAAATACAGCTTAGCTGCCTATGGATTTTGTAATGAAAATTTTCCTTTTCTTAGTTAGAAGTCACAAGTAGAGTGAGCACAGATCAGAAAACAAGCTATGCTCAACAGCCTTAGCCTGAAGGAGCTCCTTTGGCCCTCAAAGTAATAGGAGAGCTTGAGGCTTAGACACAAACTACTGCACATGAGCTGGTCTCTGGTGATCCTGTGTGTGAGGGCAGTTTTTCTTTTAGCAGGGTCACTCCTGGTGCTGCTATGTGCTTCCCACCATTGAAGCTCACCTTTGTGGAGAGCTCAGTGGCTGATGTGCATGCTAATGTCTCCTGGTGTTTGAGTCTTTGTAGCTTCCTAAGAGGACTGAAATTTTGTGCAGACCCGGGAACAGGCTAATGATCATTGGGCTTCGCCCTAGTTAGGGTGTGTTCGGATCTGATGAATGGGGATATGAGTCAGCCCACACAAAAGCAGCAGGGAATACTTTAGCATTTCCGGTTTTTTGTTGCTCCAGCTTCATAAAGGAGTGAAATTCTAAAGGAGGAAAAGATTAATCCGACTTCCTCTTTTCTTGGCAAAAGCCTTGCAAAGATTAGAGGGAGATGTGGGGTCATTTTTCTGAGATAAACTGTCTTTATTTCTTAAAACTGAATGTGTGAATTAATGGTGGGAAGAAGGAGCAAGGAGTGGAATTTCAGCTGAAAGCTTCTGTTAACTTCAGTGAGTTTGCGCCAGTTTAACCCTGTGTGCCCATGCTCCATTGTCCTGCTGGTGTTGTGTCTGTTTATTTGAACATGACCAGTCTGAAGAAGAAACACAATGCTGTCAGTATCTTTTCACAATCACCTTTGTTCACAACATGTGAGTTTCTAGATTATTTGTGGTTTGTAATGAGACTTGGGGATTCAAGCATAATAATTTGAAGACTGTTTCTGGCCCAACTGATTGAAACCGTAAAGAAGGGGGAGATTGATCCCTTTGTGAACCATTACTCAGCTTTTTCATCATCATGGGTGTCCAGGATGGACTGTAATAACCTTGAGTTACCACACTCCCAGCCATATCCAGACTGTAACAGTAGTTATCTGTGTCCTGGAAACTTTCTTGCTTTTTTGTAGAGAATAATTCCATTGGGTGAAACAAATCACTTTGCATAGATAATGTTGGGCTATTCTAACTTCTGTAACTGGCCAAGAGTCACAAATTCCTCACCTGGACTAGATGTTTTCTCGCCAAGTCATTGACAAGAGACCGTGCTACTGAGTACAGCCATCCAAGAAAGGACTCTTGTGTGCCAAAGTTTGAATTCTGCTGGTTCACCTGATTCATAGCAAGTCTGAACTGGTTTATGTTCTTGTGACAAAAAAACGATGGCCAATATTATTGCTTCATTCATTGCAAATTTAGTTTCAGCTTTCTGGGTGTCTGTAACTGCTGTGAAGTTCAGTCTGTACTTTTGGACCTAGTGCTAGTAAGACTCGAGTTTCTTTGGTAGTAGACTTAATCAGTAGCCTGCAGATAACAAATGTTTCAGTGAATAGTAAATAACTATTTTGTGACTGGTGTGTGTGTTTTTAGATGTGGATATGGTTTGTTTACCTAAAGAGGCCCGTGTTTTCAGATGGCAAATTTTGAAGACTAGAACTGCTGGGAAGAGTTCTCTGTTGGACTGCTTGTTTTATTGTAGATCTCAAACCACTGATATTTGTGTAATCAATATTTAGCAATGCAGTGGCTGGTGAGAGTGCACTGGACAGGATGGCATGTGGCCTTGGAGGGAAACTTGTTTTGCCAATGATTAAAGAACATATTATGCAAATGCTTCAAAATCGTAAGTAACTGCATTTTCTTTTATTGTTTTTTAACAGTTCTGTGCTTTCCAGGAACTTCAATACCTCTTAAGTCTTTTTGTTTAGCTACTTGATATGTTATTATACTTTTCCACTTTTGATGTCAGCAGTAAAAACTGTAAATGCTGTGAACTTGAAAGTTTATACTTTCTCTTAGACCGATTTAATAAACTTACATAGAGTGCATTACAACATTTTTTCTGGTACATGGACAGCTGAACAGAGATGTCATAAAATATTTTTTAAACACTGGGAATTACATAAAAATAAGGGAAGAGTTGGGTTTTTTCTATTTCAGAATATTCTCTTTAAAACTCTAAACAGACCCTCACAGTACTTTAAGTTTGTCTAAAGTGCCACCTGTTTTTCTGTAGCTCAGTGTTTTTGCTTCTTCAGAAGCGCTGCATTTAAGTGAAATTTTAATACATTACAATTTGTAGAGGAAAACTTGTTGGTTTTTTCCCCCTGGAATTTGATGGACTGAGGTCATTGGCAGGCTGTCTATTTGGTATGCTGATTTTAATACTTGTTTCATGAGGTCTTTCTATATATTCTTATTGGTTTTGTATGCTTCTTTTCCTCTTGAAATACCTGTAATGTCTGCTCAGCCAATGTAACAAAAAAATACTTTGCATTGCTTTCATGCACTTTTACTTGACCTGTGATTTGAGCCTTTGGAGTAGAAGATAACACAGAAGTTGTGGGTACTGGCCTTCTTGATTTAAAACCCAGTCCAGAAAAAGTTGTTAGCATTTTGGGTATGGAACAGAGGGCTACTCAAGGTAGCACCTGCTGTGTGTGAACACCTACGAAGTCTGCTTGGAATTAAAGTTTTTTCCTGTAAACAAAGTTTTATTAATGAAATGAGCTAGCCTTGATTCAGTGTTGGTAGCTTCTAGGCTAGCAGCTAGCTAATTTTGTAGTACATTCAGAGAAGTGTGGAGCCTAATAATCACTGAAGACCTGACTCATATTAAGGGGAGGTCATGCAATTCATGCCAGATGCTTGTTTTCTTGTGGGTCAGAGCTGTCCATAACCATTACTACTCTTTGGAAAAGAGAAATGCAGATGTTGTTTGGATTGGAAGCTCTCAGTGGTAAGGACGGAGGAAAGATGAAGACACTTAGATTAAAATACTCTCAGAAGTCAAACTTTTCCTTCTCCTATCCTCTCTTTCTTACAATTTTTTATTGAAATAATAATTTAGTGCTTTGGAGTTTTGATTGGGTGGCCAGATGGTCCAAAGAAGATTGTATTTCATTTTGTAGATTCATTAATTTCAAGTTTGGAATACATGCTAACAGTAATGCAGTGGGAGTCATGAGGTGTAGGCTTAACTAGGAACATCTAATGAACTGAAATAGCACAAAATAATCTGCTGCTTTTCTGTTGTGCCTTCTGTCAAGATGATACTTCATTGCATCCTGGTCAGACAGAAGCTTGAGTGTTAGGATTCTGCTGCTCTGAACTGTGATGTTCTTCATAACAGGAATATAATGTGTTATTAGCAATAATGAAATATTGCACTATTTTGGGAGATAAGTTCTGTAACATGCCTTTCTCACAGGTCATTTGGTAAACCTGTTTATTCCTTTGGTTTTCTCTTCTGTAATCCCAATGATTTTTAGCACAGAGAAAGATTTTTGTAAAAAAGAAATAAAAGAAATTGGAGTTTATCACATGTTGCTCAAAAAAAAAAAAAAAAGAAAGAGGGGCATGAAAGATTAGGTTCAACAGTACCCACTACTCTGAGAATAAGCTAATATGACTTGGAGGTGGGGAAAGTTTACATCGTGGAATATTGCTGTTCCTACAGCCTTGAGAAGACTGCTGGAAAGTTTAACAGAAATAATTTATTTGTTTTAAATTCAGATACTGTTTGAGTCATTAGACCTTTTTCTTGAGGAAGGTATGGGCTCTTCTGATGATACTAAAACAGAAAAAAGATGGGGGAGAGAAATAAAAATACTAAAAATACTGTCCTGATGTTTGCCTGGTCAGCTCATTTAATTAAAAATGCAGTTTCCAGGTATTAGTACTATGTATGTACTTGTATCAGCAGTTAAGAATTCTTTTTTCTAGGTCTGGATTTGGCCTGGATTAGACACTCAATTTTTTGTGCATCTCTGGAAGTATGTATGAGGAAAACAGAAAAGTATTTAACAAATCAAGTAGATGCATTAACTTCCCTTCCATCTCCTATTCTTCACTCTGCCTCCTCCTGTGTCCCCTAGCCCCTGCAAAGATAAGGTGATTCATCTTTGTGGTTCTTGGTAGTTCTCAAAATGAGTAACACTTCATTTTTACTCTTCTATAGCTGACTGGAAGTACAGGCATGCTGGCTTGATGGCACTCTCTGCCATTGGAGAAGGTTGCCACCAACAGATGGAGGGAATTTTAAATGAAATAGTTAATTTCGTTTTGCTATTCCTTCAGGATCCTGTGAGTATTGTTCTAGTAGTTATTTCAAAATGTTTTCGTTTCTGAAAATTAAAGATAACTGCTTGTTATGGCTGCTTGTTAACTGTTTGAGGGAAATACTTTTTCAGCATCCCAGAGTAAGATACGCCGCTTGTAACGCTGTTGGACAAATGGCAACTGACTTTGCACCCGGGTTTCAAAAGAAATTTCATGAAAAGGCAAGTAGTAGAGTAGTAGTAGGGGGGAAAAAGTGGTAAAATTATGTCCCCTTCAGAAACTTTGTCTGAAAAAGGAGTATTTCTTTTCCAGGTGATAGGAGCTCTTCTACAAACCATGGAGGATCAAGGCAGCCAGCGTGTTCAAGCCCATGCAGCTGCAGCACTCATAAACTTCACTGAAGATTGTCCCAAGTCACTGCTTATTCCATATTTGGATAATCTAGTGAAGCATCTTCATTCCATTATGGTGATAAAATTGCAAGAGGTATAATACACTGAACAAATTGTTTGATGGAGGGTAACCTTGTCACATAAGCAGAATAAGTATAGCTGAACTAAGACCTCAGAAATGAGCCAGTACACATATCTGCTGCTGCTGGTCTAAACTGACAAGAATTAGCATATGTGCAAAAGCAGATTTTCACATTTGGCATGCTTCTAAGTAAAATGTGTGCTTTTAAAATATAACACTTTATTCTTCTTCTTTCCAAGTTGATACAGAAAGGCACTAAGCTAGTTCTGGAGCAAGTTGTGACTTCAATTGCATCAGTTGCAGATACAGTGGAGGAGAAGTTTGTTCCTTACTATGATTTATTTATGCCCTCCTTAAAACACATTGTTGAAAATGCTGTTCAGAAGGAATTAAGGCTTTTACGAGGAAAGACCATTGAATGCATAAGTCTAATTGGTCTTGCTGTTGGCAAAGAAAAGGTAAGCTTAGATTTTATATAATGGTCTAAATACACTTTTTAATGCCTTTATTTTTTGTGGTATTAGCACTGAATTAATACAAGCACTTGTTAAATATACAGCTGTATTGTTGCAGATTTCTGTGCTTGTCTTTTTTTCCATTTCTGAGGTGATTGTGTTGCTGCTTAGGTTCACAAATTTGCAATAGAATCTTTTTGTAGCTTAAGTAATTCTTGTCACATTGAAAAATGTTGAAAGCAAGAATTTTTTCTTCCTTTGAGTTGATTTTTTTTTTTTTTTTTGCTTTAAGAAAAATGACATGGCATCACATTTAGGCACTGTCAGGGGCAAAATGTATGCAGTTCAAAGGGAGCGTAGTTTTGTATGTGGATGCCTCAAAAAGTTTGTGAGCATTTAAGTCTCTGAGAAGTAGCATCTTAATTTGCCTTTAAAAACATACTTGTTTCCTGTATCTAGTTTATGCAGGATGCATCAGATGTTATGCAGCTATTATTAAAGACACAAACAGACTTCAGTGATCTAGAAGATGATGATCCACAGGTATGTTGAAATTGTGTCTTTACAGCTCGTTGGTATTAAAAACATTCCTTGTATACATGATGTTTCTGCCCCTTCTGTGGCCTTTCAGGCTAGTTGTCCAGCCTGTGTTACAAAACTTGACATTGAGATGGCCCTAGAATCTTTCACAGAAGTGTGGTTAGGAAATGAGACTTCCAGGACCTATATTTGCAGAAGAAATTTGAGCTTGCTGTCACTTTCTTATAAATAGATCAACAAGACTTGTTAAGCAGCTGTTCTAATAAGCAGAGAGCTATTTTAACTTGTATATTTGAAAACAAATACTCCTCTAAAAACATAGTACTGCACCCTTTTTTACTTTTTGCTCTATTTTACCATTTTCAGGAATGTGGCTTGGTAGTATTGTTTAAATCTGGGAAATATTTCAGAAAAATATTATTTTTTAGAACAGGCACTTGCAATGTAATCGTGAATCTTATATTGTCACATTTTTACATGTATAGCACCTTTGATTGGAGGTGCTGTCAAGGTTTTGCTAGACTTGGGATGTCTTTTGATGATGCATTTTTATGTGGATTGCATATTGGATTAGTTCTCTTTGAAATAAGCTTTATGGACTGCTGACAAATTCTTTTCAAAAGTCCTATTGTGTAATGCATTTCCTTTATTCCTTCCTTTTAAGTATGCATTAAAATAAAATGTGGGACATGAAAATTCTGCCTTCTCTTTTCTAGATTTCTTACATGATCTCTGCATGGGCCAGAATGTGTAAAATACTTGGAAAGGAATTTCAGCAGTACCTTCCTGTTGTCATGGGACCTTTAATGAAGACTGCATCCATTAAACCTGAAGTTGCTCTTTTAGACAGTAAGCTTAAGATGTTTTGCTTGAAAAGTATACTGAAATAAATTATTTTGTAGCACTTTTAGATTATTTTTCCTTTCTTCTGTATAACAGCACAAGATATGGAGAACATGAGCGATGATGATGGTTGGGAATTTGTAAGCATAGGTGATCAGCAGAGTTTTGGAATTAAAACTGCAGGCCTTGAAGAAAAAGCAACTGCATGCCAAATGCTGGTGAGTAATAAAATGGTTTTGGTGATCTATGTGTTTCTGATCAGTCAAGTCTGGAGCCAAAATCTGTAACCAAAATACTCTTTTTTGTCTCACGTGAAAGAGTGTTTTGGGTGACACTGCTTAGTTTGACTGCAGACACTTAGTTGCATGTGGGTTACTTGATTAAAAATAGTTTGTTTAGTTAGGAGGTTAAAATTTTTTAAATGAACAGATGGTTTTCCTTTGTTAGCAAAACTTAAGGAATTGGATATGTTAAAAAGTAGTTCCTTTTTGCAAATATTGCTGTTTTGGAATTTGGTTTGAAAAATACTTGCATGCCCTAAGAGTGAGAACTGATGCTGCTATCAGGGTTTCTCAAATTACCACAGTTGAGGGGAAGGGAAATGGATTATTACATGTTTTTAAAATAAACTAAAAAAAACCTTGAACTTTTAACAATCTCCCTCTCACCTTTACATAATTGAAAAATATAAGTATCATCCCTTAAAAGAGGCATATCTGTGCTCTATTTTTCAGGTTTGCTATGCAAAAGAGCTAAAAGAAGGATTTGTGGAATACACGGAGCAAGTTGTAAAGCTGATGGTTCCATTGTTGAAATTCTATTTCCATGATGATATCCTATTAACAAATACCACTGTGAAAATGGAAACTTAGAATCAAGATTGTGCTTGCTGTTTTCCTAAATGAATTGAAAGTGTTAGTGTTAAAATAGTCTGTGACTTTATAGCAGAAATGGTTTCAGGGAATGTTCATTTACACACCCTATTTTAGGTAATGTGTTCCTACTTTTCCCCCTAGTTTCTTTTTAAATAAGCAATCAGTAGAAAAAGCGATGTTTGTGTAACAAAGCAGAAGGCAACTTGAACAGCTTTTCTGTCATGGCCTGAAACAGGCTTGAAACCACTTCTACAGAGCAGGCAGTGTAATTTTCCTGTGATTTAATCTATATATAATTAAGAAATCGAGTACATGGATTGTAATGAAATGAGTTTCAGGTAGAAAACCAAGAACTTCATTATGGTGGTGGGATCTTAAATTCTTAGCACTTTGTTGGTGTTGATTGCTGTATTTCCTTAACAATGGCACGTGTCCGAGTGGCAGCTGCAGAGTCCATGCCCCTCCTGCTTGAATGTGCCAGGGTTCGTGGGCCTGAGTACCTCACACAGATGTGGCACTTCATGTGTGATGCTCTCATCAAAGCCATTGGGACAGAGCCAGAGTCTGATGTCCTCTCAGAAATAATGCATTCTTTTGCAAAGGTAACATTCTTACAAGTTTCATGGTGTTACTGTTTGTAGCTTTTTAAAATAAGAAGGGGCAT
The DNA here is from genome assembly GCF_000277835.1 of Geospiza fortis. Lineage (NCBI taxonomy): Eukaryota > Metazoa > Chordata > Aves > Passeriformes > Thraupidae > Geospiza > Geospiza fortis. Next base: position 1,924,568 of record NW_005054363.1, read on the forward strand.
GTTTGGTGTTCCTTTAAATGGCTCGAATAAATGCAAGGTTTCCTCTACAGGAAATTTGTTGTGACTGTAAATGTTGTTACAGCTGATGGAAAAAGTTGTTTGGTTTTTTTTTTTTTTGCAAGAATAAAACAGTTACCAATTTTTTTTCATTGTAACCATGAGCAGCCGAAATTATGGGTATGAAATGTAGTGGTACTGTGCCTTACTTGTATAATTTGAGCGTTGAATACAGTATGACTGTTCTTCTAATATTATTCCTGCTAGTGATCCAGAGCATGTATTAATATTCTTTGTGTGCTTAGATTTTATTAAGACTGCTCATGTTAAATTTTAAAGCTGAAAAACTGGTTGTTTTGTTTCACAAGTGCATTGAGGTAATGGGAGATGGATGCCTTAACAATGAACACTTTGAAGAACTTGGAGGAATACTGAAAGAAAAACTAGAAGAGCACTTTAAAAATCAAGAATTAAGACAGGGTAAGTTAACACAAATCCTGTTAACATGGGATGTGGCTGTTCTTTAAAGCAGAATTTCTAATTATTTCTGAACACAAAAAAAATGTTTTGATTTCATTGATTTGTATATTTACATAAAGTAATTGGACTGTGAACCAACAGAATCCATGAGTTGTGTTTGTAAGCTCTGGGAGGATTAAGATGGCATCATTTTCAGCAATACTGTACTTTAATCAGAAGTTAATGAACAGATTTACTTGAAAGACAGTGCACATCTGTGGTGTTACCATTTCCATGGATTTTTTTCATCTGAAGTCTGCAGTTTTCTCAAAGCAATAGTAGTTTATTGTTTCTAAGCACTTTTCTTGTCTTGTCTTTGTGGACAAGTTGGTGTGTTTGTTTCCATTTTATGTGCATTTTTACACATTCTTAAACTGGACTATCCTGTACTTCTTCCTTTTCTGTGAAAGTTTTTTGAAGCTTCTTGAAGCTTCTTAAAAATGGAGAATTCCTGTTGCATCTTCAGCTACTGTTTCCTGTTTTCTAAATTTGTTTCTGCATAATTTTTCCCTTTCACAGGCTTCTTATGCACTTACAGAAAGGCAGTGGTTTAATTTTTTTCTTTTAATTTAGTGAAAAGACAAGATGAAGACTATGATGAGCAAGTTGAAGAGTCATTACAAGATGAAGTAAGTTAGTTTGAAGAATTTTTCTGCTCTACAAGCACCAGGATGGAAATACTGCAAAAATATGCCTTTGACTCATTTAGGGCATAGTGCATCCTTAGAATTATTTCTTCATAGAAGAATCTTGTTACCACAGTCCTTCGAAACAGTAAGAAATGGGTCACACTACATTTGTGTATTAGAAAATATGAAAGGTTTCCTTGTCTGATGTGCTGAAGTAAGTTCAAGATATAACTTTTTATTTTCTTCATCTGCTCAAACAATTCTTGGATGGCATTAACACTGATACAGATTTGACAGCAGACCACTTAATTACAGAATAAGCTGAGTTGGAAGGGACCCTCAATGATCATTGACTCCACTCCTGCCTCGTCACAGGGCATCCCAAGAGTCACACCATGTGCCTGAGAGCATTGTCCAAATACTTCTTGTGCTCTGTCAAGCTGGTGCTGTGACCACTTATCCGGGGAGCCTGTTCCAGTGCCCAGCCACCCTCAGGGGGAAGAACCTTTTTCTAATACCCAACCACAACCTTTCCTGACACAACTTAAGGCCATTCCTTTTGGTCCTGTTGCTGGTCACCAAAGAGAAGAAATCTACGCCTGCCCCTCCTCTTGCCCCAGTGAGGAAGTTGTAGACTGCAGTGAGGTCGTCCCTTAGGTCTAGCCTTGCTGACTTGCTTTTTCTTTGAGCCTTGCAAGCTGGGTGGCTCTTAACCTTGGGCCTCTATACCTCTGATCCTAAGACATCTGGTGTGTCATGACAGGAGCCTGTCTCAAAAAGAATAGCCCAAAACCAGAAAAGGACAGCAGGATGAACAGCTGCCATCATGTGTTTGCTTATGAGAGAATACCGAAGTGACTACTTAACTGCTTACACACTAGGGTACCAAAGTGAGTTAATAGTTTAAAGTGGAGGTGATTGTAGAAGAGATACAATAATTTTATTAAATCATTATTAGTATGGAGAGAGAGTAATAATGAATGACTGCTGCTGCTTATAACATGAGACAAAGGATGCTCAGTAAATTTAAGAACTAAGAATTTTTTTTGCTGCACAATGCAGGTGTGAAGCTTGATCACATGAGTTTAACCTGTATGCAGGCTCCAGAAATCATACCCATATGTAAATACTGTCTTAAATAACAGTGTGGTTCTTGACCCCCTTTTTAGGCTTTTTAGAATTAGGCCAGCATTCAAGAGGATATATTTTTGTTGCCTTCAAGACCCTTTTATTTTCTGGGTGTCACTCTGTACTGAGAAAAAATGCAAGCAGGCAGCAGTTTCGGAAAAGCTAAGTCCCTATTCTGCAACAGAGTTGCAAGGCAATTTTAAAAATGTTCTAATGTTTGCTGATTGTTCTGTAAAGTCTGGAGAAAGGCTTGCCTGATTACCCTGTGAAAGGAGGTGTGGGATGAGGACATCACTTGCCATATGGACAGAATTAACAAATTAGTAACTTTTGGATATACACCTTTGGTCTCAGAGTATGTTTTATGTAGCCCTTACCTCAAAGCAGCAGAAATATAAGAAGCACAGAAGTCATGAGAGTTCAAACAGTAGTTTCAGATCCAGCCCTCACTTCAGCAGTAACAAAATGACTGATTTGGTCGAGAGCAGAAGGTGTACACCAAGCAAGTGTTACACTCTCTTCCCCAAGCATCTGTTATCAGCTGTTGGTCAGCAGGCAGTACCAGGCTAGGTGGACCTTGTGGTGTGCTGGAGCAGTTCTCTACCTCTTAATGTCATTGTGTGCATGTTCCAGGGTTCCTGCTTGAGCTGTGCCTTGATGATGCAGAAATTGGCTCGCTAGGAAGGGTTTGAATATCCAGTTGGTGGGAGCTGCCTGTTGCACAAGGAATAGTTACTAGTTTGTCACCAGAAGGTGAGAAAGGTGAAGATCACTAGGGATCAGAAACTAGCTGTACTGTTTTCCCTGCCTGCTAAAGTATAAACTGGTTAAAGGGACCATACTGTAAAACAGAAGTTGCTGTAAAAGAAAGTTAAGAGTTTTCCCAGCGTGTGTTCAGGGAATAATCCTCACCTGTAGATATAACTTGAATTGATATCTCTGAGGTAAGGCTCTTTATTTGACCAGTTTGATGTATTAACTGGGCAAGGTGAAAAATTTGAACAAGAGGAGGAAATAATATTTGTTATATTTTTGCCGCAGTCTTTTATCACAAAGGCAGTTATCTATTTCCTTTTCCACAAAAGCTTCTTAGGGTATCTGTAAGGTACAGAAGAGGAAAAAGGCCTTTTGCCTTCTGTAAGGGGAACCCATTGAAGCAGCAAATTTGCACAAGACGGTTTTGTCTTGATCTGATTTTTCTGTCCCTGAAACAAACCTGCAAGTCCTAGGCAACTGAGTTCTAGCAATCAACTTACATTTTTAAGAAGGGTGAAAAGGAGCACTCCTGGAACTAGCAGTCAGTCAGTCTCACTGTATGCCCACTACAATCTGAACACATCTCCCTGGCAGCAGTGGAAGACAGGGAGGTGATTAGAGACAGCTGATACAGCTTCCAAAATGCATACCATGCCTGATTAATTTAGTGGGTTCTGTGATGGAGTGACTGTGTTGATGGACTAAGGAGCAACTGATGTCATCTGTCTTGACTTCTGCGAGGCCTTTAAGAGGGTCCCACACAACATCCTTGTCACTAATTTGAGGGGATCTGTATTTGATTAATTCAGCAGATAAGGAATTGACTGAATGGCCATGTTAAAAAAGTTCAGTTCAGTGCCTCAGTATCGACATGACAGTAACAAGTGATGTCCCTCAAGATACTGGAACAGGTTCCCTAGAGAAGGATGTGGATGCCCCATTCCTGGGAACAATCAGGGCCAGGTTGGATGGAGCTCTGAGCAACCTGCTCTAGTGGGAAGTGTCCCTGCCTGGTGGGATGTGTCCCTGCACATGGCAGAGGGTTTGGAACTAGATGATTTTTAAGACTCCTTCCAACCCCAACCATTTTGTTTTTCTATCATTCTGCAATTAGACAAAGAATTGAAAATTAGTGAACTTTTAAAAAAAGGTTTTACCAAAAAAGTCATAAATCAACTTTAGTTTAGACACTTAGCACTTCATGTGACTTCCACTCCGTTAAAGATTGTTAATCTTCATGTGAATTGTATCCTTTTCCTTTCAGGATGACAGTGATGTTTATATTTTGACTAAAGTGTCGGATATTTTGCACTCAATATTCAGTAGTTACAAGGAGAAGGTACTGCCATGGTTTGAAAGGTTACTTCCACTAATTGTCAACCTAATTGTAAGTACCTTGTTTTCCTTTAATTTCAATGTAGTTATTTCTCTGATGCATTACTATGCCTTTCATGCTGAAGTCTTAGAGAGCTTGGTAGAGAGAATGTAGCAATTACTCTTTTACAAAATAGGTTTGTTCTAGATCAAGGATGAAGTTGTTACCCTGTGCTTTCTGAGCAGGGTTGCTGCTGTGCTACTTAAAATCTGTGTTGCAAGACTCCGGATCACTGACACACACAACTGTTTTCAGAAATTTAATTTCCTTGAGACTGTCTAGTGTCTCAAAAATGGATTCCAAGAGGAGGGACAAATAAGTGTTGCAGACTCGTGGGGAAAAATTGAGACTGATACATGTAATGGAGTGTGAAACAGAGGTGCAAAGATGAACACCTGGATTTTGTTTTGTTTATGGTGTTGCTGGAAAGATCACTACTGCAAATTACATGGTTTTAGGATTGAATTTAACCCGTGAAGATTTTAACAAAAGTATTAGACCACCGTTCCTGTGACTGTTTCATTGGCTGTACGAGAATTCAGGGTGTCTGAGCTGTTGGCTGTTTGTGCCGCAGTGCCCGCATCGGCCGTGGCCGGACCGGCAGTGGGGGCTGTGCATTTTTGACGATGTGGTGGAGCACTGCAGCCCCTCCTCCTTCAAGTACGCCGAGTACTTCCTGCGGCCCATGCTGGAGGCGGTGTGTGACAGCAGCCCCGAGGTGCGGCAGGGCGGG
>NW_005054363.1:1929765-1949440 GCF_000277835.1 Geospiza fortis
AGGAGCCCCGGGGTGCGGCAGGCGGCTGCCTACGGAGTGGGAGTGATAGCGCAGTTCGGCGGGGACAGCTACCGGCCCGTCTGCCCAGGTACTGGGGCTGGGGGGACAAATGGAAATGGCTCACCTTTGGGTGTGCAGGGCAAGAGATTGCCACTACTACCTGTGTCATAGACTGGTGACTGAGTGATAAAGTACCTGAGTTCCTCAGGCTTTTATTGTTGTTCTGCTTAGTAGCATTCCTGTTGCAGCACTAACTGCTTAGCAAACTCGATTTACATATTCTTTTTTAAAATATGATCTGGCATGCAAATGTTAATTTCATAAAAACCATCTTTTTGATACACAGCTGTCTCATAGATGCTTTCTAGTAATATTGATGTGGTTACATATTAATGCAAAAGCCTTTGGATGTCTGGAAAAACTACACAAGAGACATATATTAAGGAATAGCCTGGAATACGACTTGTGTGGCTCTCTACTTTCTGATTGTATAAAAAGGAGCCTGATTTCTGTAAAGAAGTGAAATGAGTATGACAGTACTTATCAGAAACACTTTGTCTGCTGTCTTTCTGAATGTTTCAAATTTCTCTGAAACTTCAAATTCATCTTAAATGTGAAGAAATTATTGTCTGCTCACACTCTTCTTGCCAGTCACCAAAGTTAATTTTGCACACTAAGTAGCACCCCTTATGAAAGGTTTTTTCCTTTTTTTTAAAAGAAAATATATAGTCATCTAAGTATATATTTAAAATATGTATTTTGCATGAATATTAATTGAAAGCTGAATTAAGAAAATAAGAATCATCTGATAGGAATTGACACAAGTCTTGCCTACATCAATCAGGGTTGTAATTTTCATTGTTAATATAACTGTTACATGATAACAATCAGGATAAGGTGTCTTTTTAAAAAGAAAAGGAAAAGCAGTGTGGGATGCCTTGCTATGAATCATTAACAGCATGAAAATTTAGAATTGTCTAGACAGTTCTGATTTTGAAATTTTTTGAGCTTTTTAGCATCTGTTGAAGTCTAATTTCATTTTTCCCTAATTACACTTTATCTTACCCCACTTAAACTTTGTAAAATCTTTGATCCTTCTCTTTCTACTTGGACAAATAATCCTTGATTATGCCCAGACGCCTGACTTCTCCTTAAGTTGAATTTTGGATAAAATAAACTTTCAGCTTTACAGCATACAGTTTATTAGCAGACACCTCAAAAGTATTCTAAATCCCTTTGTGCATACATGAAAGAACTTTGTGATTTATTTTAATGGATGAAGATATGCTGTGATTAGAAACAAATCCATGTCATGAGACATTATCTACCCCACAGGTTTTGGTATATCTCTGAAAAACATCATGTCTGTGGGCTTTTATTTGTAACTTATTTTCTTTACTGGTTGGTATGTAGCACTGGCATATTGTTCTTTTGCAAGTTTAAAGAGTATGTAAATACTCTTCAGAAAAAGCAGAAGTATTGATGTAAGCATTTTTGGCAGTCAGTTAAAAAAGTCCAAGAATATAGCAAATGTAATGTAAATGTAAATTGTAAATGTCATGTGAGTTACCTGATGAAACAAACATCACGAAAACCAGATTTTGTAAAGGGCAAAGAAATAGGATGGAAGGGAAAACTACAGCAAAACAAGTAACTTTCTCGACAGGGATACAAGGTTACAATTGATGCAACTGGCAAGGTTGCTTCTGTTATATTGGTGGAATAATATGATTAGGTGTTCTCTGTGAAAATTGTATCAATCAACTGCATGGATTTCTTCCTAAATCAAATTAGTGGCCTCAAAACTGGGTGGTGCCAGATGCCAGAGCAGTCCGTCCTTTGAGAAAAGCTTAACATTGTAGAAGATGGGTCTTCCATTGTCAAAAGGCTTTTTTAAGGTTTATCTAACACAGTATCTATGTGAGAATGCATCTGTTTTATTGACAAGATGTAAACTTGTCTGGTAGGCTGTAGGGAGAAAATTATGTTGATTCATTTTGATGCTCTCCTAATTTTACAGTTGCAAGGACACACATACCTACAGAGTCATTCATTAGTATTAGTGAGTGGGATGCAGATGAGATTTAGCTTCAGCAGCCATGAAAACCTGAGGTATAAAATGCAGGCTCAGTTGTCCTGGACATTATAGACCTCTCTGAAACAAACTCTGCTGTGGAGAATAGTCCAGCATCATTATCCTGCATTCAGTATACATAAGCTAGCAGGTCTGATGTTTCTGTAGTTCTCTAATGTTTAACAGCTTTTCCATAGCTGCTTAAGTCTTCAAAAATCTAATGCATATAGAAAATGGATTGTGCATTCTTTAACTGCAAAGCTTCTACTTATTCATCAAAATTCAGAAGTGAGAGATCTTACTCTTCCTCAGTAATTAGAGTTATTTTGAAGTGTACAATTCCATAACCTGCTTACTGTGCTGATAGAGAATTTCACAGTTTTAGTATTCTATTTTTAGCAGAAGAACACAAGGACAATTGTTCCTGCTTGCATGTAGTGTGCTTGGAAGCCTGCATGTACACTAGTAGCTAAAAATGTGACATTATTGTTCTATTAGAAGGGTGTGTGTAGTTACCCACATGACTGTTTAAAAAAATATAATTGCTATTAACCTAGGAAGAAAACTGGCATGTTTCTTCTATTGAAAGACATTTCCTTTCCTTGATTTTTATGATCTAAACTATGCCAAGTTGATTCACCAGGTGAGATTACTCCTATGACCTATTCCTAGGGCACCTTGTAGTGGTGAGAGGTGTGTATGTGTACATCCATACATATTTTTATATACAGATGTGTGATGATAATAATAAAGTATAGCTTGATTGTGCAGTTAAACTTTATTCTTGTGTTTTTAACAATTAGAGGCACTTCCATTGCTGGTGAGAGTCATTCAGTCACCAGATGCCAAAGCCAAAGAGAATGTCAATGCAACAGAAAACTGCATTTCAGCAATAGGAAAGATAATGAAGTTCAAGCCTGACTGTATAAATGTTGAAGAAGTCCTTCCACACTGGTTATCATGGCTTCCACTTCATGAAGACAAAGAAGAAGCTGTTCATACTTTCAATTATCTGTGTGACTTACTTGAGAGGTAAGGCAAAGTCTTCACACTAATGCAGAAAGTAAGCCTGTTTGCATGCTCTTTCCTTGCCCTCTTTTTCCAAAACTGAGAAACTATGAGGTTAATCTACATTTGGTTTAGAAAAGATAATTAGAAATGTCAGAACTGAGCCTTCCCTGATGTTATTTCTGCTTTTTTAAACAGTTACTGTTCTTGTCCTAAATAGTGTCTGTATGGCTGGAAAAAAAGTCCTGGCTGCTTTATATATCCATAATGACAAAGGATCTGCAGAAAACTTTTACAGAAAATTTCAGGAAAACTTTTTGGTACTCTGCTTACATGTCAGAACCAGTAACTGATCAGGTCTTTTCTCTTAGAAGCAGCACACATGCTCTTGCAGCCTTCTTTTAAGTAGTTTTGCACCCTTTTACTTTCCAACAAAGTCTAAAGCAGAGAAATAATATCGAAAAATTCATTGTACAGTGCTATCTCCCTTAATAATTATTTCAGCTATCATTGAAAGCATCTTATCTCACACTTTATTCTTTGGGTTTGTGCTCCCTCCTGTAGGTAAAATGAAAGAAAAAAAGTAAACAGTTATTCTAGTGTGATGCACTTCATAAATGAGTGAAAAAACGTAGCCTCTGAGGTGTTATGTAGTAAGCATATTCTGGCTGGCACTGTATTACATCTTAGGAGAAAAATATAAGGGAAATAACTTAGATTTCTTACAGTCTTTTCTTTTTGTGAATGCCTTGTATCTCTGGGTGCTTTATTAAGGCAGAGTCTCAAAATATCAACTGAGGTCCCTAGACTGATTATAGAGCAGTGAGATACAGATGAGAGACACCATAATAATGCTGCCAGGTGCATGTGAACAGGAACATAGAAATTGAGAATTGCAGTACCAGCTCACTTCTGTACCCGCATCTGTGCAGGTGGCTCAGCCTGGCTACCTGCTTCTCTGGAGCTCTGCCAGTCCTACATTCACAGCCTCTGCATTCCAGCAATGGTAGGTGGCAGGGCTGGAAGTAGATCATGTGTTCCACATAGATTCCTGATTGCTAATACTCCTCCACTCCAGCATTTGGCTGGGAAAGAGGGAGCAGAACTGCCTGCTTGCTGTGTCATGGAGAGTGCTGGCAGAGAGCTGAAGTTACCGGCATTACTGACGCCAGTAACACAACGTCCTGGGAGGCACAGAGAGAGGAACAAGTCCTTTTAAGCAGGGTATTTCTGTCACACTATTTACAGTTCCATCTGCATGGAACTCAGCCATTCTGTAAAGTTCAGAACTTCTTCCTGATAAAGCTTAGGCTGAGTAAAGAATCAGCTGGTTAAATATTAACAGAAGGGGGAACATGCTGTCAGCAGGCAACAAAGCTGTGCATACTTATTCAGCTGTGTGAAACTTAAACCTAAATAAGCAGCTTCAGAATAAGATCATTCAAAATCACTTCACTTATGTGTAAAGTGTTTACATTATTTTAGGTAAACATTAATTCCTTTGCAATTTATCTTTTGTAACAGCAATAACCCAATTGTCCTGGGTCCCAATAATTCCAACCTTCCCAGAATACTGGGGATAATTGCGGATGGTGAAATCCACGAAGCTATCAAACACGAAGATCCATGCACCAAGCGGCTGGCTAACGTTGTCCGCCAAGTGCAGGTAAATAAATGCTTGCTTAAATAGAAAAGGAGCATTTAGAGTCTGCTTGCAGAAGGAGCTAAACTGTTAAGCCAGTTTTGAGAACCTTATCTCCTTAATGATTCAACCAGTGATCTTGGAAATCCTTCGATGCCCCTTGAATGATTAATGATAAAACTTTGTGACATTTGCACTTGAATAAAATAACTGTAACTAATTTTCATGCAGCGAGATGGTTAATATGTGAGCCAGTATTAGTTTTTGTGGGGTTTTTTTCTGAGTCAGAAATTAGAATCTGGAGAGAAATCTGCATGTCCTTTTATCAGTGAACTGTACTGCAGGATTTGGTCCAAGATGTGGTTCTTGTAAGCATCCTGTGGTGACTTTCTAGTACGGCAGCAGCTTGGGTTCTTTGTTAGAGAACAAGTGCAAACCACAAGTTATTTTACTACTGCCCTTTTCAATCCTGTGCAAATATAGGTGGCTGTTTGATGTTTTCCCTAGCTTGGGGAACTGCTGTAAGGTTCACATCCTTTATGCCATAATGAGTCACTTAATAATGATGGGAATGTCCAGGTACTTAAACAGTGCTTCTCTACAGTGCTGTAAGTGATAGTGTTCATAGTGCAGATCTGCTCCAGGGCCAAATGTTGTTGGGTGGATGTAGTACCAATGAGAGAAAGGTGCCTGGCAAGCATCTTGCTCATAAAAAAGCACGGAGGATTTTATGCAGCTGATCTTCAATTATTGGCTTTCTACCTGACCTGCTTTGGCAAAATTCAGGTTGAAGAATTTTAGGAACACTTGATATTGGAACCGATTCACCTGTATGAGTATGTCAGCCTGAGAGATCCATTCTGTCTGGTAGGAAAAGTTGTTAAAATTCTGAAGGCATAAAGAGAAGGAAATTGAGCAAGTTTCAAAGTGAAACTAGTGTAAGTCACTGCTCTATATTCTGCCTGACTGATACAAATCCTTCCTGTTAGTTCTCAAAGTCTAGGAATTCACCTTTGTATTAGGGTTTACCTAATGCATTTGTTCACTTTACCTCAAATCATCAAGGCTTGTTTTTTTTTAACACTACAGTGGCGCATACATGTATAGATTAGTTGTTTACAACAATGTTTGAGTCTGTCCAGGATTGATAGAAACTTTAATATGAGGTGGCTATGAGATCAGCATTGGCTAAATGATTTACCTTTGGACCGAGGAGAAAAACAAAATCTTAAAAGTCATGTCTTTTAAAAAATACAACTTTAGCACAGTGTTACCAATCCTATTTCTCTTCACACATAGCATTTTGACTTTAGTAAAGCTGTAAGACTTTTATACTCTTACTGACTGTAAGAGTCTTATACTATGATTGGAATTTTCAAGGTTGTGGAGTTGCTAACAAGCTCCTGCTTCCCAGATTCCAGGAGACTTTTTTCTTTAATGATCTTAGTAAGCTGTTTCACTGCCAGTGTCTAACATGATCAACATGGTCATTATTGGAATTGCTGAGGTATTGTCAGGCCAGAAATATTTCAGTGTAAAGTATCAATTTAAATATGCGTCAGAAATGCTGGAAGAGTGCATTTAATTCTGCAATATTTCATCATACATTAAGAGTCTAAAATGCCTAATGGTATTTAGAACTAAACCCACAAACTTACATTTGAGAGCATTTATTTTTGAAATTTTTTAATCAATTTTTATATTTTTTAAACTTTTTAAATTTTGAGAAAAGGGCATTATAATAGAACTGAATGTAAAATATAAAAATGCAAATTAAACTTTTTTTTAAAAATTACTTAAATTATACAGTTATTGCAAAAGCCAATCTAAAGACCTAAAATCAGTCACCTAGAATTTTTTTCCCTGTCATTATCCTAAAGAAAGCAGGGTGCCAATTGCTTCCAGTTTCTACTGATAAGTGAATACTTTTTCCTCAATCTTGGTTAATATTCAGCACTTTCTGGTGCTGAATTAGAACAGTCCTTACTGATGGTGACTTTAAAAGCTAATGTTTCAGCTGAGGGCTATGGTAGCACAGATGAAGGGTTTACATTTACCCAGAAAGATGCTGTGCAGTTCTCTCTGGGAAGTAATTGACCTTTCCTTTCACTACAGAGCCACTCCCTATGTTGGCAGCAGAATTTTGCACACCCTCATGTAGCACATCATGCTGTAATCCCAGAGCTCACCTTGAAGCTCTGAGTGTGTTACTGCTGCACCAGTGCCCAAAACACTCATGTCGAAGCGGCATGATTCAGCTGTTTTGCCTGAACATTGGTCTTTTAACTTCAGTGCAGAACAATCAAATGTTTTAGGCTGTGGTTGACATGAGTGCCATTTGTTAACCCACACAGTTAACAACACAGTCGTTACAGAGAGTTCCCAGGAGTCCCAAATCTATTACTCTGCTGCTGTTCAGCCTTTTGGAGCATCTCAAGGTGAACCTGTGTAGCACTGTGTATCACTGAAGATTTCAGTCTCTTTGGCATGTAAATTACAGGAATAAGCTGAGTGAATGTTGAGCTTTGTAAACATAGCAAAGTTTAGGATGTGCCTTGGACACTTTCAGCCTGCATAAAGACCACGTCTCATTTTTTTTCTAGACATCCGGAGGACTGTGGACAGAATGCATATCACAGCTCAATGCAGATCAACAGGCAGCCATACAGGAGCTCCTGAACTCTGCTTGAAGGGCCTTAATTATCATCTGCAAGAAAACTAACTCCAAATAAACGTTTACCCTATTGTTTAGGTTTCTTTTGTTTCTTTTCTGAGTAAAACCAGAACTGTAGTGCGTGTAGGCCATTCTTCTGCAACCTCCAGGCAGTGGCAGCAGGAAGAAGCATTCTTTCAGAACGGCGTCTAAATCGGTTTCTATCCCACAACATGAAAGAAGTTTCCTGTAAACCCTACAATAGCACTGAAGAGTATTTTTCTAACGGTATCAGCCATCCATACGATGGTGAAAGGGAAACAAGTTGAATTTTCTCATTAGACATAAGACCTTCAGCAGTAGATGTACGTTATAACAGATAAACGTTTCTCTACATCTAGTGTTAATTGTATGAATTGGAGTGTGAGTCTTTATAGGGTAGAAAGTGTCCTTCTGCCCCACAAGGTAGTAGATGAAAAGATGAAAAACTGAAGACAAACATCGAGCATGAAGACCTCATTGATCGCACTTTCGATTCCCAAAAACAACTTGTACAGTGACTCAATGAGGAAAGCTGTTCAGCTTCCAGCCCTTGAATGTGAAGTCTCTTTGGCATGTCTGACAGTATCTCATTCACTCCTCAATAAATGACATTGAAACACAAGAAGCTTGTGTAGAAGTTCAGTGATGTGTGGTTCTTTTAATTTTCTCTTGTGAAAAGATGAGAATAACAAACTATACAAGTCACGATTTTATATATGAAACTTTGTATATTGTTGCCTAATACAGATTTTATGCTTTTTTGTTTCTTGACTTTTTAACAAATTTTTCACCTGAGTGTGTAGAATGGAAACTTAATGGCATTCCTTGTGTGACAGTAAATACACATATCTTGACTTTAAAATGTTTTTCATGTTCAGATGCAGTTGCATTTCTTAACTTATAAAATGTAGTGTTGTACCAGCTGCAAATGTGCGACGTGATCTGGTAGGCAGCAAAGCTGTTGTAGTAGCCTGTGTTTCATTTAAAGCAATCATGCAGTTGACAGCCTGACCTGAAAGAATCAAAAAACCCTTCTCAGGTCTTTTCTGGTACTTTGAGAGCAATATATCATCTACCAGCAAACATAGGCATAGATTACCTGATTTCTAACAAAGATGAGTGAGGTTTTCCCACTCTGTTACTTCAAAGCTGTTAATATATGCATTGATCTTTAAAAACTTAAGTTCTTACTGAAGTGTTCTTCGAGTAGATCTCAATTGTCTCTTGAAACAGATCTTTTTGCAAAGAGAGTGTAAGTTTTCTTCCTTTATAATAAGAAAAGGTAGAACTTTACATGTAATAAATGCCTCTCATACTAAAGAATAAACTTAGTTTTGCCTTTGAAAGTGTTTGAGAAAAGAAGATAAAGAATGAGGCGTACCAAAACCAGCCCAGAACTATTATACCCAAAGGTTTGTGAGACAAACTGCCTTAACCATAGAACTTGACAATGTAGTTTGTTTAGAGGCAGCTGAAATAGTGCAACAAAGTGCTGTTCCAGTTTTCATTTTGTTCAATATTGGTAATCTCTTATTTACAGAAATTCAAGCATTCATGCATCTGGAAGATGAATGCTAAGGATTGGATACCAGTGCTGTGAGAGAACTAGTAAGTCATGTCAATTATCTCAAGCACTGGTCCTAACAATAACAATTTTGCTATACTCTATCCATCATCTTTCTTCTTTGTGGGGTTTGTTTTTTAGGTATTTGTTATTTCAATTTCCCCTCAGTCTAAAACATGTAAATTTTGCCCTGCAGCAAACTTTTTGTACTTTTTCTCAGATCTTAAAGCTTAGATTTTTTTCCCCTTTCTTTGGACTGTGTGGTGAGAATCGTAGCACATTTGGCATTTCCCAGAAACAGTGTCAGCTTTGGCTCTCTGTAACATAAGCAGCATTTGAATTGCTCTCCTAATGGACCAGCTGTAATCCTCTTGCTTTCCTTTTAGTCAAAGTAACTGAGAACAAATAGAACCAGGAGATGGGGCTGCTCTGTGTGCTAGAGCCAGCACAGAGCATCTTGTGCAGTTGCTTTTACCCTGTTAATCGTTTGATCAAAGCAAAGGGCACTGAGTGAATCACTGTCAGCCTGACAGGTAGGTTGGTTCTGGGTACTGCCTGGAGATCTCTTCTTGCCTGTCCCCACTGAACTTGTCAGGGTTAATCCAAAAGCTTCTGTGGCATTTTCTCAATTTGCTCAAGCTTTAAAAACTATGCTCCCTTTCCATATTTAAAAGCTGTCTGGATCACTTATATTGGCTTTTCTGGTTCCTTAATACGGAATTTTTAAGCAGTCAACTGTTCCTGTTCCTCATTGCACTTAAGTACTGTTGCCCAAAGAAAGTATAGTAGCAGAACAGTAGCTTTAGCTGCAACTATCTATTTTAAAACTAAAGTGACATCTTTATGAAGGAACCAAAGTAATCTTAAACTGTGGTACTGATATGGGAAAGGTAGTTTTGATTCAACCATTTTTCCTGGATATAACTCCAATCTTGCTTTAACAAGCTGCTCAGCTGTTGCATGGGGTTGAGAGATGTACCTAGTGTGGCGTGAAGAGCACTGCAAACAATAGCAGTGTTTCACTGCCTGAACAAAGAGGTACCAAATCCACACTGGACATCCACACAAAAGTGCTCCAAGTTGCACTCAGTAACAAAAGCACAACTAGAGAACACCATGCAGGTGTTCCAGGCCTGAAGTTCCATTTGCCTGTTTAATAAGCATGTGAGAGTAACTAGCATTCATGAGCACTGCTTTAAAAAGTAGCTCACCTCCCTGAAGTGTTGGGTGAGTTTCCATCTAAACCCTCACCCGTTCTTACTGTTCTGAAGGTGAAGCTACTTGCTTTGTGTTTGCAGCTCTAGGTTGGTCATGACAGATAATAATGCAGATGAATGTCAAGTCTCCTTTACCTGGCTTTGTCTACAAGATCCCCCAGAGAATCTGTGCCAGATCTATGTAAGAAAGTGACTTGTAGCCTTCATGCTTACAACATGGGGTTTGTGTACTGCTGAGGTATTCTGTCATTGCTTTTTTCCCTGCAGAGGTTTCAAAGTGTTGCTGAGTGCAAGGGCTGGTATTCCCCAGCATAGAACAGTTGTTGTTATGCCAAATGTTGTCTGTTCTCTACACATCTAGATCTGTCAGTCTCATGTATGAAGTACATGCATGAGAGTAAGACGTGTTGCACAGTTGGAATTTTTGATTAAATAAAGAACTAAGGAAGGTGAATTTCCTATTGACTCTGTGTATGCTTGTCTGTATTGGCTATGCAGCTGCCTCAGGCTCTTGAACTGGAGCTTTGTTTTCCCTTAGTGGTATCTGTAGGGGTGCACACATACACTGAGTCTTCAAAATACAATGAGGGTGTTATTAAAAATAATACAAAAGTCAAGTACTTGCCATGTGTTTGCACAGCTTTGAAATATGTTGTTGGGCAACTTTGTGGAGGAGCCTTATCCTTTGCTATTCAGTCATTTGGTTTGCTTTTCCTTTGCTAACTTAGAAAATGCTACTTCCTTTTATGGGGCTCGATGGTACCTTAAATTTTAAGAAATGTATTTGTTGTCTTCCAAGAAGCAATAAACAGGATCTAAGTGTCTGTCTAGTACAGGTCCTTTCCCCTGTTGGTTATCAGGAAGATGTTTGTGTTGCTTCAAGGAAGAACATCTCTCAGGACAGCGTAACCTCTGTTGAGACTTGGAGGTATGGGCTCAATATTGAATAGAAGTCATGGGATTTGTTCAGGAAAAGGCTTCTACAGCATCTTCTCTGAAGCAAAAGAGAAGTGAGGAATGGAGGCATACTCAGAACATGAAAGCTGTGTTTCCTATCTTCGAATATTAAATGCTAACCTCAGCCACAGTATAGTTATTCCAGTTGAAATCTGAGTTTGTCTCTGGAGTTTTCAACCACTTTTGTGTATCAGAGTATTTGGTTTTCAAAGGTAATATCTTGTTCCTCACACCCACGAGGCCTGAATGTTTGGTCTTTACATTTCACACAAGTTCACAGATTTTGCTCACTGAATTAAATCTGATCTTTTTAGTTACGTGGCAGAGAAGCCACGTCACCTCTCAGCTCTTCTGAGCCTATTTAGGAAGTCAGCGTGGGAGTGGCAGCCTGGGATATCTCCTCCTGATGAGCAAACAAAGGATGCTCAGTGCAATTGCTCACTACCCACGGGGTGATTCCAGACCCACCTTCCTAAACCCAGATCAGCCACCCTTCCAGGTAACCCCCCAGTTTATACACTGGGCATGGCATTCTGTGGTGTGGAATGTCCCTTTGGTTCATTTGGGTCACCTGTCCCAGATATGGTCCCTCCCAGTTTCTTTTGTGTTCCTCCTCATTGGCAGAGCATGAGACAGAGAGGGGGAAACAAGTCCTTGACTTAGGATAAACAAAACCTGGCAAAAACCAAAACATCAGTGTGTTATCAACAGCATTTGCATTCCAAATCCAAAACACAGCACTGTAACAGCTACTGGAAGATATTTATGCTACCCTAGCTGGAACCAGGGCATCCTGCAAGGCTGCAGTTAGTGTGAAATTCATTTCTTTGCTTAGGAGATAAGGAATTGCAGTTTCTGCTCTGGGGAGACAGTTTCAACAACTTCTGCAACAGATCATTTCCTATCATTCTGGTTCAGAGCAGTGATAAACTTTCTGCACATTTTCAGGAAGGAAAGGTAGGACCTAGGAGGTACAAGCCAGTTTAGACTTTCATGATTTTGCTTTATCGTTCCAAAGGCTGCCCATGACTTGAGTTAAGGTGCAGGGAATTTTTGTAGCTGCTAAACCATGAAATCAGAATGTCTTTTGAGTTTAGTATTGTTACCACTGTAGGCTTAAGAATAACTTGTGCTGATGTAACACTAGATGCAGATAGTTAAGTGTAGTGAAATTTTACTTACTTAAGGAGGTTTGTTGGTTTTGTTCAGGGTTTGTTTTGGGCTTTTCTTTTTTTGTTTTGGTTATTTTTTGTGGGTTTGTTTGTTTGTTTGTTTTGTTGTTTGGCTTTTTGAGGGGTTTTTGTATGTTTTTGCCAGCAGAAGAGGTTCAAAGCTACCCTGAGGCACCAGATGAACTGTACTCATTGATGGAATGGAATTTTCTTCCAGAAGAATGGGGAGGGTACATGTCAGCAGAATTTCCTCAAGGGACCACTATCCAGAAATATATAGTGAAATATTCCCAACTTAATGGTGGCTGATGGGAATTACAAGTTTAACTTCAGTCAGTTTTGCTCTGAAGATTGTTACTTGTCTCTCATTTAGCCAACACTATTACCACTGCTTGCTACCTACTGCAGATGGCCAGTGTCTTCTGATGGTGGGCAAGAAGCAAAAAAGAAGTTATTTCTTCAACTTATCATTTCTCTACTATATGTGTGGCTGCTTTTTTTCCTTTGAGGCATCAGAAAGTTTTATTTGAAATATATCTGAAGTACAATTTTTCATGTAATATGTGCTGTTAACAAAATGCTGTTCCTTAATAACTGCACAGAGATAATAACTATCTTGTGTCTGATGGTGATAAGATTTGCTATAAATTAATTAAAAGATTTAATATTCAATTCATATACTGTCTTAAAAAACAATGCTAATCTTTCAACCAAAAAAAACCTTGGAATAAAATTCACATTTGGATTCAGATCAGTGAGAAATAATGTAACACAGGATATTGAATCAGGAAAGCTAACCTTGCCTATATTAGTCGATCTAAACTATGCAACATCACCATTTTTAAATACCTGAGAATAAAATGCCAAGAGAAATGTTTTACTGTGAAGTTTTGTCTGTTTAGAGAGTTGGTATCCCTGGAAAACAAACCAAAAGAAACACCAACCCCTCCCAAACTGCCAGTTTTTGTCAATAGTTAGTGTGAAGTGTGTGGATGCAGTGGTTGTGTTTCAGCAGTTTTGTGCTCCAGCTAAAGCTGCTTCTGGCCAGTAGGTGGAGATGAAACAAAACAAAGTGAAGTGTTGAATCAGTACAGGTTTAGCCAGGTCTTCTCCCTATCCCTGTTTCTCCCGTTATTAAAGAGTGTGAGTAAAGTATTTGCCCATGGATAAATGCATTCCTGTAAAATGAGACAGCCATAGCAACCTTCTCCTTGCAGCTACAAAGCCAAACTCTGTTTGAAACCTGCCTCCTGTCCTTGTCCTCAGGATAAGGAGGAAATTAGCTTCATTTGGGATGCCTGTCAGTCTCTGGGAGCAAGGAATGGCAGCTCTGTAGATGAGCTCCTCAGGCTCTGTATTAGCATCAACAATGTAGTCTCCTGTCCTTAAAATTAGTAAAAACTTAAAGACATAGCTGGAAGTGGCAGTGAGGTGAAAAAACACATTTCAAGTGCAAAGCTAAAAACGGTTAACTGGTAAAGAAGTTATATAAGATTTTAAGAGAGGATTTTCATCTGCCCTTTTTGCTATTAAAATACTGTATTTATTATCATTGTGGGAAAACAAAAACAAACAAACAAACAAAAGACTTCCACAACCTCAATCTCCAAGCTGTTGGAATTGGACTCTTCTCATCATTCTTATGCCACTCTTATGAATTCTGAGTGGTTGCAGGACAGACAGAAGCAGGGAGTAGGTGAATCAGGAACAATTCACTGTTTCTCATAACACAAGACTGCCCAAATAAAGTATGAAATAGGATGTTGAAAACCAACAATGTTTTTTCATGCTCTGCAAATTCTAATGGATGTGTCTGGAAGTAAAAAATAGATTCTTAAAACCAATTATTCAAGGGTGTGTGAATGGTTAATAAGCAAGGTGCTCCTGTGGAAACTACTTGCTCAAGAAGACCATAAATCATTGACTGTCAGAAGCTGGGAAAGTAAGCTAGGAAAAGATTACTCTACCTTTGTCCCATTTGTTTTTTTCTTTCCCTAAAGCTCCACTACTCCATCTTCTGTTAGACACCCAGTTCTCTGATCAGGCTTCACACAGCCCTTTGTACTCATCCTCCTCTACAGCACTCCTCACTTTCCCCTCACTGGTTTTGTTTATACAGATCAAAACTCACTGTCTTTGCACAGGGCTTTGGGAGATATAAATAATTGTCCACCCACCTCATACAGGATCAACTAGAGCAGGAATCACTTTGTATAAAACACATCTCAGTGCTAATATTCATGGAGACACAAAAGTAAGTACAAACATAGTAAAATCTCTATCCTTTATTCTCTGCACCATTTTGAAGGAGATAATGGATTGGTTTTGTGTATTCAAATATGGCAGATCTGAAATGCTAAATATTTGTAGCTCACATGAAGGATCAAAGTGCAGCAGAAAGTAAGGCGTGTGGTGAGACTCTGGCTTTCCCTAGTAGAAGATTAAACCATTTTAATATTTGGGCAGTTTTATGAGAACTGCAGCTCCTTTGTTACTGATCTGCCTCTTTAGGATGAGAGGTGACAGCAGGAAATAGGGATTAAGATTTCCTCTCCAGTGCCAGAGGGAGATATGGCACAGAACAGATGTGTGATATCCAATGTTGTTATCAACTGCAGAGAAAATATGGAGGGAGCAACTTAAACAGGCAGGGCTGAAGCAGTTGGAAATATCAAAGAAAAGATTGCATTTCAGAATTTAAAATCATAAGATAATAGGGAGCTTCTTTTTTATAAAGTTAAATTTAGTATGGACTATTATTACAACTCCTGGTGCTTTAATAGAGTTCCTGGGAACTATTCTGGTTAAGCCTGTCCCATTGCAGCGGAGTGAATTCAGTCCAATTCTATATTAAGCTCATGTCCATTTTGAAATCTAGTATTTTTAAAAACTTATATTTGTTTTTTCTTTTGGTTCACTTGGAAATACCAAATGGTCACTAGAGATAACTAAGACATTTTTAAAGGACAATTGTTTCTTAAAGATTATTGATAAACTAAAAATGAATGCTTTCTGTATTTCATTGTCAGAGTAAACCATGAATCTCATGTTTAAAATATTTATAGAGTGGAAAACTGCACAATAAACTGGAATCCTATGGGACACCAAAATGCTGAGGGGAATGAGACATACCTGGCAAGCAGACCACTGACTGTGAAAACAAAAAATGACACTAGTACCAATGCACGTAAGGGAATTTTTTTCTCTTAAGTAGGGTGGGAAAATTATCTAATTGGAAATAGTCATAATGAATTTTGACTGATTGTATTAGTTGGAAAAAAACAGGCATGTGAAAAATTCCTACCCTCTGTGTCTCTGACCTGCATCTCAAAAAATGAAGATGCTGTAAACAAAAGCTTTTCTATGTCTGTTTTTAGCATTAGAATCCAGCAAACAGGACAGCACTCATCACTCACACTTAAAAGCTACAGGCAGAGACACAGAACAGGTTAAAGAACATCTTTGACAGTGAAAGACCAGCACTGGGAGGAACATGACCAACAGTTCTGGACAGCTTTGTCAGCAAGTTGATGGGAGAAAAAGTGTATGCTCAATATACCTGACCTTTCAGGAAAAATTTCCTTCCTGATTTGAGAAGAATCTGTAGCAGAAAATAGACCATGTCATTGTAGATGATTTTTCTCATCAGTAAAATGGAAATGATGCTTCATATTTTTTCATCTAAGTTCTACTTTCTAGAACAGTTGTTTTGCTTACATTCATTGAAATTTTATTTCTGAGAAAAAAATAATAAGCAGGAAAAAATGTTTTTCAAGTCTCTAATAATTTTATTTTATTAAACACAGATTATGCAGATCTTGCTAAGCTTTCTACAGTGAAATGTTATTTCTGTAAATTATTTAATGCTTTTCGCTTTCAGAACAGTAAGTTTCAGAGATGCCTTTTGAAGAAGGAATTTCACTAATTATGTTAAGCACAGATAGAAAATTGATGATCTTGTTTCTCTTCATTCTGTTATGCTTTTCATCTGGGATGCATAAAAATTACCACCCTGAGAAAACTGGGCTTCTGGTCTGACATTTAGGAATGGGCTGATTTTAGAGGCTGCCTTCTGAAACAGTAAATTAATAGACTGAATTGATGTTTGCTTTGACAGGTTTTACAGTTGCTCCCCACAGCCAGATTCAGAGGTTCTAAACACTAAAGCAGGAGAATATGACAATGGAGAAGACAATAACTGAGCCACCTGTTGTAACTACCCGTTGTAAAAATAAAATGTCTGCAAGCCAGCATGAAATCAGAAAGGACCCATGGGAGATCCTGAATGCAACAGAGCACCAGATAAGGCTCCCCCACCACTACTTTGAAGTGGGGATTATCCCAGAGGGATCTATTCAAACACACTGATGTGTTCCAGATGTATTCCCTTGTAGAAGGTCACAGCAAAAATATTGGCGGGAAGTGTTGAGGAGAGAAGAGATTTATTGTTTTCATGGGAATCTTTAAGTCTGATAATGCTAAAAGCCATGTTTAATGTTCTATATTGTTCTCATTTTCATATTTGCAAGGGGACTCATTTCAGCTGTGTTTAGTCATGGTATAAATTCTAAGGGGCTGCAAAAATGGGGTGTTTTTTGTTTAAAACCATACTTTTATCAGTCCAGGTATTTAAAAGGTTCTTCTTCATCATACAGTTAATTGGTTTCAAAATAATTTAATCAATTTAGTTGCACTTTCCTCCTAGAAAAGTATCACATTTTTTTGTTTCTCTTTTGTTTGTTTCATTGTTTCTTTAAACAGATAAACAGTTTGCTCTGTCCAAAATTACAAAAACAATGGAAGAGAATGAACTATGGTGCTGGGAGTTATACCCTAGGCTCTGAATTCTAAAGACACCTTCCTATTTAAAACAACATATGTAGTTTTCTTCTCCAGAGTAGTATTGAAAGATTAATGTGGCTGCTTTGTATGAAATCTTTTCAGCTCTGCTAATACTTTCCCTTATCACTTCTCTCTCCTCACCATGACAGAGTTTCTGATGGAAATAGAATAGAACTGGTATAGAATATGCATTTTGTCCTGATATTCAGTGTTTATTTTTGCTTCTTTGGGAGAAAAGGTGAAAGCGGATTGTAGGAGAGGAAGCCTGAATAGGAACAGCAAAATGATTTTTTTTAAATTTAAGAAACATCTGCATTTTTCCTTGGCTTTTTTTTTTCTTCAATGTTAGGGTATTTGTTATTTTATAAATTATTATTTTATCGATAATTACAAAACATTATTATTTTTTCATTTAAACTGCAGTAGTTGACAGTTTTGTCCATTAATGAACACTTTGGAAATGTCAGTGTCATTTAAAAACAAACATTTTTTTCTAACTTGGATTTGCAGACACACCAAAAAAGTATAAGCCAATGCATCTGTGTAGTTTTGAGGAGTATAAATTGTTCACGAATTTCAAATGAACTTTCTAGCTCTGAAGCTTCAGGGATGATTCCTCTATGAACTGTTGCACTGTTTATGATCTGAGCACAGATATGCAGCTAAAGTAACACTCATTATCCTGAAACAGGAAAACTGGACCACACAAGGTAAATATGACAACATGTAACTGAGGGGATGTTTTCTGGTATGCAGAGGCTGGGGAGAGGAGCTTGTTACAGCTACTTGACATGCAAAATTCTCTTTATATAAATTCTTAGGGACTTGGGAAACTTGTAAACACCATTAAAAGGCTCTCTCTTAATTCACGATATTATACCCTTTGAGCAGGCAGCAAACAAAATCTGTTAATTAGCTGGCTCTAAGTGTCTGAATGGTTTCTTTTCAATGTTTGAGTATTTCTTTCACATGGAAATCCTGAAATTTGAGCCTAGAAATTCACTCCTGTGCCAACTGGCTAAATACTTGGATTTGTTCACAAAAGCTAAGACATGGTCTACTGCTAGTACTATACACTATCATGAAAACTGTAAAAGACCACTGCCTCTAGCTGTAAGCTGAACATTGCCTTCCAATGTAGAAGCAAGAAAGACACATTGCTTCAACGTTAGTAATCTTAACAGAATAGGCAGGGGTAATCCTAACAACTGATGACTCTAATAATATTTTGAGAAGACATGGACAAGAATATATTGCAAATAAAAGCCTTTGAAATGTAGAGGGAATCCCAAATGCTACAAAATGTGTAATAAAAATGATGGTGGAAGATGGATAGCTCTGTGACATTCTTGCACTGATATTAGCAAAAACTGATGAGTTACACAAGTTAACATAAAGGCATATGAGAGCCTAAAAGTGACCAATCAAATGCCACAGGTTTCCAAGACTGAGCCCCAAACCACATTTATGCAAGAACACACTGATAAATCTAGCAGGGAAGTATCTGCTGAAAATTTTAAGCTCCAGGGAAAATATCTGTGGAATGTTTTATGAAAAAGAATTACTAGACTTCTGAAATACATGGATTTCACTTTGGGCATCATCTTAGCTTCTCAGCTTAATGAAACATAGCAAAACATGAACTCTACACATATTGTAAAGCAGCTCACAAAAGAGGTGCAGATTTTAAGATCAGAAGGACCACTGAAGAATTCAGTATGACCTTAGTGTAAACCAGACCAAAGGAATTAAGCCAAATACTCGGTGTTTGAGTGCAGTAATTTAGTTAGAAAAGCACCCAGACAGGCAAACAAGTTCCTACATGGGAGGTGAAATCGGAAATTGCAGGTACTCTGCCTTAACTGCCTGCATACACACACACCTTCTAGAGCCTCACAACATACAGGAGAAAGTGGTGAAAAAATAACTGCACATCATCCCAGGTTCACAATATACAGGAGAAAGTGTCAATGAAAAAATAACTGCACATCATCCCAGGATATGAGAGCTGTGAAAAAGTGAAGGCTTTCCAGAGATCTGCATTTGTATTCTGTTGTAGCTGCTGCTATTTCTTTCCTAACAAGAAAAGGCAGAAGATGCAGAGACGCAGTCTCTCAAGATGACAGAACCTTTTGAACATACTTCTCTCCTTCCCTTCCTTTTCCTTGGGTTCTCCTTTGTCTGGTAAAGCAGAAACTAATAATGTGAAATCCAGTTCCAGCTCTTCTCTTCCTTGTCAGTGGATGTAGACAAAGCTTGTCTTGTTTTCTTTCAGAAACATGAACTAATTAGAACCATTTTTGTAATTTCAGTGACTTTTCAAAAACAAAAGGCTTTTCTCTCAAATTCTCCTGTTTATTTGATGTACCAACAAATTCCACATCTTATTCAACAGGGAAGAAATGTAACCTACTGTGCTACAGGAAACTAACAGCAGCAGTGAGTGCTTTTCTCAGCTATCACATCAGAAGAGTGCAAGATGCTGCCACTTGCAATTTACAAAA
>NW_005054363.1:1949479-1951428 GCF_000277835.1 Geospiza fortis
TGTCATTGACAGCCTTCAGAAGACCAAAGAATCGAATGGTTAACTACATAAACACATGCAAACTTGCCCATGGCTCCTAGAGAAATGTCCAACGCCTTACCAGCTTTAAGGTACACCATTCAAGGCAGTATTTCACTGCTGCTTTTTGGAGCTTGGTAAGAGATGGTCAATAGCTGCAAGGCAACCTGTTACTTTTGTTCAGTGCCGAGAAATGCCACTCAGACTTGGAAGGCATTGAAGATGACATCATACATTCGAATTAGATTACAAGTCTTTTGTTAGGTGTGAATGAGGCATTAGTGATCTGGAAGTGTAGATAAAAAGCACCAGGAAATTCTGAATGTTAAGTGCTGCCACTCTTGAATAAGAGTTAAAGCTGCTGATAAAGTAAGTCTTTGGGAAAAGGCAATCTTTTTATTATGTCAGTGGTTTTCAGTGGTTTTGATCACAGTTGCTATGGTCAGGCACTTGGATTAGCTGCTCCTCATAGGTCCCTTCCAACGAAAATACTATCTCTTCTTACTCTATTTCTATTCTATTTGCATTCTACATTTTCAGAATGAGATGCTTTTCTTCTGGATCTTCTACAGACCGTACATTTTGCATGGAAGTTTTGTGGGAAATAACATTTTTTTCAGGTATTGACAGGTAAAGCCTGTCAAATTCCAGCTTTTAACTCAGTGATGGATGCATTTTTGATTAAGGTTTCAGGGTTGACTAGAGAAATTAAGATCTCTTGATCTCAGGAGGTTTGCTGGCACATGCACTGAGGTATTTGTAGTGGGGTTTGTGCACAGAGAGGTAATGCTGTTGATAGCAGAGGAATTTGTCTTTTGGAATTAAGCAAGGCCAAAGCTTGGACAAAAGAATATAGAGATGCATATAAGTTGTTTTTTTTCCTCTTGTGATTAAAAACTAGATATAGCAGCAAGGTTCCTCAAATAGCCTTTAAATGCTAGTTGCTTAGAAGATTTACTTTGCAAATACATCCGAGTTTAGTGCTCACTCCTGGGTCACTGAGAGAACTTCAAAGACCTGAAGGGTCTTCCCTGCATCACTCATTGCACCACCCGTCCTCTTCCTGGAAAACCATGGGATGAGAGACCGGAGAAGTCTCGAAGGGATGCACGCTGTAACCCTTCAGGCATGCAAATGCAAGGGGGCGATTTAAGAGTTGTTGCATGCAGCCAACTCTGCTGGCCCTAGGTGTGACAGCCTTTTTGCTGGAGCTCCAGATCTTCTCTGAGGGAATGCAGTCTCTGAGGAGGCAGCACCCAGCCCTGCCCTCTGCTCTTGGCTCCTTTCTTCCGATGTGCTGAAAACTCTGGCGAGATACAGGACCTGAAGTCCAGATTGCTGCTACTGTTTAAACTTTACTGATCTGTGTTTGTCTAACGAGGACGAAAACAGTTTATGACAAAGTTGTACCCATAAATGTGAATACAGTTCACACACGCCCCGTCCTTTGGTTTCTCTGGCACCTCAGACAAGCACTTGGGACTGAGTGTGGAGGGACGTCTCCCAGCACATGGAGCACGGCTCTGTTCCCTGCTGGCTCCTGAAGCCTTGCTCCTAGAGCAGAGGAGCCGGGGTACCCATTAACGCACACACAGCCCCTGAGGCACTGTCCTGGTTCCTCCTGCAGGACCCGCCTACTTTCACAGCCTCACGCCTGTCTGCGAGCAATTCCCTCTCCGAGGAAGGGCGGCAGGGCACGGCCTTCCTGCGGGGTGTCCCGCTGGCCGCCTACGCCCGATGGTCCCCAAAATCCACGGGATGGGACAGGGACCTTCAGGACCTCCCGCTCTCCCTGCCCCGGGGCTGCAGCCAGGTTTAACCCTTCCCGTACACCGCGGCCACCTGGGCGCTGTCCCTCCTGGTGCCCGGGAGGCGGAGGTAGAGGAGAACGGAGATATCTGGAGCCCCCACGGCCCCGCAGCGGCGCAGGG
>NW_005054363.1:1952393-2005599 GCF_000277835.1 Geospiza fortis
CCCTCCCGCCTCGGTTCGGGGCGGCCCGGCGGGGATGGGACGGTACGGGCTGCCGCTCGCTCCTGGCCAGGGACACCACCCCGGGTTCCCGGAGTGGCTGCAGCGGCTGCAGCCGCCCGGTTCTCCCTCCCTCCCTCACACGCAGGGGTGCGCAGAGGTGCCTCCAGCCTGGTGCACTCCGCACCTCTGCCATCACCTTGCCCGTGTCCAGGCTGGCGACTTCGCCGGTTCCAAACCGGACGTTGCTTTCTTTTCGTTATGCCCAGCCTCAGAGAGCCGGGAACCGCTGGGCAAAGTTTAGCGTAAACTGCAGTTTATTTCCAGAGCGGGAGCTCATGTGCAGTAGGCCTACTCAGCTTTTGTGATACGGCTGCTTTCTCGCGTAAACTCCGTGGAGTTGATTTAAAGTTGCCGGATTTGCTTGGTTGCCGGCATGAAATTACTGCGTAGCGTATCTTTTTCGGTCACAGCCTTCTTACTTGGGTTACCTTCAAAGAGATTTGTCCTTCGAAAGTGGAAAGGTGATTGCTGTAAAAGAACAGCATCGATCAGCTGTTCTGTTATTCATATCTCTCAGGTACCTTGACTCCTGCTCCACATTGCTTCCAGTTCACAGCAAGCAGCTGATGTTGGAATCAAGCCAAGAAAAATAAAATTTTGGAGCAAGTCACTTAAGAAAAGCCCCAAAAATTATCTTTGAATTAAGATACCTCTTTCCTCTACTTTTGTATGTTTATGCGAAAATTGTGATATCTAGCTGATTGGTGGATCTGAGCCTTTTAGAAATGCTCCTGCTTCCCAGGAAAGTCCCAAATCCTCTTAGCTGTGCCTCACGTGTCCTGCCTGCCGGGGTCTGGAAGCTCGGGGCTGGCAGGACAGGACAGGACGGAGCTGTGAGTGCTTACCCTGCTGTGCATATGAAGCGAGCACCGCGCTCTTGGTGAGAGCTGCTCATTTTCCCCCTTTTGTCCTGGCCTTCTCCAGTGTCAGAAGTGCTCAGCAGAGGATAACAACTCTTGTGGCTCAGGAGTGCCGCCAAATGTTTGTGCTTTCCAGTTGAGAACTTCATTCTCTTAGATATGGTTTTGCTCCAGGATTTGGCAGAGTCTCCTTTCCTTTGCAAATAACAAAGATGAGGGGTTATATGTAATATATTGAATGACGGTGGCTATTTTTGAAAGCTTAGACGTGGCTGTATCGGCCCAAACATGGCGCAAATTCTTCTATCCCTATGGAATTAAGTTCAAATGTAGAACTGCGGATCCCTGTGGAAGGGGTAGTTGGCAGTAGGGTGAGTTTGTCATCATGAGAAGGGGTAGAAAGCTGTATTTCTCAGCTTGTTTTTTTGCACTATCTTGTACAATCAATTAAATTACTGTTTTTCTGCACTCTGTTTTTTGAACAAACCAAACACACTAGGAAAGTAGACAAAATATTCAACAGCCACGTAAAATTTCAAAAAGTCAAAAGCTGGTATGAGATTGAATATGTAGTATCCAAGCTTGACTTTTATTTAATGGCTGGACTTCAAATTGGATTTTTTCCTTTTTTTCCCCCTCAGGTTGACAGAGTTCATTAGTCATTTTGCAATCAATATCTTTAAGCATGCTACTTGTAACCAAACTTTTTGAAATGAAATTGTGAAAGATAAATGACCTGAGTGGAATCACCACTTAAATTTGATGATTTGAAACAGGAAAAAGAAAAACTTGCCCTATGAGATGTATTTCTGCATTAAAATTCAGATGGAGAATTCTGAATTTGTGGAGTTACTCAGTAAATTTTCCCTGCTGATTTTTAGATTAATTAAACTTAGTAAAAAATCCAAACTTCCACTTAAAAAATTCATGTGTGATGATAATTAGCAGCTCTTCTAAAAAGAAAATATATAAAAATTTTGACATTGATGAATACAAAGCTGCCAGTTCTGGCAGCTTTTTAGATAATGTATGCTTTGTGATGGAGCTATGCAAAAGAAATGTTTCTCTGGTTTGAAATATCCTTACATTAAGTCTTTACTTGCTCTTGGGCATGCTTTTCTTAGAGGGACTGACTGCTGTGGAGGAGCCCAAACTGCGATGTGTTAGGGCTTGGAGCTGGGGAAGGTGGCCCACAGGAGCCTGTGGTTTCCCTAGTGTCTGCAGGGACAAGTAGGTTGTTGGACAGAGAAACCCCAGGGCTAAAGAATCAAATGTTCATCACCAGCTGAGCTCGTCCCCTCAGGTTTTACAAGGTAAAAGAGAAGAGTCTTGGCTGTTCCTTGCTTGTTAGTGGCTGTCCTTCCCTCTTTCCCGAGACTGGAATTTGAAGTGCAGGGCAGTGCTCTGACCTTGGCCTCTCCTCTGCTCCATTTGGGGAAAAGCAAATCTGCATCTTGCTGACTGCAGTGGGGATCTGGATCCAGAACTTCCAGAGGATTGACTCAACTCATCTTTTTAAGCTTACGTTCATATTTAGGAAGTTTTTTTTGTAACTGTAGGATTGGGTTACAAACCCTGATTATATACATAAATGAAGCTCTTAGTGGATGTTTTCAGCGCTTAAACCTCTGTGTTATTAATCTTGGTTAAATTCTAGTGCTGAATCAGTGTACTAGCATTGTACTTTTCATGCTGCGCTGTTAGCATTCAGGACTAAACTTACTGGGTTTGGTTTCTGGTTTGATTTTATTCCCCCAGCTGTTTTTTCATGGTTCTTGTCTGTGCCAGGGCCCTTATTTTATATTGGCTTTTTTAGAAAAGCATGATAAAAATGCTGTTTATTGAATTTGAGTCCACCAACTAGTTCTGCTTTTTCTGTTTCTTCTTTTAGAAATTGGCATGTTTATCTTAAAAGGCCCTTTCCAGATTCAGTTTCTTGACTTTGAAAGGTTGCAGTTTGTTTATTTTCTTTCTTTATATTTTTCCTTTTTTTGTGTACTTTTTCGACTGGCTGAGTAGATGGTGAAGTTTGTAGTTTACAGATGGACCACTGAACTCAGGCTTAAGGGAACGGCTTGTTTTTCTGGTTGTGAAGGCACAGAAGACTAATTAGAGAGGTATAAAAGGTCATCAGGCTCAAGTCAGCTTTGAATTTGTGCAAAATGTCAGTAAATTTAGCCTGCAGAAATGTAGGCAAATCAGAAGTTAGATTAGTCTTTGTGGGTTGTGGGCACTATCTTCTTTGTCATCAGTTGCAGCATGATGAGCTTTCTGACCTTGTCTGTAATGAAGCAGACTTGATTAAATGTTATGAGAAAGGAAAATATGATATGCCTTTTGGGGGACTTGAGAAGCAGCGATGCTCCTTTGCAACTACATTTCTTTTTCCCTTATTCTGGTAATATAAATGGAGGAAATTGTTCCTCATGCTTGGTTGTCAAAAAGGACTTGAAGGAAAAAAGAGAATGGTGTCTCTGTTAGCTGCTACTCAAATAAAATGAAGCTTTGTTGGTGAAGTTCAGGAAGGTGCTAAAGTTCTGTTTTCTGTTGATCTCGTGTGGGAACTGATTTTTGTAGCGTGCCCTTCAGAGTTACACAGTGAAGTCTGTACAACAAAATCTGGTTTTGTGTTACTGTATAATATGGAGAAAAAAAACTTTCTCAAGCCATGAAATCTTGACACTGAGGCTTTCAGGAGATTTTTGTACAATATCAGTTTATTACTAGGCATGAGGAAAACTGGGGGGTTGGGTGATATTTTGGTGTACGGCAGGGATGGTGTTTGCAGACACCATTTTCTTTCCCAGGTTATAAACTGGGTGTAGTGGTAAAAGCCCCCTGGAAAGTGGGAGGCTGTGTCTCTGAGATGCTGCTTCCCTTACTGGTGCTGCCTTGCCTGTGCTCTGCTCTGGTGCTTACCATTAAAATCAGGTTTTTGGTGTCAGCACTGGAGCTTGCTGACCCATGGCACAAGACTTATCAAATGTGTAGCAATGTTAACAATGACTTCAATCCCCATTTCCTTCCAAATATGCTGTCCTGGGGTGGGGAGAAATTAATGGTTTGGACCTTGCAGGGTGACTGAATTTGCCATAATGGAGGTATGTTAAGAAGCTTTTACACTGCCATTTGACATGTGATCCTGCTGTCTTGTAAGGCTCTCTAAATTGATGTTTCAAGTTCTCTCCCTTGTTAGGGATAACAAAAGTGAAAAGTTGTGCAACAAAAGGAGATGTTCCCCTCCTCCCCTAGGTATAGGTCTCCCCATAGCATCTATTTCTATAACACCAGGTATTGAGGTGTATAATACACAAAATATTACAGAAATTCAGCAGCAGCAGATGTGTCCCATGGCCAGTTTTATCTAAGGAAAAGCTGCGACTTTCTGAGCAGATATACCAGCATCAAGGCATCCTTGTTTGAATCAACTGTGCTTGAGCTCAGGCACTGTGCTTGGTGCACAGAGGGGATACGGCATCACTGCCTCAGGGACCTGGGCTGTCTCGCACAAAACATTGCTGGGGAAGAGCACTGATTTTTGTTGGTCAAAGGGTGACTTACTGGTAAACTGGAAACCCTAGCAGTAACAGGAGGCAGTTGGTATTGCTGGGTGCTTCCTTTTCTGCTCTGGGGCTGCTGCTTCTGCTGGCCACCACTGGCCTGTCTGCATCTTTCATGCCTGATTATTGCAGGCCCAGTAGTTTGATCGATGGTCACTAATAATACTGATGACTGTGTCTCCTTAATCAAGGGCCTTTATTTGCACCACAGACATGGGTCAAGAAAACATTTGTCAGTGTATTCTGACAGCACGAAGGGTCTGTCTGCTCAGTAACCTGAGTGCATTTAACTGGCTCTTTGTACGCCACATTGGGCATTTTTCTGTTGGTTACGCTCTTTCAAATAATTTATTTCTGTGCCTGGATTAAGAACCTGAGCTGCAGATGTTATGTGTTCACTCTTTCAACCTCTGAATGTTATTTTTGGATGTGTCCCAGCCTCTGTCTCTCCACTGAACAATACTAAAGGTGTTCTGCAGGGACCTTTGCTAGCCTAGCAATGGAGCACTGGCAGGCTGCTCATTAGTCTTTTATGTCTCTCCTTATCAGCTTTACTGAGAAACTCCCTGTGCCTTTGGTTGCGCATGTTAGAATAATTAGGCTTCCTGTTCAGCAGGTTTGTGTGGCATTGATTTTGGCCTGAAAGTTCAGGGGAGGGGAAGGATACCATTAAATTATATGAAATAGGATACCATTAAATTATATCTCTTCCATAGTTGCCTTTTTTCATTATGAGTCGAGTTTAAGACATATTATTGCACAAAGAGAGGCAGAAATCCCAAGCAGACTTTAATGCTACTTAAAAAGGAGGTGGTTTCCCTTGCATTAATAAATAAATGAACATAAATCTTAAATTTCTTAGAGGAAGAGAGGATGTGATGATTTCACTGTTCAGTTGGAAGAGAGCTTCACATAATTTGGAGGCTCTGGGATCACAGCAGGTATCAGACAGACTTGGAGCATTTCCTTGGCCACCCTGGTCTTCCTATGATTATGGGAAGGGAGGATGGGATGTTGTTTGGGGATTAAGTTTTTTTTTTTCCTGTCCATCTCTCTCGTATTTCCAATTATTCTGGAGTTTGCTGTTGCTTGTGGCTTACCATCAAAGTGAACTTAATTTGATTTGGTTGTATTTTGTTAATTCTCTACAGTCTTATGATTGCAGTAACAGTGATTACAGCTGAGGAGTCTCTGGCCAGCTAGTTCTCTGTATAATAGCAGTGTCTTTTTCAGATTAAGGAAAAGTAGGATTTGTTTAGTTTGTCGTGCCTAAAGTTATTTTCTCAAACATTCAGGCTAAAAAGGAAGGTAAAATTCTTGTAAAAGTAAGAATCTACAGAAATTATATTGACTGATTTTTTTTTTTTCTCAGGAGATTCCTGTTTTCCAGGAAATGGTTAGCGTTCAGGCTCTTAAAAATACAGAAAATATTAAAGGGAGAAATGGAAAGAGGGCATTCAGTTGCTGTACCTTTTAGAAAATGAAGTGTTGTTGAACTAAATAGTCCCTGTGCATTTTAGAAGTCAAACTTCGTGTGAATCTCTGAGATTAGCCTCCTTAGCTAATATTCATTCTTTTTCAATTTGAAGACCTCAGCTCCTATTTTATCATGGTGGGAATTCCTCCTGAAAATCTGTTTTACACTGTGTTCGTAAGACCTAAAGCCATTGTGTTTGCCCTTAACATATTAAACATTCAATAGTGCTTTTTAAGCAGAGGCATCAATTAGTGCATGTGGGACGATCAACTCTGCGGTTATGCCATTGTAGCCTGTGTTGTTCATTAGCCATTTTGGCTGAATTGATTGGTGTAATATGGAAAATAACATTGTTTAATGTTTTGGTGCAGAGTGCCATTTTCTCCTCCTGTGTCCTTTGAAATGTTGATCATAATTTTCAGTACTATGAAAGAGAAAATATTAGAAACCATTGAAAAAAAACACAAAATGAGCAAAAAGGAAAGTGTATCTACAATGTGAGGTCAATAAATATTAAACTTGAAGCTAGCAGAAAATACCTTCAAAATGTCTCTATAGCAAATAAATAAAAGAAAGTCAAAGCAGATGGTGTGATAGCATTGCAGTGGGGAGAAGGGCAAGTGACTCTACCATTTGAATGCAAAAAATGTTTTAAAAGGCATTCTAATTAAGTGCTGCTCACAGCTCTGCTTTTAATAGTAATATTTGAATACTGAGATAGGTCCCAAATGGTACAATTCCAAGGATGTAGGATCCATTTGCCTAAAACATGTGAGTTGGAAGTGAACCTCTAAGAGAAGCACTTCTAAACAGACCTGTGAGAGAGGAGAAGCTTTTGTGGTAACTTTATGGGGCAGGCTTTCCATCTCAATATTTTTTGTCACACTGTTTACAATTAAGGCTTGAACGGTACTGCTGTGCCTTTGTTTCTGGGTGTTCTCTGTACCTCAGTAAACTGGCAGGCAGCTTCAGCCATGCCAGGCAAACAGTGAAGCTTAATTAAAAAGTGAGTAGTGGGTAGAGGAGAGACTCAGATCCCTGCAGCTGCTGCTGGAGGTCACCTGTGTTGCCCGTCAGCTGTCGCTGTGGCATGGGCATGTGTGTGGCTGGGTGGCCACACAGTCCTGCCCGGAGCTAATGCAGCCTCCTGCCATCTAATTAGCAAATTAGTAAATAGGACAGTGTCAGGAGAGGGTCTGGCAGGACAGGGAATGTGTGGTGGAGCCAGCCATGCTGGCTTTTCACCCCACAGTGGCTGAGGGAAGAGCATCACTTGTGTGGAAAGCAGAGCATCACTTGTGTGGCTGTTATTGGCTCTGTCACCACGCATGAGCACTTCTCCATGGTGGCTCTTGGGGGCAGGAAATAAATGTGGCACTAATGAAACCTGTTCAGAAAGTGACATCTTCATCAAAAACCTTGCCCGTGTTGACACCAAGCGCAGCTTCCCACAGTTATCTGGGAATGCTTCCTGGAGCTGTGAAGTAGTGTGACTTTATCTAATGAAGTACCAAAGTGATGATGCAGGAGCCGGATATCTGCATGATTTTTAACTCTAGCTGTCCAGCTTTTTAAATGCAAATCAAGGACTATTTCACGTTCTGAACCAAAAAATTATCCACTGGGCAATGCCCTGGACTCAAGCATTTGTGCCTTAATTTTGTGTGCAGTGTGTGCACACTGAGGCACCAGAGGAATCGCTGGAGCAGTTTCTAGTTGTAATATTGTTTCAAGGATCATTTGAAGCAATGGACAAGCAAATAACACTTGATGGTAGCTCTCTGCTTGAGAAAACCCAACACAGGGAAGCCATTCCTGTCTTCCTGAATGAAGAGAATGTACATGATGGAGGTGAGCTAGGGACTAATAGCAGCATTCTGCAAGTGTATGACTGAAATATTAGGTCATCGTTGTGATGGAGTAGGGTGTGTGTATATTTTTTTACATCTGATGAGAAGAGGGAACTCAGAAGAATTTCTTTTTCCTGGAACCAGGATATGTAACCTTTTCATTTTCTCTGCTTTAAAAAAACCCTAACAACCCAACAGTCTATATATTCAAGAAAATTCAGACATACATCTGAAAGCATTAGAACTGAAGACACTATTGTTCTTAATTGAGTATTTGCTAGGGTTGCTTTGACTTCCTTAAATCTGTTAGTGGAATTTCTTCAGGCAGTACATAAAACTCTTAAATTTTCTTTCAAAGTTCTTTTCCTCAAAAGTGAGAATAATGTTTCAACATGCATGCATTATGTTATTATTTGAAATATTTAAAGGAGAAAATAGATGATATAACGAGAACAGCCAATACAGAGAGAAAGAATAACCTATTAAAAGCTGGAGTAGTTAGCTGTAGAGTTGGTGAGCTGTTTGAGCATGTACCACAATGGATGGATATAAGTAACAGAAGTACCTTTTTTCCCTTCCTGTGTCATGTAAAGAAAATAACAGAGAGCTAGGTATGCCTCTTCATCCTTGTATTTGGATTTTCTGCATGATCAGTGTGATATGAGGATATTTAGAGCTGCGGGGTGAGATAAGTCTGTCCGTCGAGAAATCTCCAAAAATTTAATTCTGGTGTAAACATAATTCAATAGAAAAAATCCTGAGGAAGGATCTGTATTGTACTTTTCTGCCTACTTTTGTCAAAACAAAATGCCTCCTCTAACCTGAACTAAGTTCTTTCCACTTAAAAGCACACCAGGATTTGAACTCATGCTTGGATGTATGCCATGAAGGGAAAATGGTAGCTGTACATCTAAAAAATGTCTACAGAAAAATGTAAAATGTGCCTAGAAGTTTTAAAGCCTTGTATCTGTGGCAGTTTTTGGGCTAATCTTAGAGAAGAAAGAATTTCAGAAAAAAAGGTGATCTGAGAATGGTTCCATCTTGGCAAGGAAAATGGGATTTGGAGACATGGAAGAGAAAATTAATCAGAATAATAGCTCTAGCTCTTACAAGGAGAATGAGTCTAGTAATGAAATTAATATCGGAGAATTAATTATGAAACCAACCAAATTTTATATATATATATATATGTATATATGTATCTCAGGACCTAAGAAGAAGTTTTAGAATCAGCAGGTTATTCTAGGACTGTTCTGCAGAGGAGTTTCCAGGAATGGAATAAGAATATCTGGTTTTTGTTTTCTCACGGAATATTTGTATCACAGTAAGCAAACCCACTTCACTAGTGTGCAAATGTGTCCTGTTGCGATCAGGTGACAGTTTGGTTCAACTCAGAAGAGTCTGAAATACCTGAGAGCTGGATTGTATTGGATCAGCTGGGTAGAAGTTCCCTTAAGTCTTTTGGCAGTGTCTAACTTTAGTGAAATAAAATATGCTGCAGCAATTTCTGGTTTGTGTGTATATATGTTCACCAGTGAGTGAGTTTATTTTAAGCATTAACTTGCTTGTTTATGGAAAACCCTGGTGTTTTTCACTAGACTTCCAGGTTAAATTTAATTGCAATTTTGTCAGGAGGACAAGCTAGTCTGGTTGCTTTTGAATGAGTTTAAAGAAAGTTTCATAACTCCTTCTTTGGTATTCCTCCAGTAAGGCCTGATCCTTTTTTTATCTACAAAGTTTAAAGCTTGAGGGAACAATAAAGACTCAAATCAATTGGAAGTAATTGCAACTAGATCATCAGCATAGTTTTGTTTAATTTACAGTGTTTATTTAGTGCTCTCCTGTTGAGGAAGTTTAATCAAATTGCTCATGCACTACAGGACTACGGGGAGCAATAGCAACGGCCCAGGTGCGTGTTTTCAGGGCTGTATCTTACTTATATATAAATATAAATAAAAATATGTATATACACACGTATATATATATTTGTGTTTGAGAAACAAAGATTTTTCATACCTGGTGCAGTGGCTGGAGTGTTTCCTCTGTAGCTAATCATGGGGACAACAGGGGTCCCGCTTGGCTGTGTGCTTTCCCAGTGGTGCCAGTCTTGTATTCCATAGATGCTCTTCAGACATCAAGAGAGAGAAGCTCTGCTTTTAATTTGAAGTCGCACAACAACATAGGCAAAAAGAGTACTTTAAATACAGTGAATAAGACTGTGTTAGTAGCATGTCTCTGCTGCTTTGGAATAGCCTTTGCAATAGCCTTTAGAAGCTCTTGGCTCTGTGTTTATTGTTTGTACTTCTTGTTTAATTGTGCTGTGTGCTCATCTGCCCTCCTTGAGGGCTGCAGTGTGCCTGGTGCAATATTTCACTGTGCAGGGCTAGAATCCTTAACCCTCCTGTTTGAGAGTGTCTGTGCTGTGGGACAGCTTCAGGCTGTTTTCTTCAGGGAATAACATGTGATGGGGACAATTGAAAAGCAAAAGTCTTGACCTTTGAACACATGGAATGTCATGGGGGATTATCCTTACCCAGTATGAAATGAGTTCCTGTTAGAGGGGAAAAACATTAACCCATTTCTTTGTGCCAGTTTCTTTTGTCCACCCTTTAGTTCCCCTTCTTCCCCCTCCACGAAATTCCCATATGCATAGGCTGTTAGTGTTTTAGCAGGATTTGTGGGATTTTTTTCAGATTCATTAATAAGGATGAATTTCTTTCAGGGTAAAAGAAAAACCTGATGTCAGCTGAGGTTCTGAGATTCTATTTCTGTATGTCATGTGTGCTGCTGTTGACACACCAGGAAGAACAATTCCTCCGTGTTAGTTTTAATAACAGTTTATTAAAAAAATGCCAACCAAAACAAACCATACTGTTGCTATTGTAAGGCTGATTAGGGAAATGTATTTGAGCACTTGAAATTAATGAATCTGTGGCTTTTCTACTATAAATAGAGGGAGAGGAGTTTGCCATCTGAATAATTCCACTAATGAGGCTTGGATGTTACTGATGCTACTTTTTTCGGGTGTTAAGGATTATTTGGTTTTCTCCAAACTTGGCTATATTGCTTATTTGTTCAGCATTAACTTGTTTTCCTTCTTGAATTCTGTTCATGTTTTAATTTCTCAACTCCTCTTTTTTAATGCAGTTACTATCTGTGACAGCATTCCATATTTATCCTTAATATCCATAGTATTCATCGTTTCCATTGATAAGGTAAATGTAGTGGAAGGGCCCACTGTGTATGTTTTTTAAGTTTCAGTAAGCTTACAGCCAAAACTTCTTCTGACACGGAGTCCTGGAACTAGTAAGCAGTTTGTTTATATCTTCAACAAAAGATTGAAAGTGTAAGTATGTAAGTTTTGAGTAATACTCTTTTTCCATTAGTCCTACAGCTTTCTTAACAATAAGGAAGGAATGCACATCCTTGGAGGCTCATCTGGCATTTTGATGGCCCAATAAAACTTCAGGTTTTTTGGCATGAAGCTTTTAAATGTAACAGATCTTGTAAGTGATTGGTATGATTTAGACTCCAAATGGCAAGCCCAGATTTGGAGAGTTATCTTAATGGATGTTTTAAAGGCTTTTTTCCTCCCGTGTGGCTGAATACAGTCAGTTAAAAATGTTCTTCGTGATCATCACAGGATTCAAACTTAATGGTTTTAAAAAGTTCTGTTCTTTGTTGTGTAAGTTCTGCGTATACTTTGTTCTGTATGTATGATAAAAATGCACTGATTTTGAGACAGTTATCAACTATTAAAAGAATATGACTATTAAGGATCTGATTTATTTAGATATTTATTTTATTCAGTAGTTTTTTTTCCATAAAGAGAAATAATCTTTTTTTTCCCCTATGGACTTACAACTCAGTATCTTTTTCTGTCATTTAACATGAGACACTTTGATCAGTAAACATTTACCTTTTACTCTATAATGGACAGTCCCTTACATTCTGAACGGTAATTACCTTTGATATTACATGCTTAATTTTTTTCAGTGATTTGTAGTATGTAGATTCATGATGATTCCATTGCCTGCAGAGCTGTACTTTCAGTGGTTGACAAAAGGACAAGTTTTAGGTAACTACAGGCTGGAGCCAGTGTTAGTAGAATCTTGGCAATGGGCTTTTCTGTATCCATAATCTAGTTCAAGGGTGCTCCCTATAAGGACTCAAGTTTTTGTTCAGGCATCTTTCAGATGTCTGAAATACCACTACTTCCATTAAAAGGAAAAGAAAATTCTACTTCATAGTTCGTGATCTTACTGTTAGGGATCTTCCCTGCTGGTAAACTGATCTGTTCAAACTGCTCTAGTTTCTTCCCGAATCTTTAATCTTCCCACTCGACTTGCAGACCACATCCCTCACATGCTCCCACACTTCATTACTCTGCAGATAGTTTGCTCTCTTGCTGCTCAGCTGTGTCAGTCTCCTCTGTTCCCTGGGAAGCTTTTTCTCTGCCCTGGGTTGTCCATTGCTGGAGCAGGGAATTGTTTCCTTTGGGACAGAGCACTTCAGGAGGACTCACAGTGAAGGGGTTTTTCTTCCTGGCAGCTGGCTTTCCAGAAGGATCATGAGTAACCTACTTACTGGACCACTGGAATTAGATCTGTCTGTCTCTCTTCGGAATTTTAATAATTTTTATCTCACTGCTGTCTTCCATGATACAGGAAATATTAAATGCATTTGTTTTCTTCAAGTGTAATTACTCATTATTTTTATGCTGAGCTGAAGCAGTTTGTGATTAATAACCTCAAGGTTCCCTTTTGTTACCATATGCTTAGTCATTTTATCTGTGTTTGTAAGGCATGATGACCTATTTTGGTTAGTATGTCTGGCTTTTCAGCTGCAGGATGATAGCAGAAGCATATCTTGGAATTTCTGGGGTATGCTAGAGACAAAATAGGGGAGTAAAATACCAGAAATGTTAGTGGAGCCTGGATTCTTTTCTGTAAGATGTTAGAGGCCTGTGAGACTATGAAAACTTTAAAGGGTCACCCTTGTTTTTAAAAACTGTCTTTAATAAAGAGTTCATTTATGGACTTTAGATCATTTTAAGACTCTTCAAGCAAGTCTGACTTTACTGCAGGAATTCAGTAAGGTGTCACTGTGCCTTATATACATTAACAGAGGTTCTCTGCTTCCTGGCAGTACTGAGTTACTGAGAGCCACTCATATTTTTTTTCATTAGATGAATGCAATGTTGAAGGCTCCTTACTGAATGAATCCATTAAGAGAGCTGCCTAAAGGGTATCTAATTTTTGCAGAACATGCAAAAAGTCAGAGTCACTTTGCAAGCTGAGGGCTGTGGTAGCATACTATTTATTTCCCTTAAAGCAATATTGCATTTGGCTGCTTTGCTGTTTCTTCATGCTTAGAATTTACTAACTGGGGGGGGGGGGAAGACTTTAAAAGAATTGAATACTCATATGCATACTTTTTTTCCCATTACATTGTCTTCCATTAAAAAAAAAATCTTATTTTTTTCCTTAACTTACAAGACCTGATGGCTTCATAAGGTAGTTGGTTTTTATCCATCTCACCATCTTATGCACTGCAGAGAGATGAGAACAGAGCCATAAGCCTCTTAAGTTGTACACACAGTATTCCCCAGCTGACTGCTAACTAGTCCTAGTAATTGCAAGACTCACACTTCATTGTCAGAAGGATGAAAATGTCAAGTTCATGACTGTATGCCTGCTTTGTCTAGTAGCAACCTTAGTGCTTTTTCTGGAAGTTTTGTTGAAAATTGACTTGGTGAACAAAGAAGTGTAATTCACTTAGAGGCTGAACTAAACCCATGATCTATCAGAGCAAGCCCAGGAGATTATGTGGGTGGTGAAAGTGCAGGGTTTGGCCTTGAACACAGTTGATAATTGAAGGGAAGGAGCAGTTTATCTGCTGTCCATGGGATGCTCTTGTTGGCCTTGCTACATTCCATGTGCTGAGAAGAGTGTGGCTTTCCTGAGGAGGCCAGAGGTGATCCAGGGAAACCTTTCTGTGAGAAGGGGAGAATTAGGGCTTGTGAGCACATGGTGTTCATGTGGCATTTTTCAGGCTTGTGAGACACCAGCACATGGTGTTCATGTGGCATTTTTCTTTACATTTTGATTTCTTGCCTATATCCTTCATCCCTTACTGCAAAAATGAAGTGTGTTGGTAGTTTTTGGTTACTGTTGTACAGTTACTGAGCAAAAGGAGTTCTAGTTCTGTAATCTCTTAGCAGCAAGTAGAACTTATCAAAATTATTGCAAGGCTAGACAGCAGTCTGGTTTGTATTTAGTGTCTATTTTCATATAGTGAGGTCTTCAGGTCCTTATTGGTGTGAACCTTTTACTCTACATGTGAGCTGCTGTGTGCAGCTTGGCTGCTTGCACACCTTCCAGGGGTTGCTCTCAGCTCCCCTGAAGAGTCAGGCTCAACTGTTCAGTTCAACTTGCAGCTAGTACCAAGTCACTGTTTCCTCTTTGGTACCATTCCATAAGCACTTTGAAAGTTGACATAAGTTGCCTCTGTACAGTCTTCTCTTGATTTCCCAGAAACATCACTTTTTCCAGGCAGAAATACTCCAGGTGGTGTTACCATGCCTCTCATTAGGTAAATGGGATCTCTTCCAACACCTGCTACTTCTCTGTTTTATTCCTAGATAATCATCTCCATGTTCCAGCATTCATACAGGCTATTTTTGCAGAGTTGGCAGAAAATTAGGATTATGTGCAAGAAAGCTTGAAGCACAAAAAGAATTTCAGGTGCCTAACTGAAGACATCACATAAATTAGGTATCTCACAAGCTTAGTGTCTTTTAGATAATTAAGGAACTTCTTGATATTTCAGTATATTTGAATATTAGTGAATAAAAAATTAATTATGATCCTAAAATCTTAATATCTCTATGTATCAGCAATCATTCTGTTTTAAATAACAGTCTTGTTTGTGGTAGTGTTTTGTGGTTAGTTTTTTATTTTATTTCCTCTGATGCATTTTTAGAATTGACTTTTAAGGCATCTTAGTGATTTA
The DNA here is from genome assembly GCF_000277835.1 of Geospiza fortis. Lineage (NCBI taxonomy): Eukaryota > Metazoa > Chordata > Aves > Passeriformes > Thraupidae > Geospiza > Geospiza fortis. The sequence continues at coordinate 1,967,215 of NW_005054363.1, forward strand.
AGTTTAGTTCCTTCCAAGTGCTGTAGTAAAATTGACATTTTGGTATAAAGAAATAAGTTGTTTGCTAATTTCTAAGACAAAATGTTTCAGAGCAGTTCATGTAAGCAAGATGATATAACGCTGAAAAACTGTGTGAATGTTGTTTAACCTACTGGTAGTGGAAAAAGAGATATCGAAGTAAAGGCGAACATCATTAAATTGCAAATGAATCTTTGAGATTTATCAGCTGATGGAAACGGGCTTCTACAGAAAAATGGCAAGAGCAGTTTTAATGTAAAATTTTGTTCCTAATGTGTTTGGTTTTCAGTAATAACTTAAGTCCTCTGTTTACCTTTCTTTCATTTGAACAAAAAAACTTATTTAAAAATACTTTAAAATATAATCTTGTGCTGTCTTTTGGTTTGTTTGGGGGTTTTTGTTTTGTTTTTTGGTGGGTTTTTTGTGTGTGTGTGTGAGGTGGGTTTTGTTTTGTTTTGTTTTGTTTTTCTACTTGACCAAGTTTCTTGTCTTGCTAGTAAAGTATGTATTAAATTGTGGAGAGGAGTGGAACACTGCCAAGGTGCAGACTGCAACCTAAGGTTATCTTTCTTAAATTATATGAAGGACACTTGTATAAAAAGTTTGGCTTTTGTGGGATTTTTTTTGTTTGTTTTGGTGGAGTGTTTTTGTTTGGGTTTGGAGTTTTTTTGGTATTACATGTGTTTTACTGCAGAAAAATAACCACTTCTTGCCAAGCAAAACTCATGATTCTACTGCTACTAGTCCTGGTCTAGAAAGTTCAGCATCTTAGGAGATGTGTGATACCCTTCCAGTGTGCATGTTTCTGAGAGATTGTCACCTTACTTTCCCCTGCAGGCTGCCTTGTGCATGGCTGCTTGTGTTTTCAGAAGATACTTGTCCCCTTCACATGGGAACTTGAATTTCCTCTGATTTCACTTCTTGGGGGGAAAATGAAATAAACTGCAAGCAGATTCCCTTCCTAACCACAATTCCTGGAAACTGTATGCTGTTGTGGGCATGTTTATTTTCTACTTTTCTTTCTTGCTGTGATCATCGCAGCATTTTGAGGAATGGAGCAGACAGTTTATTTAAAAACCTGTTATAGCAAAATGTCATTTACATAAGCAACAGTAGATGCCTTCATGCTTCTGAACTCTCTTTTCCTTTGCAGAGACTTGGAAGTTTTTTTGTGAGTCTAATCAAAGGATACCTTGTAATTTTAGAGATACATCTTCAGAAAGGCAAGACTGAAAATTCAAACATTCTCATATACACTTAAAGAAGGGCTCTGCTTGAGCTTTCCCTTTCAGAGTGATCAGAGCTCAGTCCAGTGCTCAGATGCTACTTTTGTTTGTAGTCAAAGGCTGTTTTTCCTTCAGTTCTTAGTGAAGTTGAAGGATAAAGAAATGTTCTTGGTGATGTGATGGACTTTTGCAGTATTTTTTCATGCCCTTCTTCTCCCTTCAGCCAGCTGCTTCCCTTGTGGTTACATCCAGGCCTTAACTTTACCTTATTGAGACCTTTTTAGTTTTTGTTTGGATATTACTTAATACTTGTTTCCATTTCTTTGTACTGTTTGTTTGAATAATACAACGATCATAAGCTGCTGAAATTGGAAACATGAAAGAAATTTCAGGTGGTGAAAAAAGCCAAGATGGATGAGTATGTCTTAAGAATAGCTTCAAAGGATTTGTAATACATTGGAAATTGTTAAGGCTGATTTCTGATTGTATGTGTTGTATGGAAAGAGAAGAGTTAATGCTGAAAACATAAGAACATGGAACAAGGTAATAGAGGCCTGAGAGGGAAAAGCTGGCATCTTCCTTTGCTAACATAGTTTTCAAATATCTTCTATTTGGAGCAAACAGTTGACCACACTAATGAGGTCTGGTTTTTCCTGAAAGTGTTATGCTTGCCATCAAAGTCCCAGGTGGTGGTGCATGACTGAATAAACATGATTCTGGGTGTGTATAGGAAAGTACAGGTCACACATTTTAATGGCCTATTTCTGTCCTGTTTGACTGGTTGCCTAAAAGTGGCTCCAGAATAAAATTTACCTGTTACTAAATGATCTGGAGCCGTTTATTCTGTATTCTGATCTGTATCTAGCACTGGTAATGTACAGAGTAGTACCAGGGAAACATTCATTTATGGAGACATGCCTCATTTTGTTTGTTTGAAAACAAAGCTATGCTGCTTTTATTTAAGAAACACTCTCAGAATTAGTGGTAGTTCAGAGTTATGCAAAGAGAAATGAGGTACCAAGAGCTAGACTAGAGCTGTAGCGCAAACACTTTTGTGGTTTTGCATGATCTCTAGATAGGGCAGAGCGGTGTGGGAACACAGTATCACCAGAAGAGGTGGGGAAGCACTTGTGTGATGTTTATGCTCTGGATGGAGCTGCACACTGGTGAGTGGCACTGTTTTGAAATCACAGTGGAGAAGTAGGGGTGAGTCACTGAATCAGTCATTTTAGTGCCAGTATTGAAATTTTTGGGATAGTCACTGAATGGAGACGAGTAAGCCCAAGAAGATGATAAAAGAAGCACTAACAGATTTACTGTCATTTGGGAAGTGGTGCTGGTATCTCAATGAAGAGTTGACCTCTTTGCACAGCAACGTGAGGCATGTTGGTGGCTGGGCTTTGTTGTTTGACAAGCAGTTCAGATGTATCCCATCTCATGCCTGAGTTATTGTTGGTGTTCTCTTCTGTGCAGGAGCAGAAGTGTGGGCAGCTGTTCTGTTGCAAGCCTGTCATGGGAGCCAGTAGGAACCAGCTGTGGTTTTATGTGTTTCACGTAACCAGGCTGTACAGCTGAGAGTCTGGGCAGAGGATGAAGGGATCTCCAGTCCCCCTGGCTTCAAATGGTTTGTGCAGAACAGGAGAGCCACTACACACTGTAGAGCTTATGGGGCAGCTGAAGTGGCAACCCAGTACAGTGTTGGAACAGAGTGGTTGATTTCTTGGGGTTTGAAATTTTTTTTTGAGTTCTTTGTGTCTGCATGCAGAACATGAAAGTGTAAGAGGCAGTGTGTGAGGCACAGCAAGAATGCACCAAGAAGGAGAGAACTGTTGATTAGCCTGCTATCTGAAAAGAGGTTTCACATTGGGAATTTCTGCATGACTGGTTCCTCCTTCCTGAGGGAAGGATTTTCTCTGGGTTTCAGCTCAATCAGTTTTTCCCAAGAGAAATAACATACATACGGTCTAAATATTTTCTAGTTACTTGAGCTAAAAATGGGTGGTGAGACTGAAAAATGCAAATTTACTTCTCTCTGGAAGCTCACTTTCTGCAAGGGAACCAAAGTTTATATACTTTTTTTGTAAAGCACTTTAAGCGTGCTTTTATCAACAGGTGAGAAATGCAACAGAGTAGCTGCTCTGCATGAACTGTAATTGTATTTATAATGTGGTGGTAAGGCTGTGCAAGTGGGTAAATATCTATGAGTGGGTGCATAAATCTGTTAGTGCTTCATAAATCTCATCAAGAGGTCATTTTCTTGACATCTCCCAGATTCATAGTTTGCCTGACAGCCATTTTAGGGAGGAGAGCTACAGGCATGGCTGGGGATGTGAAGGCAGAACAACCTTTAATGCTGTTTTGTAGTGCCTTGAGTTTCTAAATCCCTGCAGAAGCACAGTGGCCTCTTTCTTCTTCCTCCTTTATCTTCCTCATCCCCTTCTGCCACTGACTTCTGGGAAGTGTGCAACTTCTCAAATTACTTTCAAATTCACCAGCACAGGACTGTAATTGAGCTCAGCCACCTGAAATGGGGGACAGAAGCTCCTCTTGCATAACTCACCTCTAATGAGGTTTTCAGTACCAGGCCACAAAACAGAAGTAGGTAAATCTGATTGTTCAATGTAGGCAAAAATTACAGACTTTCTACACCTAACCCAGTCCAGAAACATGTAGCATAGCTGTGTTCATATAAGAGGAACATGTTAAAAGAAGTGCAGCTCTCCAATAGGAAGCAAACCTTTGTCTGACTTGTGGCTTCAGCAGGTGCTGCTTATGCATGTTCCTTCTCAAAAGAGGGGGTTTGCCAGCAATGAAATTATTTAGCCTCAATATTTCCAGGTAGAGGTCTGGCTTAGCCCAGCATTTCACCTCTAATAATAGTCAGTAGTAATACTTATGGGGAGAAGTGTTAGTAAAACAGTGATCCCTCCCAACTTTTGGCAGGCTGTAGTTCAAGGACTTTGAGCAAGAAAGTCATGTCTGCTCCTTTGTTTAACAGTCCTTGACAGGCTTTCTTTTGTGAATACATCTAACTATGTATTAATGTATTTTAAATTCTTGCCGTCATAACATCCTATGACAATGCCATTAATTGTGGTATGGAAAAAATCCCTCCTTTTCCTCTTGTTTTTAAACCAGGTGCTTGATAAACTTCATGTTATACTGCTTAATTCATTTATTCCAAGACACGATTTCCTGTTTGGTTTCTCCATAATACCATTCATGGTTTTATGTCTGTCATTTTATCCATCTTTCCTTCTAATCTAAATGCACTTTTTTGCTCAGTTCTCCTTAGGTTGAAGTTGTTTCAGACCTCCCATTGTTGTCACTCTTTAAATCTTTTCTTGATCAGCAGAATGCTTCTCTGAAAATTGCTTGGTGCAGCATCTGTAGCTGCAGAGCTACTGTGGTGTTCCTGTCAGGTATCTCTGAGCTGCTCACTCCTGCTGCTCCCTTTGCTCTCCCAGCCAGCACTGAGCTCTTTATCTGTGAGTGTGTCGTTCCTGACTTCAATTAAATTGTGGTGACTCCAGGGTTCCCATTCCCTGTATTGGCTGTGACTTTGTGGTGTGTGTGAATAAATACCTGACAAATCTATCTGCAGCTTAACGTAGTGAGTTGGCTTTATAATTTTGCAGCTTGCTCCGTTTTTCACATAAATAATGACTGTATTGAGTAGCACAAATGCAAAACCAGAGCTCTTGTGAAAACTGGCTGTATATTCCTGTGCTGTTTCTTTCAATCTAACCGATTGTTAATTCACATGAAGACCTTCCATTTTATCCCATGACAATTTAATTTCTTTAAAAGCCTGTGGTGAGAGACATTGTCAAAGGTTTGTTAGAGATCCAAGCGTGTTATACATATCATGCATACCACACTTCCCTATATATGTCACAGCAAGTTTGCAAAAGAAGTCATGCCATGATAAGATTCCTCTGTCATGTTTATTTGCATACCTGCTGATCTGTTTTACAGTTTCTATCAACTTTCTCAGTGTAGAAGTGAGCCTGTAGCTACCAGCCTGTTGTTCCGTGGAGTTCTTTTATTGAAATTGGCAGTACATCCTCAGCTTTTTATATCTTGTTTTTTGAGTTTGTCTTAGAAGGAAGCTGGGCAGCATGGTTCATAGTTCTGTGGTGGTATGTTCAAGTGCCTTTAAAATTTCTGGGTAAATAGCATCTAAACCTGGTGACCTGCTGTTGGTCCTAAAGTCTGCTCTGATGTTGGTGTGGTTTTGACAGTCTTGTGCCTGTGCCATCTTCTTGCTCCCATACACACCTTGCATTTTCCTGAGTTTTGGGAGAGTGGTGGTCAATTTGTCCCTTGGCCCTGCTCAGTAGGTGAGCAGGCTTTCCTTCTGTGCCCTGAGTGCTTCCCATGTGTGAAACAGGAGCTGAAAAAGGAGGAGGTTGCTGGAAGGCAGCAATATACAGCCATGGGGGGGAGCACCTCTTTCTGCCTCAGTCCTAGTTTGTGTCGGCTTGAGCAGGTCACAAAACCAAGGCAATGATAACATATAGATTGATATGAATTGGCATTTATTGCATTAATTATTTTCATGGACAATGTAGTTGTATGTAATTGTTTACAGTTCTTATCACTCAGAAAAATCTCCATTGCAATTAAAAAACTTACACAAGTGGGTTTTTTTCAAATTTTTGGATTGATCATAGATTTATTTAGTATACTAATGCAAACTGTTTTGTTTTGGATTGTATTCATAACAGGATTTAAATGCAACTTTTCAAATGTTTAAGACATGCATAGAATTTTGGATCAGAATGAAGGAGAAGATGTTTATTGTTGCGAAGAGTTAATGCATGTTTTGATTTTGAAGCAGTTTACAATTGAATGTTTCATATTAATTCCTGCCATTTGATTTTCAGTAGTTGTAACAAAGATCCTCAGTCATGTGCAAGCTCTATTTTTGATGAGGCTCAGACTTAGCTTGCCATGCCTCTAATGGCTTTCTGGCTGTTTTACTGCTTTCTACTTCCTGTAATGAAAGAGGTAGTTCCTTGTTCTAGTCTTAGGGTACTTGAGGTGAGACAGCAGCACTCTTCTCTTTCTCTTTTACTGACTGCATTTCCCCCTTTCTACTGTCTTTATGTACGTGGTTATTTTTTGTTCTTCAGTTTGTGTGTGTCCCCATGGTTTTCTTTAATTGCTTTTTGCTCTGACTGCAGGATCCTGGCTTCTGTGTGTGTGAGGTTTGTGCAGCAGTTTTTATCTAGATTCTGCCTTTTTCAGTGGCTCCTGAATCAACTTCCCTCCCCTGAATCAATTGAGGTAATGTGGCGTGGTGTTGCTTAGCAATGCTGGAAGCTGATACCGCCTGGGTGATGTGTGTGCTGTAACAGCACTGCGCAGAAGAGACTACCTGTCCTCTGTGGTCTGTGCAGAGAAGAAATCTTGCATTTTCTAATGTTTTCAGCATGCTTACCTTTATGTGTTTGGGTGGAGTTTTTTTCCTTTATGTTGCCTAGTAACAGTTTTAAAGACTTAGAGATGTTCCGCCCCCCCTTCCTTCTGATACATGCAGAAAATTTAGTAGCCTGTAGAATCAAAATATAATTGGGGTGTCAGTCTTTAAAGAACTGGGTAGTTAATTAACTGTCTTGAGATAGGTATGTTTTCTGTCTTCCTCCCCCACGTACCAAGCGAAGCTGTTATGAAGGCAGAGCTGAGCTTTGTAGGATGTTTCAATCCTCCAAAGTGGCATAGATTGGCAGCCAATCTGGTGTGCATGGCAGTGGATTAAAAACCAGGATGAATTTAATACCACCAACCACATAAGAATATAGAATGAGCTATTTTGGCAGTAGATATAAAGGTGTTAATGGAAATTATTAGCTCTGAAATATTTCTTTAAAATTGTTGAAATCTCTAATTTTCAGCTGTGGGATTTTTTACTCTCATTTAAATTGCAAAAGAGCAAAGTATTCTCTCTTCTAGCTTTCTTGTTTTGTTGTCTTGTTTTTTTTACAAAGCCAAGGGAGTATACATTTTTTAAAATTTAAACTATCTGTTTGTTTTCTTTTTGTTCATTCTTTTTATTAAGAAGCACTAGAAAAATGACATATATTGGAATCAAATATCTTTGAGGCACATTTTTACCAGGTGGTTGCTCTCATTTTCACACAACACTGAATAGCATGGGCGATAACCCCATGTTTAAGTTGTAAACTAGGGTAACTGTGAAGGTGTTATTTTCCTCTTTTAAATCAATCAGAATACAAACCAAAGTTTTTACCTGCAGTCATGGTTGGAAGACAGAGGGGGGTATTCTCCATCAGCCTGGCAGGAGTGTGAACCCTGACATCTTTCCTTTCTTTGATGGCAGTTATATTGATTATATCTGAATATCAGGGATAAATCTTGGTGCTTCAGTAAGCACAAGCCCACCATTCTTTTGCAAGAACTCTTTCTTGAAGTTGGAAGGCTTGCAAACTCCTTACAAAGTTCTTACAAATTTTGTGTGCAGTTAGGCAAAGTGATTGGGTAAGCAATTGCAGCCCTCAGGTGCTTGGTACCTTCTGTCTCAGTGCTGCTGCCAAATCGCCTGTTCCTCTGAGCCTTAGCCCCAGCCCTGGACTGCTGATGGGGTGGAAGAAAGGTAATGGTGGGATGGGGACATGGACCTCCATGGCTGGGTCATGGGAGCCCAGCCTGGAGAATGAATCTGGGCACTGAGGGTGCTCTTGATAAGGTCAAAATACACCCGGAAGTCAAGGATGGTGGAGGTGGAGAGGTGCAGTCTGTTTATTTGGGCTATAAAGGATTGCTTATGAGACATGGGATTGTTCAATGGGGTGGTCTCTCTGATCAGCTACTCTTGCCTCTCTTCACCAGTAGTTTTCATAACCAACAAATGCATTTCCAGTAGCCTGATAGTTTATTCATATCTGGTTTAGACCATTTAATCCATAGTATGTACTCATTTATCCTCTCCTGTAAGGAAACAAAACATCGAGCTGGCAAGGGGATTTTATCGCAGGTTCATTGCCATGGTTTCAGACAGCCTTACATAGCCTAAAAATAGATTCAGGAAAGAATATTCTCTTCCCTTCCCTGCCTCCCCCAGCTCTAACTAATTGGAATTTCCTTTTTTTGTTTGTATATTTTTGTTGTTGTGGGTTTACTGACTGACAGGTCAAGCAGATTTGTTTGATGTTTTGTTTTAAAGAGGAAAGTTCATCGTAGTATCTAATACATTGGGGAGTGAGTTCCCTGGTAGTGTGCCAAGGCTATTACCTCCTGCTCCTGTCTCCCACACTTCAGTAGTGCCACTCTGGCAGACTGCAGCTCATTACAAACGGGTGTAACAGTCCGAGATGTGTGAGGGACCATCCTGGGCATAGCCTGGATAATTATAACCTTGACATTGCCTTGTGCTGAGCAGGGGAAATGCAGAGAGTACATGATGATGTGCCTTTAGCAGCCTGCTCTGCTGCCTGAACAGCATCCTCTTGCAGAGGCCAGCTGGCAGCTTTACTGTGTCTCCTGCAGCCCCACAGCTAGGATGTTGCAGACAGGTTGAGGATCATGGATGTAACTAGCAGGACAAGTTTTAAAATACTGCTTTGTGTACAGCAATGCCTGGGCAGCAGCTGCAAGGAGCTAGGGGAGCCAAACTGAGTGGCCTCTGCTTCCCCTTCTTGGTGTCCTTGCTGAGACAGCACCAGAGCTACACAGCCTTGGCTGGCGTGCCTAGAGCTGGGCACGGCTTCACTACCTCCGGATTGCAGTGTCATTTGTCTTTGAATGTCAGAAAAATGGAGGTGGAACACAGCTTGGCAATTAATATGGTCTCCTCTGATGTGTACTGGCTAAACTATGTTTAGCTTCGGGTTGGGCAGTTGAATTCCTCCCCCCCCATGCCCTGGCTTTCAACAGAGGTGTTGACTGCTTCTGTTAGCAGGAGTCCTAGATGCTTTTAGATCTCTCTCCTCAGACAGGAAGGGCATGGGTTGGAATCACACTGATGCCTTGGATTTCCTGCATTGCTTCCTGTTGAATTGCTGGGCCAGAAGCTAATGGTAGGAGGGAATCTCTACGCAATGTTCCACTCCTGAGGCTCGCAGTGTGCCTACTTATGTTGGAAAGCAAGTAAATAACCCCACAGCAGCCTTATCAACTCGTGTCTTGTGTCAGGTTTTGGAGCAGAGGGGAAGTGTTCTGGGTTGAATCGCAAAGAGGAGAAAACCCCATGTGGTCTATTTGTAGGTACTTTGGTGAGCAAGGTGTTGGTTCTGCTGATCCATTTCTCATCACCATTTTTCTTTGACTGCCCAAGAGAAACTGCAGTAAGTTTATTTGTTTGTATGTGTTGCTGCTGGTACAGGGCTTTTTCTTTCTTCCTGCTGCTGCTTTTGTGGTCAGGGTGCCCTGACCTTCCTCAGTAGGGACTGAATGGAGAAGGACTGATGTGATGTCAGGTTGCAAGTATGTTAGTGAATGGGCTGCAGTGTATTGCTAATTCCTTCTCTTCTTGGTTTATTTACCTGTTGTAATCACTTTCAGACTTTCCTCTGTTTCTGAATTGATCACAGTAGTGAACTTCAAAGAAGTTATGTCTTCTTTGTCCATATGCTGTGTTGGACAGAATTTGTGTATTTAGGAAGAAGGTGGTACCAGATAGATAGGACTGCTTAAGGTACAACTGCTATTCAGAAGAGATGAAACCTTTTGAAGTATTTTGTGTTGCTTGTATGCTGTGCTGCTTTGCATTTGGCAGCTACAACATGTGCCTATGCTTCCCTGCTCCTCCCTGTGATACTCTGCAGTATTTATATGTCTGATTTGGCACCTGGAGAGCAGAAGAAGAGCAGCCCCCCAATACAGATGAGCGAAATGTGCCTTCTCAGCCTTCCACAGAGGCAGGAACGTGCCTTGACTTGTTCATCACCAGTACAGGACAGGTGGGTCAAGTTGGCTGTGACTTTGTTCTAAAGAACATCTCTTCCTCTTGGAGTGGAGGTGTTTGCCATCCTGTTGTGGGATGCACACTGGGATTTTCATAAAATACAGGGGTTCATGGTTCTAAGGGGTAGCAACGCATTGTTTTCACATTTGATAATTTTTCTTTCAATGTCCCAACCCAAACTTGAGCTGAAGGAGTTCTTCCAAGGATGAGAGCATGACTACCATCTTATCTCATCTGTTCAGTGATATGCTCCCTGGGGAAGAGTGCAGACTTTTGCATGCAGGCCAGCCCAGATTGCAGAGCCCAGCTGTGTTAGTGACCCTATGAAAAGATAATCCTGTCTGATGCTAGAGGGCAAAATTTTCCATACCTGGTAGATGTTTAAATATTCTTTAGGTGGACCACCCTTCTGCTGTAGTGATTTAAACCCCTGAAAATATTCTATGCATGAATTTACATAAAATAAAACAACCTGCATAATATTATATCAGTGCATGGTAGATGATCATTTCCTTCCCCTCCCATCTATTCAACACTGATGTCATTTTACATCCATTTTTCTTCCCTCCAACACTTCTAGCACTTCCCTGCTCTGCTCACTGGGCACCAGTGTGCTCCATAGGGGAAAGCTTCTGTGTGTGCATGCTCCTGAAGTGTGCTGAGCTTTGCACAAGTACTCACCTCCTCCACTGAAAGATGAAGAGAGTGGGGTGTATGACTGGATAGCTGGAATCAGAGACAGAGGGTGTATATATTTGGAGGAGTCCTCCAGTTGCTGGTGCCTCTATGGGAGTGGAGAAGTTGAGGGTGAGGTGAAAGGAATGCCAAAAGCAAATCCTACACTGTTTATTTTATGAGGTGTAATTTGAAGGCAGATGCTTCACTTGTAGACCTTGTGGGAATTGAAATATTCATATTCAGGAGTTATGAAAATTAGGGATAGTGTTTTCTGGACTCTCAAGGTAATGCCATTTATGTGATTTGCTTTCTTTAAAGTTCACATGAGAAGTCAACCCATCTTAATACTTGGAATATCATGATAGATTAGATGCTGTTTAAAGAACATGATTAATATTGCAAGGCAGAAGTTCATAATGTAAAGATCTAGTTCTCCCATTTTGTGATTTACAACACGTGTAATTATTTTGTTGCATTTTCCCCACCTAGCAATCTTTATGTTATTTGTTGGGTGTGGAGGTAGTTCTCCTACCCCAGGGCACTGTTGTCTATGGCACTGTCTGTGAGAAAGCTCTCATTCTTTGCCTTTTGCGAACGTTGAAAGGGAAGGGTGTCTCAAGATGGTGATGGCCTCCTGCTTTTAAGGAACATGACTCAGTTCTCAACAGAATTCCTTGCATTGTTAGAAGTTATTTAAACACCCAGAAAATTATTAACTCTTCATAAGCTTGAGAAAATTAGCAAGAGCTAATTTTCAGAAACCTTCATGCTCCTGGATGTAGCCTGCAGTCGTGTCTAAAGCAAGCTGTGGGCTGTGAAATACTTGAAGCATAATTTGGCCCTAAGAACCTTGCTTTGTGCATACAGAAGCAGTGGGTTTTCATGCTGTTTGACCTAGATCAGTAAATGGATTTAGACTCCAAACTCCTAGTGGAGCCAATGTCTCCATGTCTCTTGGACACTTGAGTTTTCTGTCTGTAATTCCCCCTATAGGAAGTAAAGATATTGTCATGCCTTCTCCTCAAACAATTATGAAGTTAGAATAAGTATTTTCAAGAGAATAAATCAGCCTTCTCTACAGAAAGCACAGAAAGATACTTGTTAATTCTGTCTTAACAGTAGAGTTCAAGGAGTTAGTAAGCCTTAAGGATAGATCAGGGTGGAAAAAAGAAATCCTGAGTGCTTTCCTGTAACTGTGCTTCCTTGTACAGTGAAATAGGCAGAGTGGTCTTTGGTGGATCCAGGGAGGGAGATTGGTAAAGGTTATGGTGTGCAAGAACAGGAAATGGGTAAGTTGTAGTTTGATGACATGCTTAAATGCAAACAATTCCTGATTCTCATCTCTTCCTTGTGCAATATTCCTTTATTTAAAGAGGAAAATGAGAATCTGTTCTGTTTGAAAATGAAAGCTGCTATAGCAGCTGTAGGGTTTCCACCCTTCAGCGGGGATTTCTGGCACTGGGGTAAGAGATGAGAGCAGCAGTGGCAGCAGACAGTCATGCTCCTCTATGCTGCTCTCACCCTGAGAGGGGGAGACCTCTGAGTGGTTGTGTACATGCAGAGTAGGGCTGTTGACTTTGGTCCCACCTCTGGAAGGAAATCATAGAATCATAGAATATCCTGAGTTGGAAGGGACCCACAAGGGTTCTGAGTCCAACTCGTGGCCCTGCACAGGCCAGCCCCGAGAATCACACCATGTGCCTCCTGAGGATGTTGTCCAAAAGCTTCTTGACCTCTGACAGGCTTGGAATCAATCCGGAGGAATCTGTCAGGAATAAAACCTGATGTCATTGTCCATGCACAAGGAAATAAGCTATTTTCTATCAGATGTGACATACTTTCCCCCCCCTCCCCTTCCCCCCATTTGTCTTGCCCTTCCTGACAATCTTTTTGCACTTTTTGGGACACCTCTTCAATTTTGGCTTCTTATTCTCTTATCTTTCACCTGCAGTTTCACCTCCCTTGCAGAGTCATTGTCAGACACCAGACATCTTGCCTGAATGAGTGCCCCTTCCCCATCCTTGTCCAATTTTTTTTTTTTGCATTTAGTCAACTTCTTCCTTTTTCCTGCCTTGTTTTGTGCACTGCCTGAAGATCCCTGGCTCCCTTCCCTGCCTGTTGCGCTTGCTCTCCCTCCTGTTTTGGGCCCTTGTCCCAGTCTGCTCCCTCAGGCCTGGCATTTGTCCCTGCGGCACTCCAGATGCTCTCCTTTCGCTTCCTTGCTGCCCGGGTGCCGGCAGCCAAGCCACGGCCAGCACAGGAAAGATGGGCTCCTCTGCTCCAGGGCCTGGATCTGCTCCAGAGCCTGGACTTGCTCCAGTTGGGCAGCCATGGAAATGAAAGGAGTCTTGGGCTCCTCTGTTCCCAGGCTGGCGCGTGCTGGCCCGCTCTGCGGGCCGTCCTTGGGTTGCCACTGGGAAAGAGAGCGGTGTTGGAACGTGCTCAGCCAGGAAAGGCTCCTGGGAGATCCTGGCTATTGACTCCTTAAAGGTCTTTGCCTGCTGTGAATGCACTGTGTGCTACCCTTGGATATGGGTACAAAAACTGATTTCCGTGTTCAGCAGAATCTAAAGTTACGTGAGACTCAGGAGCCAAGAGGGGAATATGAGGAGCATAGGATGTTCTCCAAGGGAAGGAAGAGCAATCTAATACCCAGCTTGCCTGCTTTGCCCAGCACAGCAGTGTCCTCTGCCGTGCTGCCTTACTGGGAGCCTTGTATTGAGTGAGAAGACCTGTTAAAATCTTCCAGGCAGTATTCATGTTGAATTATTTGAAATGTATTATTTATTATGTGCCTCTTTCTGCTTGATCTTGCACTGTCAGCTTCTGCCTCTTTGATATCTGAATTTTAAAAATGGGTCTGAGTCCTACACCTCTCTGTCTTGCTTGGATTGTAAAGGCTGTTTTGGAGTGTTGCTTCCAATGACATTTCAAGGAGGTCAGTGCAGACTGGTGGGCTGCTTTGGCAGTATTTCTGCTAACTCTTCTTGCCAATGCTGCAAGGAAGAGAACAGAACAAGAGAATCGGTGCTTTCCACTCTCCCCTTTAGTAGTAGAAAGTACAGATTCCACAGATAATACTTTTTCACGCCTCCAAGCAGGTGAGTAATTAGTTTTGAGATGTAACAAGAAACCACAGGGATGTAATCTGTACTGAAAGAGGTTTGTTGATAAAGAGACAATGGTGTGGTTGAACAGGAAAGCCCTTCTCTAGGTGCAGCTTCTAAAGCTAGCTCTAATAGTGCTGTGCTTTGGACTGACTTAGGTCAGTTTTCATTGTGAAGTTAGTTACAGTGGGAAAAGAGGTTTGTTCTGCCAATCTCATACATCTGCCTTATGGGAAAACCCACCCTTGTCTGTCTTCATGCAGCATATATAATACTCACATTTTAGCCAAACATAAAATGAGGCTGTACCTGTAGCAACAGTATATCCATGCATCTCACACAGTATCTCTGACAGCTGTTCACAGAATAAACGCAGTGTTATCAATTATCTAAAAACACAAAAGTACCCTATCGTGAAAGATCAGGAGAGCTATCATAGGACAAGGCAGTGTCTGGACTGTGATGCTTAGCACAGTTAGAGTCTTTCACTGATTGAAATATTTGCACAAAGAGAAATTAGTTAGGACCCCAAGGAAGTTTGAGAGTTTTGCAATAATTTTTAAAAGAATCTTTGAATTCTTTTCAAGAATGATATAATGGCATAATAATGGCATAATTTAAAAACACTCTAGGGTAAGTATTATACAATCACGCATCATGACCCATTTTGTCTCCAGCAGGATGCAAGTGAACATATTAAGTTGTTTTCTAAACAACAGTACATAAAGCAATTTTTTTTCTTCATGCTACAAGTATTTCTTGCTGGTACTGTGTCATTATTAAATGTGGTATTTCCTTGGTCAAGAATAATAAAGGCTCATATAAAAAGACTTAATTTAAAAAAACCCAAACAAAACAATCATTGTATATTCAGTTATAACAAGCAGTTTTACAAACTTATAAAAAGTCTCTTTTAGGAACAGACATTTAAATATTTAAAACATCAGGAACTCTTTTCTGGTTTTATAGTGGGTTATATACTGAGTGTAAGACTTTGGCCATAAATACGTTTTTCCTGGTGCACAAGCTATGTAATAATTTTGTGGGAGTCTGATCACAAGCTTTGGGCATAAAGGAAACTAGTCAAGGCCATTATGGCCTCAGTTTAACATGTTTGGATAGGCATCATCTGTGGCTGCCCAGTGCTGAGCGCTGATGTCATTGCCGCTGTGGTTTGGAGCTGCTGGGCCATGGGGGTGCCCAGCTCTGAGTGGGCACAGTGTGTGCCCTGCAGCTCCTGGGCTCCTGCTCCCTACTCGTGCAGCGCACCAGCACCAGTGTGGGGGTACTGAAGGGACACCTCTGATGGCTCTCAGCAGGAGAGAGAGCCGGGGCCAGGCACTCTGACCATGGCATTTTGGTCTTCTGGTACGGATCTGTGTGCTCTGCTCGGGGCAGGGAGAAGCTCCTGATAAGAGCCGCTGAATGCCTGAATTAGTCTCTGATCTCAGCAGTTCTCTGGAGGATCTGGCTTGTATTTAGGCAGTGTGAATACCTCTACTGTATACTCATACTTGGTTCAGAGAAGTAGCATTTCCACTGAGCTGTTTTATTTCTCAAAACCAGGACTGTATCAGATTTTCCCCCAACTGCTAAACAGTAGTATTAATGTAGTGTGTTATTTATTCTTTTGACATGTTTTTATTTCATGGAAAACGTCTACGTTATGCTTGAAGCTGGGTATGAGTTGCTGGATCCCTTTCAGAATTCTGGTAAATCTGGAAGTAAATCAGATTACTTTGTTCTACTATAAGCACATTCGGCTTGGCTTTCACATGAGGTGTTGTATGGGTGAATGAGCCCAGAGCACTCCAGCTGGTGCAACAGCTTTATTTATGCAGAGTGATGGCATGAAAGGGTTTTGGGAAACGCTTTTAATGGCTTCAGGATTGATTTGTGCCACTATTGAACCACCAAACTGCTTAAAGTTCTTACCCACTTCATTTGTGTTTTATAGTGACAAACTGTGGGCTCAGGTCATGACCGGTTAATCAGGAAACTGTGCTGGTTGGAAACACAAGAAGTAGAGGTTTTCTTAGACTGTCCTTATAAGTTCCTAGCATTTACCATGTGGCAATAAAGCTTCCACAGTCTTTCTGTTCATAATGTGAAATAGTTTTTTGCCCACATGGTGATGCTTTTATATCTCAACTGTAAAATGCCTTACGTCTTCATAAAATGATAACATGTACTTTCTCACTTCTACAACACATTTTATCATCAGTGAAGGATTAGCTGGGTGACTTCAGCATGTATTTCATGTACTCTTTACTCTTAATATTTCTTCTCCCATGGATTTTTTTAAAATCACATATTGTTACTTGTACAACTGTGCTGAATTTCATTTTTTCATAGGTTTTAGTGACAGAATTGACAGGTTATGCAAAATAGAAAGGATGTCAATAAAATCGAGTATGTAAGTATATGATACGTGCTTGCAGCTTCTTCCTGAGCATAATTTCTTATGCAGGCAGTTTTGTCAATGGGTTGAAAAACATCTTAGAAAGCAGGTTGGGAGTTTTACAGTGAGTAAGAAATATCTTCCCCCTGGCCCGAGAGAAAGCAGAAATTTTGTAGAAGAGGTGTGATCTTGCCCAATTGGGAAAGCAAAGTGTCAGGAAGTATTTTCAATGAAAAACAGCGTTGAACTTCATGTATGAGTATGTTATAAACACATACATAGTAGTTAAATGGTGATGCAGTAAATGCAAAGCAAGTGGGAAATATGTAATTCAAATTTTAACTTATCAAATAACAAATTAAGCATTTGTGTGGAAATACCTCCCTCTGGTCTATTAAGGGATTCACGGCTCCACAAGATCCCTGTTTTGCTCAGACTGTGCCTTTGGATGTGAAGGGAAAACATAGTTGGGTGAGAGTCTCTAATTGAGCAATTGGAGCTAATCATCCCCTTGGCTTAGCAGATGAAACACTAATTTTCCTTCCAGGTGTAGCCAGAATTACCTGTTTGTACAGTGCCTTCAAGTTGGCTGATTTAAAACCTGAAATAAAAACTTTAAAATTGGCAGTGTTGGTTTGAATATGATGTTGGCACTCCTGATTCGAGTAAGTGACGTTGATAATGGTGCAGGGGTGCCAGGTTGGGATAGTGAAGAACAAAGTGCAGACAAGTCTCCAGAGGTTGGGAAACAGTCACAATCACACAAAAGAGTAACTTGTATGAAGAGGTTTCTCAGGAGTTCCTTGAGAGGGTAAGTTAGCTTTTGCTCACTTACATATGTACAATGGCTCTGCTTGCTTGTGTGAGATGCAGGGAAGGAGGAAAGTTTTTTGCCTTCAGTAGTTTCAAATGCAACATTGTCCAGAAACATAACACAAAGTGAATCAATATGTCTACTGACTTGTTCAATATCACTGATGGCCATCAAAAGTAATTGCAATGTTGTGGGTTGAAATAAAGTATTTGTAGACCAGATTGGCTTAATTCACAGAGCAGTCTGTATTTGTGCTTAAGGGATGAGGATTTTCACAGAGGCAGTTGGGAAAGCATAGATTTATCTATTGCTGCACTTGTTGATAGATCTACTGACAGGTGTGTGGCTGAGGAAGAAGGATAGCACACATCCAATTTGTGCAGGATGGGACTGTTCCTTGCTGACATCTGGCAGAAGAATTGGAATCTGGGACAGCTGCTAGTGCCACAGAATTGCAGACAGTTTTAGGACCTGAATGCAATGAAGATAAATGAGTTCCAATTGGAAGCTGAATGGCCCTAAAGCCAGAAATGAATGTGGGCACTCTGAATGCTCAACTGATAGGCTTGCAAGAGGTGTTTTTTATCCTGTACAGTCATAAATGCTCATTATTTTGGACTTTGGGCCACGTTATTGGCATACCGAACAGTTTGAGTTTTTAAAGCTTTGTGTTACTGCTCAGGTGCCTAAATTTGACATTGGTTTCAGGCTCAAGTTAGTTTGGTGTTCACTGAGTGTACTCTATTGCTTTACAAACCTGAGCGCTTATTCTGTCCAGCTGCATAACCATCCCACAGAAACTGGGTCAAGGGATATGAGAGTGTTATTTAGAGATTTTTCAGAGTCTGACCAAGCTGGGCAACTTTGTGGGCTCTATTAATTTTCAGTACAAATGATGAATTTTATTCTTTTAGAGATAGCGTTGCATAGCTGAGGGAATTTCTTACTGCTGCAGATTTTAGGAAGTCTGCAGAATGCTGAAGAATCTGTCTAATTTTTGATAGGCAGCCATGGTGTTTTCTTGAGCAGGAAGGTTTTTCAAGGTTAATATTCTGCATCTTTAGGGACAGGAAAAAGATAAAAAAGATAAATCTGTGTTTAGAAATCAAGCCTGGTTAAGGATTTCACCCTCCATCCCCTTTTCCACTGACAGTACAGGGGACTAGACGTGACCTATCTTCTTGACCATACCTCTCCTTGAACTTTTCTACTTCTCACTTCATGAAGCAACCATCACTTACAGTGTTAACCTTTTCTGTTTTGAGCTAGAAGACAGTCTAATGGTACAGAAAAACTGAATTTTTATTGCCCTCCTTCTCTGTCTGAGTCTTGTGGATGTGAGCAGAAAGGGCAGACAAGAAAATGAACACAAATCCCTTTAGCTGCAAGGTTTCCTTTAGAGTCTGAGTCAGACTTAGTCTGCTGGGTGCAAGCAGAGAAACAGACACCCAGCACCTGTGTCTGTACTACTGCCCTTCAAGCTTGAGCTGTTTTTCTATTAAGAACTTTTCCCATTTCTGTGCTTCTGCAAATGTGCTGGGTTTTATCAAAGAAATTATAAATTGGACTTCACTGATCCTTTTAGGTCCCTTCCAAGACAGGATATTCTGTGATTTACATGAATAATTTAAATTTTTTTAATCATCATATTTGCTTTGTACAGTTGCACTGGAGACTTGCACAAATTAAGCAGGATAATGCTTCTCAGTATAAAAATCTGAACTGTCTGCTTCCCATCATTTCAGGCTGAATTGTATTTTCAGTTTTCCTGGTCCTGTTGCCTTGTTATGCTATCACAATTTTTTAATATGGGTTCAAGATGCTTGATTTCATTTTTATGGTAATTCTGATGTACTAATGGAGAAGCAGCATCACTGACCATTTATGCTGCATGTATAGAATTTTCTCTTACTGAAGGTGTACAAGTCTGCTCTGTGCTTTTGGTAGGGCAATACTCACACCATCCCACTGTGCCTCAGGCTTCCCCACCTTTAAGAGGAGTGTCCTGAGCACTGTGCTTCCTTCTGTTTCATGCTGTGGAAATGTCATAAAGGAAAGCAAAAGAAGTGGAAAGGGCCTAGGTACATGGTACCACTCTCTCTCATAACAGCAGTCTTCAGGCTTTGGGAACCTCTTGCATCAAATTCTGAGCCCTGGTCTGACCTAAAGAGCAGTGTAGGTGGGAGACAGAGTGGCATCTATTCCAACATACTGCTTCTGTTTTCCTCAGTATTTTGTAATTTTTGTAACCCTTTATTCCTGCCCCTATTTTCCCTGCCCCAACCTCAACAAGTGCTTTTTATACTCCCAGCTCCCTTTAGACTAAGTGAGTTTGATACTTTTTTCATCCTGCCAGAGGAAAATATGTGGAAATTTTAATTGGCCAGAACCTTTTCTGATGCTATAAAATGTGCCTGCTTTGAACATGGAGAACTGGGGTGGCTTTATGCTGAACCACATTGTGGCCTTTGTCCAGCTACTGCATAAGTATCTACAGACCTTACATTTTTAATCCAAGCATTTAGTATCTGTATAAAAGGGTTACTAATGTGTGATTAGAACAAAACAACATCTCCTAATCTATCTAATGGCAGTTGTAGAGTTTTTTTGTGTCTTCCAGGTGTTGTAAGCAGAGAAAGCTTTAGTCAGCCCAGTGGCCTGAGAGCAGCTGGCTGGGCTTAGCTCACCCTGGCCTTGGATTTTCCAGCCTGCTGAGAGCTGATTTAATTTGCCAACCCAGCCAAGAACAAAACACTGAATTGTTTTGAGTTAGAGAGGTGCCGTGGTTCAGCCTGAGGAAGGTGAGAGTCAGTGCCCAGCATCAGGCAGGACTGTATGGGTGGGAGCTGGGAAGGAGCAGAAGGGGACAAGACTCCCCCGTGGGCAGCTCTGCTGTGTCAGTAACTTGTCCCCTCACACAGGTGAGGATACAGGTTCATTCTCTGCAGCAGGCTCTCTCCATCTTGCAGGTGCTACAGCACTACTGAGAACGGCACTGACATCCAGTGAACCTGCAGCTGAAACAATAGACTTGATCTTGGCCCTGGGTTTCAACAGCTGTCAGAGCAGGCAGAAACTCTTTTCAGAGTTCAGATGAATTCTCTTTTGTTTGCCACTCTCTGCTTCTGTATTGGTTGTGTGTCTCCACATGTTTTGCTTAGAGCTGCATATGCTAGAATCTGGTGTCTGCTGCTCCTTCTTCTTGATTAATACCTTCCCCAATTTACTGTTGTCTTTCTACTAGAGAGTCTTTGAATTTCTCTCTTGTTTGTCCAGACCTGATCCATCTCTTCATCATGACAGACATTAGGCGTCCTAATCTCCTCAGGTTTGCTCAATGTTTGCTTAATACTCTGTGGTTGTGTTCTGTGACCTTAGTTCACTGTCTCCTAGATCAAAGTGAGATAAAAGTATACAGCTTGACTGATGTGCTCTGTTATTTTAGAGAGGGTAATTTTTAAGGCCTCTTACATAAAAGCATAGTAAAAATATTATGCTGATGTTATGGCAGCAGCATAGTGAGACTAGTGGCATGCAGAAAAAAAAAACTAAATAACTTCCAGTGCAGCATGCTGATGTTTAGGCATATAGGTTAAAAAATGGAAGGTCTTCTTTTAATTTTCCAAGTAACAGATGGTTGTGATCAGGGTAGCCAATAGTTTTTAGATCTTTGCTTCCAAATGAAAGTGTGTGTTTATAACCAAATGGTTAAATATATCTAAAACATTAATTTCTATATTACTAACTTAATAATAATAAAAAATCAGCTGTATATGTGGAATGGTTCTGCTTCTACCTTTCCTCCATGATTTTTTGGCTCCTAAATTTGAGTGGTTTTTATGTGTTTCATAAAGTTTATTGGCCTGTCTGTGTGGGCCACTGTATCATCTAGTCAGAAGAACCTTTATAGAAGGGTTCAGTGTCTGTAATATTTCCTTGCATGGATTGTTTAATGGTATCACTTGAACTGACTTGGTTGATTGCTGTATTTATGATTTAATGGAAAGAACATAGCCAAAAACTTCTGTAGTAACACAGCAGTTGTAGAGGTCCTGTCTGCACTTTTGGTGCTGGCTGGGGTATGTGGTGACTTCAGGAGAGCTCTTACTCAGACCAGAATCTTTGTGCCCTTCTGGACTGAGTGCCTCTGCTACCTTTTTAGATGATCCTGTGTAGTCCACACACAGGAAAAGCAGATTAATTTGCAACAGGGCCCATAGTCTTTCTATTTAGAGCTTGGTGTCTTTTCTTCTGGAATTCCTGCTTCCAGCTGAGGCTTTCTTGTTGGCACTACTTGTCTTATAAAAAGATTTAATTTAGTTATTTTTAAAGAATAAAATAAATATAATTGATTCTTCATAGAGTTTTAGATTGCAATGATAATTGAGGAGAAATTTGCCTCTCTGGTAGTAGTTGGCATGGGCTTGGGTAGGTTTCACTAGTATCTCTCTGACCTTGATGGTCAGGTTAGTGATGAATTGTTGCAAAAGCTTGCCTGCATTTTTTTCTTCTCCTTCACTTGTGCCCATTGAGCTGTTATTTAGAAGTGTGGGATCCATAATTTTTGATTCCCTTCCTTCTCAGCTAACATTTCTTTTAATCCAAGTGCTGTTTTAAATTTTTTTATGCCTAGTGTTTGCTGTGTAAAAAATCTGTGGGAACAGATTAGTCAGGACATGGAAGAGTAGTGTGTAGTAAATAGTGTATCCTGCCAAAGACAGGGCTGTTTTTATTCTATCTTTATGGTGGGAACCGGTGTCGTATTACCTGTCACTGTTCTTTATAGAATCCTGTAGAACTGGCGATGCATTCACAAATTCATAGGCTGTCTTGTGCCTCCTTTTTTTCCCATATAGGCCTCTCAGTAATTGTAACCTCAGAGTTAAAGCCAGGCAGTGACTGGCAGTACTCTTCTTATGCCTCTGTTCAGCTAGAAAGTTACATTTCCATTTGTCCCCATCTGTGTGCTACATGTTTTGGTCGTTGATCACTGTATAAAAGTCATGCAGAATGAAAATGCATTTACCAAGAAAGATAAATGGACAGTAGAAGTGGGTTTCATCAGAAACCCATCTAGAGTGTCAAAAAGCAGGGTGGGAAAAGTGAAATAAAATTCTAGTGTGATGTGTAACACTCAGCAAGTAAAACTAATGGTGCTGGAATTAAAAAAGGAGGTTCAGAGTTGTGCCAATAATGAAGAATTTGCCAGTCGGTGTTGGCTTTTTTCCTGGCCTCCCAGTAGCATGTCCTCACAGTTCTTGGCTCATCAGTGGGATCAGGCCAGGCCCCAGGTCTAGAGCAGCTCTGGTCCCCAGTTTATAATTGGTGTCATCTTGTACCCCTTGGCTTTCCCACTTTGCAGATCCTTACCAAGGTGGCAGCTGCAAAGTGCCAGAGAAGGCTGGGAGGAAAAAGTGCTGATGTAGCCAAGAGGGAGTGATGGTCAGCAAGTGCTGAGTTGTCCCACCTGCTCTTCTTGCCTTCCTACCTTCTCTGGGAATCCTGCCTGGGGACGATAACAGCCTGATTCATAAGTAATTAAAAATTTACATAATTAATTGAAATCTGGGTTCTGTCGTGCTCTGTTTCCAATGTGGTCTTGTTTACTTTTCCAGGAGGAAAGGAATAATTCCCCCTCATGCAGTACCATAGCCTTGTCTATCAGCCTTACCCCACGGAGGTGATTAGGTTGTATATTTTGAAAAGTATAAAATTTGCCTGATTTTCTTGTCTTCATATTAAACATTAAGAAGAAATTGTGATGGCTCTTACTTGTTGTTAATGGTCATACAGTTTACTGCCTGTAAGGATGTATACCATGATGCTTATGTGCAAAACATCTTCTTTATGACTGATGTGGTCTTCTTTGCCCTTATTCTTTTGTCAGATATAAGAAACAAGTTTCCCTAAACATGGGTGAAACTGAGCAGAGACCAACAGCAGGATCCCGCTTAGGAGCTCAGGAAAATGCTGGGATCAGTACTTTGGAGCATGGACAGAAACCACCTATGACAACTCCAGGAAAACTTGTCTCTATCAAAATTCAGATGCTGGATGACACACAAGAAACTTTTGACATTCCGGTAAGGATGTGGAGGTTGGGGTGGCCAAAGATTATTTAGGCATTTCTGATAATGCATATTCTCAAACCAGTTCTCTTTCTATTTCAGCTGTAATTCTTTGGCTAATGAATTCATGTTGCAGAGAAAATGGCTGTTGTGTATATCAGCATTAAATAGATCATGGGGCAATACAATAGCATTAAACAGGGAAGTGAACTGTAGATTACAGTTATTAATTCCTTTTCTGTTTGAACAGCTTCAAGAGAAGTTAAAGTCCTTGGTGTTTTTTTTCCTTCAAATATTACATTAGTGGTTTTCTCTACTTTTTGAACAGTTGATGTACTTCCTTGCTGCTATTTTGCTCTTGATCCAGTAAGCTGTAGAAAATCTATACAGATTTTTTGTCTTTCCTCTGGCAAGTCCTTAGGATATTAACTTGAAATCATCAAAGTTTTCAGTAATTTATATCACTTTTACAAGCACTGAGTGCTCTCACAGAAGTTGAGTGCAAAGAAAGAAGCAAAGCAGTGTCATCTAAAGTTTCTCTGTACCCTGTTGAGATTACTCTGGGTTCATCCTTGCCAGGGAGACAGAGCTGCTATTGCTTTAGTGTGTGGTTGTGATCAGTAGAATCAGGTAGAATTAGTTCTGATACCAAGACCAATCCAGTTTCATACAATCTATCTGTTGGTAGCCACTAATGATTTTAACATGCCATACTTACACAATTAACATGAAGTGTGGTTGAACACTGCTGCTGTTATGGAAGTGTACTGGAATGTACATTTTTCAAAGTCTTCAGGCTTCAGCGAATAGGAAAGTAGAAACCTGAGTTCAAATTTCATCCTTTGTTACTTGCATTTTCTGTAGCTATGGTAATTTTCATGCCTTCATTGGCTCAGATTTCTCTTCTGTAAAATGGAGGATCACCAGCAAGATACGGAGGTCTTAGACATACAGTGCCCTAAACTGTTTGTTTAGGGAAAAATGTTACCCCTGTATTAACATGAAGGAATGCTGATTATGAAAATTATAATTTAAAAAAATGTTTATAATGTTTCTATGACCTGCTTATGAGGTTTTGTTTGTCTATTTTCTATGTGTACATGCAGATGCTTTTTGATCTGCTCTCTGCTGCTGTTTGTGATCCAACTGCAGTTATGTGTTCAGTCTCAGATTTTATTCTAGTGGAAGGCAAATTCTCTGGGCAGGCAGGTTATGGGTGAACTGAACTGCCCTCAAGTGAAATGTCCATGTATGTAGCAACTTGTTACACTTTTGTACCTTTCAGAATACCTGTCAAATATCCATAGCAAACAGTCTTTAGGTAAAAGCAGCCTTTAGATAATGGTTGCTGTTCAAAAGTGTAGTTATAGTTTAAACCATCAAACACTAATAAAATTTTGGTGTTCTTTTATGTGATATAAATATCTCTATTATTCCAGAGACAAGTTTGGGGTTTTTTAACCCATCTGTAGATGCTAATTCACTGTAGATGCTCATTCACTGTATTTTGAAAATTGAAAATGATGTACAGACACTTAACAGAAACCATTTCTAGATTAGGTCCATTTAATTAAATTGTTTAGAAGAAAATAGAAGGTTATGTGGATGCAATGCACCCTATAACTCCAGCTTTGCTTCTGGGAGTTTGAGAAAGCAGTATTTTTTGGTCTTCAATATTAGAAAGTATCAACATTTCATTTGTTTTTAACTTCAGCAACACCTGGAAGACCTGGGCATATAAACAACTTTCTGTTGTGATCACTTCAATATAATTGTTTTCAGAGACTTTTATTTCATAACCATTACTATTCAAGGAAAGCCCAGTTGGTTTGAAAGCCAAATCTTGTGGTAAAATATGCAGAATGCTTAGATAAAAAATCTTTTATAGCAAATCTTTTATAAAGCCTTTTGTCTTTAACCTATGCATAGTCAAATGGAGGAATACATGGTATTTTCAGTCTGCTCTAAAAGATATTAATTGTTTTAGTCCCATCTCACAAAATTGATTAAGTTTTGATACATCTAAACTGAGATGTTTATTCATGTTGGAAACCCCATGTTCCTATTTATAAGCTTCATGTTTTTAGCCAAATTGGTGCAGTATACACAGAAAAGGAAAGTGATACCATTTCAACAAAATATTTTAGGAGCAGCAAGTGTGGCCGTGGGCAGAAGACATTAAACATACATGCCTAAGCACATCTGTGGGTTTGCTTTTCAGGGGAGAATTAAAGACTTTTTGTGTGGTTGAAGATCTGAACTACGCTTCCCAAAACCTGAGCTGCTATGATTATGAAAATAACTTTGCAAATACGATACAAGTATAAACTGAGGAGGATTTGTTTCCTACAATTTCAGGAATTTTGCTGCACAAACCTTTCTGTGTTAGCAAATGAGCCATACTTTGGGTGGTTTTATTGATGCTTGTAGTGTGTCTTGTAGGATGGTATAAAGTTTAATGATGCCAGTTTATTCTTTTCTCATGAAGTCTGCATAAAAACAGAAAGAGATGCTGGTGCTGCTTCCTCCTGAGTTTGGCGGAAGTGTTGAAGTAGTTGGGACTGTCCATCTGTCTGGTCCTGCCTCTGTGCTACTCTTGTTATACCTTCAGCACCATTGTCCCATTAGCTGTAAGACCTTATCTATGTGGTATTTTTATTGGGTGTGTTATTGTTTTGTTTGAACGTTGTCATGGGTTTAGGTTTTTATTGTGTGCTTGTTTATTTTTTCTTGTTTATTGAATTTTGGTTTGGTTTGTTTTTAAATTATATTCCAGGAGACATGATTCAATCTCCTTGCTCTTAAGCAGCCCCTTTTCTCACATTGTATACAGATGACTTGTTACTATGAGTGCCAAATCCATCAGATTTTTATGTCTGTTCTGTATATAACAAAACAGGACGAAAATATGACCTACTTCCATTACCCCTCAGTGCTGCTACTCTTTGGGCTGTTTAAAAATAAAGTAACTCCAGTGCCATTTGAGTTTCTAGAGGAATATTATTCTTTAGGTGTTAGTACTTTGATGCCATAAAATCATACCATGTTTGGCTCACTGTATTACTTCTCACAAGAACAAAAATCCAAATGAACAAAAAAGAGAGGAGACATCCACATGCCTATATATGGACCCGTAAATTATGTATTTTTTAATAGGAAAAACCCCCCATACTATGTGGGGAGAGTTTGTATGGGAAACTTCAAAAACAGAAGCCACAATGAAGGCCTTTTCATCAATTGTTGTAAATGGAATATTGTAAAAGAAAGGGATACATAAGAAAAAATCTTCTATGCTGCTTGCTGTTAGCAAACAGTATTTTGTTGAAGAATCTTTCAACATTTCTGTATTCCAAAAAGCTAGTGAAAACTTGAATAGATAATCCTGGATCCTTTTACACACATCCATTTAGCTGGTTGGGTATGCATGCTTGAAGGAGAAGGGGGAAAGGTAGGCATTGCTATTAAAAAAATAAAAAAAGATTACATGACTTTGACTTTGTATTTCCTGCCTCTTATCTATAAGGAAAGTATAAAATTCATCAGTTATCTTTTTTGAGCACATTTTTTATCTCTTCAGCTATGAGAAGACAAATTACGTAGAACATGCTTCCCTCTTTTAAGTTATTCAGCATTTTATGACTGAGGCTCTGTATGTTTAGTTTTTTGTCTGCCACCAACTCTCAGACAAGAACTAGATGTCAGCTGCAGTTGCAGGTGATTAGTGCCTGAAAATCAGGCCATGAGTCAAGAGTTCATGATCATCCAGCACTTGCAGCTGTTGGTCATGATGTTGCATGCAAGTGTGGAATATATTTCTCCTCTGCTTTTTGTTTCTAATTTCCACTTTGGCTGTATTCACTGACAAATTAGTTAGATATGCTAAGTGGGAACTGCAGAGGTCCCACATAAATACAGTGTTCTGTTTCAGCCAGTGTTAGGCTGACTTATGTGATAGAATGAGCAAATACATTTCCTTTCTGCTAGGTAAGAGGATGACAGCTTTAGCTAAAAATAGGAAGGAGGAAGAACATTTTCCACCTGTGTACACACAATGATAATCATATATAGATAAATAGATCTTGGGCATTTTGAAAGGTTGACGCTTCAACCTGAAGACTTGCAGAACCTCACACTGCAAAACAGAGATTGTGTATTATGTAATAGAAAGTGAAGATGTACAGTTCTGTACTGCTTGATTTTCCTCTGCTTTTATTTCTCACCTAAGTTAGTTGAAAGAGAACAGGATTGATTCCATAAAGCCCTAGCAAAACTTAGATTTTCATATATTTGTTTTCATATGATCTCCCCTATAGATTCAAAGCAGTTTAAGTGAAAATGAAATACAGTTTTTAAAGAACAGTAAAAATAGCTGATGATTGCATCTACTTCAGATCCTTCTGGGGGAAAAAAAAACCCTTTCATGTTTAGTGTCTATGCCATTTATATTATATTTACTTTTATAGTTGTTTCATTGCCAGAAGTCATCTGTTTTAAAACTGCTCCTAAGTGCAGAGTCAGTGTAGTTGCTGTCTAGGTAATGCTGAAGACAGGACTGATTCTCTGGTTAGACTGCCAGGATGATTTGATGATTTGGTGACTCAGACCAGGCTTAACCCTGACTGATATGATGCTTGCTGCTGATCATGTCTTGCTCTCGGGATGAATGAAGCTGATGTGACTGGGATGATACTATTGATGCTAAATAGCGAGTAAGAGCTGTTTCTTTCTTTTTGGCATCAAAGGTGAGATCAAAGTATGTCACAGAAGGTTAGGATTCTTCTTTGGGTTAGGATCTGTTCTCTAATTAAAACCAAACCAAAGTCTTCTTTATTGTGTCTGCAAGAGAATAGTTGCTTCCTTTTTGCGGCTGTCTTTTGGAAGGACCAAAACATGTTTGCCTGTCCGATTACTCAAGTTTATTAAACATCTGGTTTTTGTATTGTGTCAACTTCCTTTCCCTTTGAATATGTTCAAGCTTTGTGAAATATGCAGGATTGGAAAATTTCATCTGCTTTGGGGGATTAACACGGGTTTCTTAAGCAACAGGAGTCCCTTAATAGAAAGCAGGGTAAAGGTGTAATCCTCTGTAAACGTCACTTGTAAACATTTCATTTCAGTTTGCTCTTCTCTTGGAAGAGAAAAGCTTCAGATTACTTGAGAATACAGAATAAAGACCAAATGGTCTTGGATCTACAGCTATTTATCTTCCACTGGAGTTTGGATGTAGTACCTTGGCAGGGAATTTCTCTGCCTCCATCTCAAATTTTTCAGAGAAGGACTTCATAATCCTCTTGGGAGGTCTGTTTCTTAAGGATAATGTTCTGGGCGAGGTTTTTTTTTGTTTGGCTGGTTTTGTTTGTTCATGCAGTCATATGGTGGTGGTTCACATTCCCTTTGTGGGGAAAATGTTGTCTGTTAACTGTGCTCCCACCAGCTTCAAGCCAAAATGTGTGCCAGGAAAAGGTAAATATTAGAAAGTCTCAGTAGTTAATAACAAACATTACATGTGCTTTCTTATAAATTTCCACAAGTACTGTGTTACCTATTAAATTCAAAATTTCAGCCACAGTTTTATAAATGTTTGAATTATTTTTTTTTATATTTGTGGGTAATGATAACTGCCTTATCTAGGTATTTACATCTGTCCTCAATATGCAATTATAACCAGTGAAATAAACAATTTATTAAAAAGAGCATGAGACAGCACGGCAATGCAGAAAAGTAAAATAGTGTTTTCTGCTTTCTTAGCCAGCTTCAACTTCAGTTCAATTATGAATTGCTTTTTTTCCAGCTTAGGAAGTGAACAGCAGGTCAAATGTCAGTTATTCATCAGTCTGAGACTTTCTTTTCTTCTCGTGCCTGAAATTATTTGGCCATTGCTGTCAGACTATTTCCAGTGAATATCAAGCACTTAAATATTCACTAATTGTCACGCCAGCTCTGCTTGGTCTTCTGAAATTGCAAGAAAAGTGATGATTATTTTTTTTTTTCAACCCTCAAACACAGTTGCATTTTTCTTAGCAGAATATTGTTAGTGGCTACCCAGTAAACTGATTTTTGTTGACAAATGTTTGGAATATCTTTGTTGAAAGACAGGATATTTTAGTGATGCGTGCTAATAATTTATGTGCTTTTCAAAGTGGGAGAGAGAATAATTCGCAAGCAAACTTCTGTAACCCAAGGCAGCAGACTGTTTAAACTGCTGATTTCTTTGTTAAGATTCTGTCGAATTAATAGAATAAGTGGGAATGTAATTTTAAGTGCCAACAAATCCAGTCCATTCTCAGACTAGATTGATGTATTTGAAGATATCTAGGAAATGCATGTAATTTTCTTGGATGAATTAGCCTAACTTGTAATCATGGAAAGCTTCTCAAATATTGCCTTTTCACCTCTCTTGCTGAGCTGACTCACCAAGTCACTCAGCAGTGTGTGAGCCAGCTCAAAGCAGAGGATGTAGCTGGCTCAGGAAGGGCAGCTGTGGATGCAGAGGCATTGTGGGAGTGTTTGTGCACTCTGCTGCCCTGACTGAAGGGCTCCGTGCAATGATGCTGTTAATTTTGGTAGTAGTGTCTGTGCCTGTAAGTTGGTTTGCACTGTGCTGGTGAGACTGGATGGATGATCTGTGTGGGGAGTGTGGGCATCTCCCCAGTTATGGGGCATTTCCTTGGGCCACCTGTTTGGAGATGACACATGTCCAAGGAACAGTGGGAGCTGTTTGCAATCTCTCCTCTTCAGACTGTACATGTGTGGGTGTCCAGTGGTACACACTCTGATTTTGCTACCTCTGTGTTTTCCTGTTCCAGGGGTGATGGGAGGGATGTTCTGCCTCTGGTCAGAGGCAGGAGGAGAGCTGAACTGCTTGCTGTGTGCATCCTTCCCCTGGGACTGAGGTTCACCTCTTCCATCCTTGAAATTTTTAAAAGCTAGATGTCAGAGCCCCAGCTAATAATTTTCATCCATACTAGGGTGAAAGTATGGTGCATTGAACAGGCTGCTCATCATACCTGTCTCAAATGTGTATTTTAGGAGGAGATTAATTGCTCTCTGGAGGTGCTTGTATATCCCTAATGTTGCTTTTTCTAGCTTTTTCTAGTTCTAATAGTAACAGGAAATCATAAGCTCATTTAGGTCAGAAAAGGCCTTTAAGATCTTTGAGTCCAACTGTATTTATGTAGCATTTAACTATAAAACAGTATCATGCAGTTTAAAAGGAAAAATACTGTGATATATTATTTGTAGATCCAGCGTAGATGTGGGTCCCTCATACCTGAAACGGATCAGCTGGATATCAAGATAAGGAACATCCTTACCACCTGCATGCAGTCAAATGACATGGATATAATGATTGTCATCATCAATAAAACCAAGCAGAATCAGCAGCCAAGTTCTAGTTCAAATTGCTTGGTTTTGTTCACTTGCTTGGTTTTCTCATTTGGTGCCTCTTGTTCCTTCCTTTGTTGGCACTAGCACATGCTCCCTTATATTGCTTATCCTTTTTGTTCTCTCTTCCTCTCTGCAGTTCCTTTGGAACTGCTGGTTCAATTCCTTCCTATTGGTATTCTCCAAAGAAACAGGAGACAACAGTGGAAAGATGCATTAGTCCTGGGTCTATCTCCTGGGTCTTTACCCAGCTCCATTCTGTGGTGATGTCCTTCCTCAGTGCAGTGTCAGGTCTCTCTACTACAAGCCACGTGCAGTGCTGCACTGGGGAGAAAGTGCTCATCACCTGGAAGGGCTGTATCTACAGTCAGAATTAGGGATGCTTTCTGCAATGGCATAGTCACATTCTCATTCATACTCAAACTTTCAGAGTGGGAGGAAGTATCCAATTTTTACTTAAGATAATTTGTGGTTTGAAAGTGAAATTTGACTAGCTTAAAATTATCTAAAGAAACCTTTATAGCTTGGATGCAGTGATTAAAGCAGCGTGTCTTATCTTGGTACAGTATAAAGGCCTCCACCAGTTCCCAGATGTAAAAGCCTTCAGAAACTTATTAATATGCTGCTTACCTGTAGACTTATCTCCACTGCTCCAATGAGCTGCCTCCACCAGGCTGTGATTACAATACACACGCACAATTAAATGTTGTCTTTTGTATGCCAATGTGTAAATCACATAAAACGCGTGGCTGAAAATGTCTGCCAGAGCTTTTGTGTGTATCTGAATCAGGCTACCGTGTTACAATCATTCTTGGATAAACATGTCAATTTTTGAATAAAAAGTGATACATGAGGCACACATCAAGTGCCAGATAACTCAGCAAATACAAACAGCAGTTGCAGAAGTAGATTACAATATCTCCTTATCCCCATCCCCAAAATGGAGGCTTTGATAGAAATTGCACAAACATAATGCTGCCAGAATATAAATAGCAAATGGTGAATTATGACTTAGTGCCAGTTTGCTTTTTGATGGCCTTTTGGCAGATGCAAATATTCATGCAGAGCACAGCAGCAG
This sequence comes from Geospiza fortis, assembly GCF_000277835.1. NCBI lineage: Eukaryota > Metazoa > Chordata > Aves > Passeriformes > Thraupidae > Geospiza > Geospiza fortis. The sequence continues at coordinate 1,998,917 of NW_005054363.1, forward strand.
GGAGTTTTTCTTCTTATTTCTTTCACTGTTACCTTCTCACCTGGTTTTCTGGTTGAACCTGCAGTAATTGCTTCTTTTTTTTCTTCAGTTTGCCTTGCTTTTATAATTCTGGTCTTGTTCTCATGTCATTATGTTTTCATACAGTTCTTATTGAATTTACAATTATCTCCATTTAGTAGATAGTGCAGTACTATGTATTTGTGTGTAGACGTTGCTTAGCATTCAGGGGCTAGTTCTTCTTGCATAAAGGGGGACCTTTTGCTCTTCAGTGACTCTTCACGTTTCATTGCTTCATTCTCTGGTGCAGATGCTCAGTTTTATTCCCTACTGTCATCTGAGTTTTGTCCTTTCTTGGTAAACATTCACCTTTGTATCCTCTGTGTGGACAGGTCACAGCATAGCTCCTCGTAGAGTTCTCTCTCTGGTCTTTTGCAAGGAGCACATTTGGGCAGAGCAGCAGGTCCTGGGTCTGGAGTGACTGTGATTTAGGGAACACCTTGCTTTCTGCTTGCTGGCAGGGATGAGCAGGATCCTCATCCACTTTCCATTGTCTCCGGTTGAGTGGAGTTACTGGACGTAAGCTGGGTTACATTATATGGTGATGCCATCCAGGAGTCTTTATGTAAGAGTTGCCTTTTGAAATTAATCTCAGATACAACCATACAGTCATTTTGGTGAACAGAATTGAAATAAGAGGGATTTTGCAGAGTTAATTAAGGTAATGCATGTAAACTGATGTAAGAGAGAATGCTTTGTCGAAGCTTTGATATAAAGATACAGGTCAGCAAATACAAAAGGACATTATCAAGTAGTTTTTATTACTGGATTCATACAGAGTAGCTCTGCAATCAGAAGTATATGTAGCTCAGTATTCTTTGCTCTTAGATGTTCCAGAGTAATTCAGAAACACCTCTGCAGTCAATGATAAACGTGGCAAAAGGCAATGGTTTTCATGAAAGCACTTGTATACTCACTCACAGCATGATACAGAGTGGAAGGGACTGTGCAAGTAGTCTGGTCCAGCTCTTGGCTCAAGGCAGGGCCAGCAGTGAGCAGATGGTCCCTAAGAAACATTTAACTGTAAGAATTGAGGACTGATGTGCTCTTTTTTTTCTTTGAGAGCCTTAGTTGGATTTCAGAGTTGCAGGATTTCCAGTTGAAGATCTGACACTTTTAAGCCTGTGACTTGTAGTTCTGAGGGAGAAAGCTTCAGGTTTTCTGTATGGCATATGAGTGTTTGCCATGCAGCCGTATCTGTGGGCTTATAAAAGAAATGAGGCAGTAGTAATTTTATAAATGAGAGATCTTACTTATGTTCTAGAGTTTGTCAGACCCTTCAGCTTTTCTTCATAGATTTTTACTTCATGTCAAAGTATGCCTATGTGTGCTTTGAAAGACTATGGGAGATTCTAAAAATAAAATTCAAGTGAAAAGCAAACGCTTCAAATGGCTGATTGTGTCACAACATACTCAACTCTGTGACTTTGCCAAAATCTCAAGAAGAGCAAGGTAGAAATAGCAAGCTGCAGGAGAGCAGCTTTTGTGAACAGGAGAGACTTTCATAACTGCATCTACTTAAAAAAAGTCAGCAAACTCTTCTGAAGATCTCATGAAAACCTGGATTTGTGCCAACTTTGGAAGAGCTAAGTTTTCAGACTTTTTTGCATGTGAAGCCATTGGATTGCTGTTGTTAGAGAAGTAGAATTAGGAGCAGGTAATCTTTTTGTTTCTCCTAGGTAGGTAGGCTGAGTACAGCCATTGTGACTTCTTTCTGTGTCTGTTCCATGAAAGGAGTAACTTTGAGCAGATATATATGCCTTTGTAACTTTGAACAGGTATGTGTGTATGTATGCCTTTCATTGGAAAGGTCACTTCTCTACAGAGCATCTCAGATCTTTGCTGCTTATGTTTCATCACAGGGAAGATCATATACACACAACTTAGCCAGGAAAAGTGACAAAAAGTTACTGAGGAAACGGTTCAGCATTTCCTTGGGCTGAGAGAACAAGTCTTTGAGGGTCAGCTAACGCTGTTGTTGCTTGTTTCACTGGAATGATTGATGTCCTGCATAGGTATAGCTATGAAGTAAATTCCAGGTATGTTTTGGACGTGGTGGGGATTTTTTTGTGTGTATATGTGGGTTTTTTCTGTTTTGGGCTTTTTGTTTGTCTACTTTTGGGGTTTTTTTGTTTTGAAATTTTTATTCTTTTTTTTTTTTATGTTGCATTCAGCTTCTATTTAGGATGCCATGGGGGAAGAAAAAAACCAGAGCTCAAGTCCTCAGCAGTAGTGTTTTACTGAGAGTTAAACTGAAGCCCCTTTTGGATTTACTGATGCTTCCTACCTCCACAGTCTTTCTCTAGCAGAAAGTTCTAGCAGTTTGCTTCTTCTTTTACTTCCTCTAAATGGATGAAAGTAATATTAATCTCAGCTTTGTAAGGTTTGAATTACTCTGTTTAAACTGCATCACAGAAATGGGCCAGTTATTATTATCTGTGATGATTGTGTTTTGGTGATTGACTGACTAGAAGAAGGTCAGGTGAAGAAGGATTTGTTTAGAAAAGGGCAAGTCTGCTTTAGGGACAGATCAAGTGCAGACAAGAAAGTGATGGAAAAAGAGTGGGATAGGTGGGAAAAAGGAGCCTCTGAAGATGCAGAAGTATAAAAAAAACTCAGAGTAGGAGGAAAGCATTGTGCTGGACTTGTACAAATCACTGATTTACCTGAATTCATTTTTTTGGTCTGTACTTAAACACTGGAGGTCTGGTGCTTTTGTGTCTTAAACATCACAGCGTGGCACAGTCACATAAAGGAATAGCACTAGAAATAAACAGTGCAGTCAGATTTGGAAGCAGAACCCTTCACTTGCTCTTCTTTTTAATTGCCACCTATTGATGCTTACATACAGCAGAAAGTTAATGATGCAGCTCTTAAAAATTACTGCAAATTGCAAGTCTGTTACATTAACATGATTAATTTGAACTCAGAGCTGTACCTAAGATTCTGCTAAGGCACAGTTGCATATTCGAGCCTTAAAGTTGTATGTGCAGCCATAACATAACTGCCTGCTCCTTTTAATTGTATTTGGCATTATCAATGTTGATGTCAGGAGAATGGTCTTTTAAGAAATACATTGAATCCAAATTACAGTAGTCTAAAATATATTTGAGTGAAGAAAATACCTTCATTAAAAATACCCAAAGTAACCAGCTCAGCACAGGCCATTTCACATATCCCAAGACAGTGGAGAGTTGACTTGCAAAGTGAAACCTAAGTGGTAAATTTAACAGTAAGGTGGTGTAAATGAGCTTATGTCAGTTCCATGGCTTTTAAATATTGCAAGCTGCAGCAGTTTAAAAAGAAACCCAGGCTTCTGAAAATGCAAGTGATCAACAAAAGAGTGATTTGGGGTTGTTTTAATTTTGCAACCCGTTTGTTTGAGAGGCAGTTTAATGTTCTGAGTTCTCAGAATGGAGAAAGATTGGGAGATTTCTTTCCTCACCAGGCACTTCCTGCCACAGCTGCTTGAGTGAGTTAATCTACTTGGCTTCACATCTGTTCATTGCCTCTCTCCACTACCCCCATCTTCACACCAGAGCAGGAGCCCTGTGGCTCTTCTGGCCCCTTTTTCCCATTCCAGGGCTCAACTTCTCATTTCCTAGGCTCCTGCCGTTATTCCAGCGTGTTGCCAGCTGTCAGGGAAGAGCTGCCTAGGATGCTGAGTATTTATTGCTTGCTGTGTGGGTGCTGACCCTTGGGCAGAAGAGGAGGGAGGGTGCAGGGTGGCACCTGCAGGACAGGCTGTCTCTAGAAGGGCTGGCAAATGAGGCAGAGCGAGTAGCTGGAGCAAGTTTTCCAGCATCTGACTGAAATGACCAACAAAGTGATTCCAAATTACTGGAAAGGTAGGCTTCCTGCTGCCATGGCAACAGAAGTTCCAGTGCTGACTGAATTTGTTATTCATTAAGAAAACAAGGTAAGAATTGGCAAGTCCTACTTATTCTTCCACGATTTCATTTTCATTTTCTTAATGATACATTGTTTGAGATAGAGTCTTTGAAAGGGAATATTCATGTTTAAAACAAAATTGGAAATCTTTGGTTTTCTTGCACTCTTTTTAAGAGAATGGAAATGTTTTCGCCCTTGATACAAGAAAGCTTTTGTTGAGCCAAACTTGAGCTAAGTATGATGAAAAGACAATAGAACATGTAAGTAGCTTGAAGGTTTTTCAGATTCGCCTGAACTTTCATCTGGTGAGCCTTTGTCCTGGAGAGAAAATATTTGGCTTAAAGGTTAAGATGAATTAGGTGACTTTTGATTATCCAAAGAATGAAGGCTGTGTTTGTACCCTCATTCCTGTTTCTTTGCATATGGTTCTTTCATCCATTCAGTCTGTGCTAGTCAAGGAGGAGGGCTGTTTGAAGAAGGCACTATAGAGCACTCTGTCTCTCATCCAGCAACAGCTGAATACTTTATGGAAGTATATTAAGTCCTTGACAGGAGAAGGTAGCCAGCTGGCTGCTGCAGCAGGATATTCTTGTTCTCCCTCACAACTGAAAAGGAGGAGTTGGCAGAGTGCCTGCCAGGCTTGCTGGGGAAGAGTAGAGGCACAGACTCTTGCAGTATTTTAACTAGGTGGGCTGTTAACCAAAAAAATAAGAGAAGAAAGCACACAATTCAAGTCTGTCCAGGCCATCAACTGGAAAGTGGTAAAGGGCTGACTCTAATATGTATAATTACCATCCAAGAGCCTCCATGCTTTGGGATAGCTTAAGAATGTGGTTACTTTAAGGTTGGAAGCAAGTGAAGTAACTACAGTGGTGTTTGTTCTGCTTGAAACAGTATGTGGAATGGTGGTGTCTCACTGGTCAGAATAGTGCTGAGACATGTCTACAAATTCTGGAGTCTGGACATAATTTGATTGTCCTTTCTTGTCCTAATAAGCACAGCTCAAGTCAAAATGTCTGTGTGGGTCACCAAAAATATATTGAAAAGAAAGGAATTCACATTAAAATTGGCAAATTCAGGAAAGAGAGAACACAAGAGCAGTGTTTGCCATTTCATTAAGCCAGGTTTTGAAACAACATGAAACACTATCCAGTCAATCATCCATTTCCAAAAAGCAAGCAGGTGAAAGTAGCCTTAAGGCACAACCAATTAGTACAGAAGTAGGTGTGTATTTTGGGTGTGGATGACCAAATATGCTGAGGTACAAGTATTTGAAACAAAACAGGCCTCAGGTCAGTATTTTATAGCCTGTTCTTCCTTGTATGCTTCCTTTAATGAAGTCTCCCAGGAAATGCTGTGTGGATGCTCCATTGACTGATAAGTGGAGCTTCTTTTTTAAGCACTGAAACTGGTGGTTCAGATGTTTTTAGTAATTTAATGATGGAATCCTGACCTCTTATATAGACTCAGAGGACAAATCAGGTCTAGGTTCTGTGTTTGTAAATGCTCTTCAGTGACCTCCACTGTATTTTGGAACAGACCTTTTTCAGTTTTTCCATGATTGCTGAAGATAAAGATATTAGCAGTAACTACTGAGACCTGTGTGGATTTTTGGTGATGAAGTTTTGTGTGCTTAGAAAGTATTTGAAACAAACATCATAGAGGTTCAACATTCAACATGCACTGAGATTATATAGCTCTTTGATTACACAGTCCTACTAACCTTTGATGTCCAAGATCCAGGTCACCATTTATGAAGATAGCTAAATATTCACATGGTCTGGACTGACCTTTCAAAAGGCAGGAAATGCTGCTGTGAATTGCTTTCCCCTAATTTACTTTTGATAGATCTCATGGGTAGAGTTGGAAAAAACACTTGAATGCTGGTATCAGTTTACTCTCCCTTCCCAAACTGGCAAAATTAAAGTAGGCTCTCATTTCTTTGTTCACAGTGAATCATACGTGTTAATATAAAAACAACCTGACACCACACTCTTTTGATCCCAAAATTAACTAGTTACAGCTCCAGTGTAAGATTACAGGTTATTATAATAGATGCTGGCTTTAGTGCTGTCTTATTGTCCACTTCACAAAATTAAGGTTATCTGGCAGTGTTTGATGCAAATAACCAGTCTGCCTTAAACACAGAAGAATTTTACAGAGCTGGGTGAACTGTGTTGTACATTCATCTGAAGTCTGTTTTCCTTAACTTCCATTAGCAGCAATCACAGTCATGCTGGGAGTAATTAAAAATATGGGAACATTTTATATATAAATGTGGATGCATGATGTAGATGTAACTACTAATTGAGATGTTGGATGTAACTCTTCACTTCTTGTCAAGCACAGTGAGTAGTCCTTGCTTGCAGGTTTATTTTGCAGCTTGCAGACCCACTTCAGCTGCTCCTAGAGCCCCTCAGGCAAAGGCTGCAAGGAAGGTTGGGAATTTATTGTGCTTTTTCAGTTGTTCAGAGAAGAGGCAATGGATACATCTCAGGTTTCTCTTAGCAAGTTGAAGGAATTTCAGTCCTTGTTTTTAGACTTGAAACTGCTTGAGGCTTCAAAGGCATGTATGTGTGAAAGAGGAAAAGAGGGAAGGAGGAACACGCACCCCTGCTAATCTTATGTTAACGTAAACTGAAGGGTTGAAATCCCAGTTGTAAGAAAGCAGCTGCAGTAGCAGAGGGGCCATTCAAAACACGTGCATTCACTGCTCTCAGAAACTGGTAGTGCAT
>NW_005054363.1:2005635-2037477 GCF_000277835.1 Geospiza fortis
AAAAATCTGTAGCTGTTTTATTATTTTGCTTCCAAGAAGACCAGGGGTTTTTTTAGTAATAAAATTTGATCAGCAATTTGTTACTGAGTAATCTGTGTGTCATCTACAATAAGGAAAACATTTTAAAGAATTTGTCATACGTTGAAGAATCAGATAACTTAAAAAAAATCGCCTCTAGTTTCATTTGGAAGAAGAAAATAGGAAGCTTTAGTTGCTTATTTTTACTTCTGGTCCAAGTGTTGGGGGCACTTAAATGTCTCTCTCTCCTGTTGTTTCTTACTCTGTGTGTTGTCAGACTTTTAATGTCCCCAGCTGAAAAAGGAAATTAACCAGGAATCCCAGTTCGGTCTGTTCCTTTGTACAATGCCACTTTCTCACAACAGGATAGCTACTTGAAGCAGAGCAAGAATGTTCTGCCAGTTTGTCACAAACTCTTGCTTTCCACATGGGAAAAGCTCAAGAGCAGAGAGAAGAATCTTGGCCTTAGTCTGTTTTTTCCCCTTTGCATGGGGGCAGAGGAAGTCCCAGACATGAAGAAACACTTATTACTGAGTGCAGGAGCTAAAACTCTTTATTGTTTCTGAGAGGGAGGTAGCTTTGCTGTAGACTTCTGCAACAAATCTAACTCTGCAAGTTGCATTAAAAGAATACAGTTAATAGGCAAAATAAACCTGAGAATTACCAAAATGTATAATTTTTCTTCTACAGTTAGGTAACCTGTTTTGAATTCTAGATCACTTAGCATAGAATCGTTTGAGTTGAAAGGGATCTTAAAGTCATATGGGTCCAACCCCCATTCCTTGGGAGGACACCTTTCACTAGGCAAGGTTGCTCAAAGCCGCCTCCAACCTGGCCTTGAAAACTTCCGGTGATGGGGTATCCACAATTTCTCTGGGCAACCTGTGTCAGTGCCTCACAACCCTCACAGTAAAGAAGTTCTTCCTAATATAAAATCTAAATCTACTGCCTTTCAGTTTAAAGCCGTTCCCCCTTGTCCTATAACTGCATGCCCTTGTAAAAAGTCCCTCTCCAGCCTTCTCTCAGGCCCTCTTTACTTAGTGGAAGGCTGCTCCAAGGTCTTGTCTTCTCTAGGCTGAACAACCCTGACTCTCAACTGTTTCTCCTCATAGGAGAGATGCTTCAGCTTCTGATCATCTCCTCTGTACTCCCCCTAGTAGGTCCCTGTCCCTTCTCTGCTGGCAACCCCAGATCTGGGGTCTCACAACAGTAGAGTTGAGGGGAAGAATCACCTCCCTCAAATGCCTGTTCATGCTTTTTTTTTTTGAGCAGTAGTTGGATTTTATATCAGCCAAACAGTTTTATTGATACACTGTTTAAAGAGAAAGTGAGAGAGAATGTGTGTATCAGTAAATGACATTATAGTATATTATTAGTATGTGACAGAATCACAGACTGACTGAGATTGGAAGGGACCTGGTGTCATCTGTCCAACCTTCCTTCTCAGGCAAGGCCACCCAGAACAAATTGCCCAGGAACACATCCTGATGGCTTTTGAAAACCTCCAGGGATGGGGGTTCCTCAGCCTCTTTGGGCAGCCTGTGCCACTGCTTGGTCATCCTCACCATCTCTAGGTGGCTGGTGGCTGTACCAGCAGTCACTATGCAGGACCCCACATGAAGCAGAGTACAGTAATCACAAAATAATTGTTTTCTCTAATTTGAGAAATTGTAGTTGTTATAGCAGAGTTCCTTGCCAAGGATGAAGCATTTGCATTTATTTCTAGCAGTTAAAAGATATCTGCAAGCGCTAGTGTAATCCTCTGGGATGAGGCTTCATAAGCTACAAAACCTTTTGATAAATAGATACTAGGCTTGGTTAGGACTCTTTTCCCTAGAGCTATATTAAGCTTGGGTTTATCTCATGTGCCATTTGTTTGGGATGCTTTTATTCAATAAACTGTCTCTGATTAATCATAACATTTACTCAGCCCCACTCTGTTTAATGTGCCTTCCTCTCCCCCCCAGCTTGCAAGAACACAGAACTTCAGAGGGATGTAAGTGCCCCTTCACTGCAGAAACTCTTTTCCGAGAGTCCAGAATAGCTCAGGTCCAAGACTTTTGTTGCAAACATTCCCAACAAGGGTTTTAGTGAGTCAGAAACGTTGAGTTACTAACTTCATTGATTATTTTTGTCACATTAACCTTGACCTACTAAACCAGGCAGCAGTTGCTGTTTTGAATGCAAGCAGAACCGTAGCTGGCACCAGCAGCTATTGTGCTGTTCTGCATTCTCTGTCATTCTCTGTCTGTAGCCAGATTCTTCTGTTTCACTTTGGTACCTGCTGGCATCTACATACCCAAATTGTTGATTGGCAGGTGCACTGTGGCAGTCAAAAATATTTATGAAATGGAGATGATAGTTAAATGCCTTTACAAGGGAAGAGAACCCCAAATGCAAAGCCAAGGCAAATTATCTGTATAACTTGATACTATCAGCAGCTGTTGGCAAGGTCAGGAAAGTTATTAAAAGTTAAGTGTTTGTAAAGCATCTAGTATCCCTCTACCTGAATAATTTACTGTAAAAAATGTTAAGAAAGTGTAAGTATAATTTTTTTGAGATATCCGCAGAACAGGGTAATAACGAATTCTCAGACTGCTCCTGTAATTTTTTAAAAATATCTTGAAATTTTTATGACTTAAACTCTGATGCATATACTTTTTCTTTAAATTAAAGAAATAGGCAACTCTTTTTCCTTACATTTTATCCACTACTCACTTTTTTGCAACAGGGCAAAAAACGTAATCTTTTGGTTTTAAAACATCTCTGCATGGAAATACCCCATAAAGGGGTATTGACCTCCATATGAGACAATATTTGTTCCATTTTTAAGTGAGAGGAAAATACAGCCAAACCCAGGAATCTTTAGCTTTATCATTCTTATTCCAGTGACTGCCAAACCATTGGTTTCCCATCACAGTTCTGGTTTTTAAATATCCATCAGTTACAATTTCATGAATTCTCACTGCTGGCAGTGACACACATGTTTTCATTTACTGCATTACGGGTATTCTCTAGACAACCAGTCTGTTGAAAAGAAATTAATTCCAGCAGTGAACTAAGATACTGAATTCTCAGCAGTTTATGAATTCATGTTTTTACATTGAGGCTATTTATATCTGGATTGAATTGATTTGAATATGTAACCAGGTGGTTGTGGTTATGTCTTCTATTATCCACTGGATTTGAAAAGCCAGCAGAGTGCAACTGCAGAATGGGAAAACTCACTAATTGCAGTTGGTAAATATAGCATTCTGTGGTTGAAATCTCAGCTTGTATTTCTCTCATTTCTGTTCATGACTTCAGGCAGGATTAGCATGAAGGAGTACAATGTACCTTAACTAGAGTATCCTAAGTAAGGCATACTATATATATTTTTTATATCTGACTTATTTTAAATTTTTACTAAAGATGAAAATCTAATAACTTGTTTCTATTTTATCCTGTGGTCCCCATCAATGAAAAGTGGCAAAATATCCAGGCAACATTTTAGACAAGATCTTTTGGAGCAGAGCAGAGACTTTATAGATAACTTGCAAACCCTGTCACTAAGCTGCAGATTCATACTCAGTGGGGTTATGCTTTTTATCTTTGTCTTCTCCAATGAATATTCAAAATTGTTGGATCAAGGAAGAAATGGACTTAGTCCTGAACTGTGTTTTCCATGGAACAAAGAAAGTTGTTAGAGAATAAGCACTTTACCCCGTCAATTTTTTGAACTTGGAACTTCATTGTTCCTTTTAAGAGTAAGCTTGCATAAAATGTGACTTCTTAATCATCATCTTAATGTCAGTAAAATTGAAAGGATTTTTATCTCCAAAAAATCTTGATTTGTAGTTTGAGAGACTTCTATAGCAAAAACTGGAGAAAGTGACAAACTTTGAAGATTGTAAAGACAAGTACATTTCACTGGCAAATTCTTAAGAATTACATTAAGCCCCAGTTAGGTGTGTCCCTGTGCTGTTGGTCTTGACTGTAATATATGGTCATTCTTGCTGTAACTAAACAGCACAGGGTATATAGTAGTCATTGCTGAAATCTTTGCTTCTCTCTGTCACAGGAAATGACTGTTTTAGAGGTTGCCTTTGGTAGGACATGGGTGATGCCCTTCCTAAGACTGAGCAGTTTCTGATTTTTCCACAAGAAGGGATTTAGGAAGATAGATACCCTGATCTGGTTTTTTCCCCAGAGGTTGCATTGTAACTAGCCTTGCTTCCCTCTCAAATACTTGTACTGTAAATGCACTGCTTATGATGTGTTACTTTTAGTAGCTGTCTATGAACACAGTCTGCCTTTTTCAAGATGCTGTGTCTGGAATCAAAAAGTTTCTGAAGTGTTAGAAAACAATTGCAATTTGTTTGAAAGAGGTATGCCGGCTGTGAATCTGAGTACATGCAGGTAGCTCAGTGGTTTTAGTAGTAAGAGTATGCATAGCTAGAGGATTAGAAAACATCTGTTTTAGAAAGTGTTCTGTTGGTTTCTTTTTCACTATATTGGTTTTACAAATTCTTTTATCTAGTGACTAATGTATGCATGAGGAATATTTTTGTAATCCCTTGTGTCTGAGGGGCAGCATCTCTATTGAAATGTGTTTCCCAGATCAATCTCAGTCAAACTATTCTCTTCTATCTTGAGTCAATATACCAAGGAGAGGAAAGATCATGCAGTTTTATTTTTTAAGTGGTAAAAAGAGTAGAAGCTGTATGGTTGTTTTGATTTGGAAACACTATGATGACTTTGTAACACTTTTTTTCCTGCTATGCATGGACAGATACATGTTGATAAAGCAATGCAAATGATTTTGAGAATACCAGTCAGGCCCCTTGTAATCTCACTGAAAACACCGACCTATATTTGCTCCAGAGAACATTGTAGTGTACTCTGGTTTTCAGTCCGCAAATTGCTGCATTTGAATGCAATCAGTGTCTTTGTTACTCATTCACCTGCTCCTGTGTCTGTCTTTCTTGGATTAAATAATTTCTACCGGAGGAATTTGGGAATGCTGGCTGTGCTTTCTTACACTTTAGCAAATAACATTTAATATAGAAAGTATGTTGGAGGAAACTTTTTTAATAAGAATTGCTGGTATCTCTGTAGTGAATACCTCTGTATACATTGTGGCAATGCAGAGGAACAGATCTGACGCAGAAATGATTTGTTTTGAGGTTTAATTTATTTGTGCTTCAGGGAGCAAGCGAAGCCCAGCAGCTCTGACTTGTGCTGCTGCCAGGTCTCCCTGAGTTTTGTCTCCATGAGGAGCAGCTCCTGGCCCTGCCTGAGGCTCAGCTCCCCTTGGTGGGGAGCACAGGTACAGAAGGTAACTGCCAGGATATGGCCACTCCTTCCATGGAAAATGCTAAATCAAGAACCACAAGCGTCCACCACGGATTTAATACACACACTGTTAACAGCAGCCCTGGAAATTGTGAGATGCTGACAAGCATAGAGGAGTTATTCTTCATATTTTCCTGGCATTGCCCGGAGGGAGGTCTGTAATTGGAAGATCTGCATAAGTTACAGTACATGTAGTGAAACCAAAGCTGAGGCTGGTGCAGGGATGGGGAAAGGTCAGAAAGCTGATTTGGCGATGAAAATTGGACCATTGCAGCACATTGTGTGTCCCTGCATTTCAGCCCCCTTCAGCAGCTCAGCAGTGTTGAATGGCAAGTGCACATCTGGCATGCCCCAGTGGTTCAGAGGGATGGGTGCGAGCAAGGAGCTTCTTACTTGTGTCTAGTCCTTCCTTCCCTCTGCCCCTCACAAAGCTCCAGCTTCTCTCCTGGCTAGAAGAAGAAGAACAGCAGGTTCTGTGAAGTTATACACTGCCTTTTGTGGTTCTGCAACCATCATCTCTTCCTGCTGTCGTGTTTAATGCAGTGACTTCTCAGAGAGTACATCCAAGAGCTTAAATAAATAAGTTCTCTGCAATTCCAGAAGTTCTCTTTGGTTCTTCTGGTCTCTGCAGGAGTGCCAATAGACTCTTCCCACTTTATCCACAAGAAAGTGTATGCAGGGCATACTAAAGCACTGCCTGGAAATGCAGTACAATACAGAGCATGCACAGAGTGAAGTTAGATTGTTCAGAGCAGTTTTGGTTTTCTCCCAGCTTACAGAATAAGTATTGGGGGTGAGACAGGGGAAGACTCCCACCATAGGTTGATAGACTTCACGTGTGGATACAGTTCTGTATGTTTAAAAAGCAAGTACAGACATTCTCTAATAGATACCTGTGAAATCTGAATCTATGAGAGCTTCTGTATTCTTGCAGTTTTGTAGCTAACACAGATGCTTTGGGAAGGGAAAACAGTCTGGGGGAAATTGTGTGTTCATGAAACTGAAGAGTGATCCTAAGCAACTCTGTAAAAGGCATCAATTGTTTTCATACCAATTAAGACTGAACAGCCTATTTCTTATTAGCTAAGTCTAATTTTGTTTCTAATCAGGAAACTAAATATCAAAGCAGAAAGGGTTTTTTCTGATTTCTGTTCAGTTGCACTTGCATCACATTTCATTTCAATGCACCTATCTCGGAAACAACACATGAATGGGGCAGTTCTGAATCCTGCAATTGTTGTTGGAGTTGGTCTTTTTTACTGCCACCACTGGGATTTATAAAAGCTTTTAACTTCTGAAAAATTCTTAACAGATGTACCATCTAGGTAAAAACACCATTCAACGTAGCTTTTTAAGAGAAGTTCTGCTTTTTCCAGTACATTGCCGTGCTGTGTTTCTCTCCCAAAGTTAAAAATCTCACCCTTCTAATGCTGTCATCAGTGTCACTTTTTTCTTCCAAATCAATCAAAACAAGCATCCTTTAAGAAGAAAAATCAATTTAGCCTATTAATTAGCTGAACTCAGTATAGTGCCTGAAGGCCGGAATGTCATTTCCCATAAGATTTGCTTTCAAAACACAAACAAAATTGGAGCACTCACAGGTTGTCATCAGAAAGGGGCTCTTAATACTTCAGAATACACTGGTAATCTTTATCCTACCTGATACAGACCTATTTAAATATTCTGATTAAATGTTGTTGCATTTGTTCTGGTTTTGTTTCTGCCACATGGGAGATAAAGGAACTTTAGTCAGTCAGTGTAGCCGGTGCCTGGGCAAAACATCACTACAGCAAGCTACCAGAAGGTTTTATCTGATAATGGATTACTTTCCTGTGGTATAAGGCTCTTTATTTTCTCATCCCTCAACAAAAGAGATTATAAAATTTAGATTGCAACTCATAAATAACGGAAAGCAAAATGAGAAAAAGTTATTAAATGAAAGTGGGTGTGTAGTAACTGTTGCTATATATTCATGGTTACCAGGGTTCCTGTCTATGAAAGCTGCTTGGAGAGAGTTAATACATCTTAGTGAAAATCTGCTTTACTCTTGTATCTTTTTGTTGACAGTAGTAAAGTGCATTGCAGTGAACATTCAGAGTGATTTGTCTTCTGAACCTCATGGTTGATATGTGCAGTGTGGAGCAAGTTCAGGTATAGAGACAGTAAATTCATCTCAGTGTAACCCTTTATAAGAGCTGAACTGTGCTAACACCAGCCGTGTAATGGGCTTGACAGAGTAGAAGGGTCCTATTCAAACAACAACAACAAACTCAAAAAAAAAAAAAAAAAAGAACAAAAAGAGACCTGACAAAACCCCTACTTGATTAAAATGTTTATTTGTCAAGAAACTTCACTTTCCTTCTCACTTTGTTATGAATTTTAGAGCATGTTTAGGACTTCAGTGATTAACTCAGTATAATCTTGAGCAATGAAGCTTAGTTAAGGACTGTATGAAGCTCTTCCTGTGGCCATGCCATCAGTATAGTCTTTTGTCACTTTGTCTTCTCATATTGTTTGCAGGGTTTAGTTCTGTTGTTTGCTCAGATTTATGTCTGTATTGTGCAGTGTTTTTCCAGAAGTTCACCTGGTTTGCACTGCTTAAAATAAGAAAGAAAGAAAGAAAACCTCAAGAGCTGTTTGTCCATTAAGTTCGTATTAACCACCTGAAAAACTTCCCTCTAAGGAAATGCATCTGAATATAATTTAAGCAAAGTTCATGTTCTTGCAGCTGATCTGTTCTTCAGGAGGATACCAGTGGGATTCTCCATAGCCACACAGGGAAGCTGGTGGGATTGGGACTGAAGAATCATTAAAACCATTCAAATATTAAAATCATATGCAGGAGGAAACAAGAAAATAAAAATGGAAACCACAATAGTTACAAAAAATGAAGCTTGTCACTTCTTCAACTTGTATGTTTAAAGAAAGGCAGAAATATTCTCAGGTTTGCCAAACCTAAGAGGTTAAACATGCATTTGGGAAGACTTAAGAATGATGCCAGTAGTTCTTAATGTTCATAAAAATCTTTCTTTTTAAAGTGTTTAAACTTTCTCTGACCTTCCTGGCAATAGATACATGTGACATTTAGAAATTGAAATACTCAACTCGCAGTGCATACAGAATATCCACATGAGGATTCTCCACCTTTTGTCAGGTGCTGTCCCCACCTTGTCAGGGGTCCAAAAAGCGATGGCATCCTTCTGCCTTGTGAAAGGATTTGATGCTGGGCTGACTCTTGTCCTCCCACATGGCTAGTGAGAAGTATTTCAGGTTACTGCTACCAAGTTCAGAATTGTGTCTGCTTTGGAAGTGATTAGCATTGGAAAGCTACCCTGGCTCTGCAGGAACAGTTTACACTGGCACCTGTTAGAAAAGTAGATCACAGTCCTGCTACGTTGTAACAGAGTTGGGGTTTTTTCTTCAGTCCCTTTTGGGGAGAGAGCTACAGCAAAGAAGATAAACTTTTACATAAAAAATAATGCCTGCATGGAGTAATGACCTATGGTGGCGTAAATGAGAAGTTTGTTCCACCTGTTTCTGAAGTTTCCCTCTGTTTTTAAAATGAGACTATTTTAATTCACTTGTTACTCTACTGGGTTTTTAAATATGCACAGTGCTTTTTGTTAAGGGTGTTTGCCTGACCCTGAATTTTTCTCTGAACTTTTTCAACAAAAGTGGTTAATGAAGTCACAGAAATTCTGTTATGAGGTGCTGTGCATCATCATAATCATGTCCTTGTTCATCTCCCTAGTTTGTAACAAATGTAATGCAAATACAGAGGCTTCACTGAATTTTAAATTAATTCATTTTAATATGTTTTCTTCTGGCGTTGGGGTTTTTTTTAGATTGTTCTGAGATACCAGTTCTGAGTTTTGGCTTTGCTATGCCTTTTAATGTTTTTGGTTATATGAGGTTTTTTTTGTTGAATGCTCCTAATGTCACAGAGCTGTACAGCAGAGGGCTGAAATTTCTGTATAGAGGGCTTATGGAGAGAAGGTTTGGCTAAAGGGTTAACTACTGTTTATCTCGACTTCAGCAAAGCTTTTGATACTGTCTCCCTTAACAGTTTACAGATATTGGTGAATTATGAGTCAGGTAAGTAGGTGGGGTAGTGGACTGAAAGGACTGAAACCTGTCTGAGCTGCTGGTGCTTCAAGATCAGCAGCACAACATTCAGCTAGAGGCAACTCACTGTTTCACACTGAGACTCACACTGTAAAAATTCTTCTTAAGGGCTTAGATGGTGGGACAGGATGCACCCTTAGTAAGTCTGCAGCCTGTTCAAAATTAGGAGTGGTGATCAATGCACCAGTGGCTTGTGCTGCCATTTAGATGGACCTTGACAGGCTGGAGAAATGGGCCAGTGGGAACCTCATGAAGTTCAGCAAAGCCCTGCTGCTGGGAGGAATAATCCTGCACACCAGTACAAGCTGGGTCACACTGCCTGGGAAATGGTTTTGCAGAGAGGCCTCGGGGTCCCAGTGAATACCAAGTTGAGCATGAGTCAGTAATACATCTGTGACAAAGAAAAAGCTTTTCCCATTAAGGTGGTCAAACACCAGTCACCCAGAGGGGCTGTGCTGTCTCCATCCTGGGAGGAGATACTCAAAACCCCAAGGAACCTGATCCAACTTTAAAACTGGATCTAGCTTTGATGAGGTGGGAAGAGGGCTGAACCAGATGATCTTCAGAACTCCCATGGAACCTGAGTTATTTTGTAATTCTCTGATTGTAGCACAAATGTTATAAACAGTATTCCTTTCCCTGCAAATAGCCCCGGGGGAAGTTACAGGCAGTGGTCTTTCATGTTTGTTTGCTGTAACACAAACTAAATCAAAACAGATGTTTCTGTGCTTTACAGTTTAATAAAGATTTTCCCACGTGTTGCATGTATTTAGACTAAAAATGTACAGTTTACTCTAGTGTCATCTTCAACGTTATATAGTTTCTTTGCTGCTTTCTGTTGTTTACACTGTACCAAATGCCGTTCCAAGTCACTTTTCCATTTCTCATGGACAGTGTGATTTACTCTTTTCCCCTGTAAATGGTTCTCTTTCGAAGAATTCAGTGTTTCAGTTCTCCAGGACAGTGGCTGGATTTATTGCAGTTCCCTTCCAAAAGGTACAAAGGCATTGCTGAAGGTGTTGCAAACCAAGCTCTCCTCAGTATTTGTTGTGACTTAGCTGTAATGGGGGAGTATAGCATAATTACAAAATTTCTTCTTCACCACTTTTTTCCCTCACCCCTCAGTGAAGCTGAGTTGATCCTGCTTTTACCATCTAACCTGTGAAAACTTATTATAGACCATAAGTTGATGTTCCAGACTTGAGTCTGGAAAAGAAGAGAAAAGGCAAATTTCTTCTCAGGGGAGTCTACTTTTAATACCAAATACAGTTCTTTTCAGTCCCTCATAACATTATTGTTCTCTGAAATCCACTATGTCTTAGTCAATAATGTTAGATATTTGCTTGTGTGCAGTTCTCACTCTTGGTTATCTAGATATTTGAGTAGAGTGAAAGTTCTCTAAAGAAAGATTTTGGGAAATACTACATTTGTTGACTCAGAACCAAACCTGAACTGTTTGTTTTAATCCAAACCACCCCATGTCTAACAAACTTAGTCCATCTAGACCAGGACACTTAATGATACCTTTAATTTGTGCTGGTCAGTTTGAGGGCTGGAGGTAAAGGTCCTAATTTCTTGTTCATCTCCATAGAAGGTTAGGATTATTAACATCACTGGACTTTAAACAATTTGCTTGTTTATTTGTTTTGATGGAAAATAACATTAACATTACTGAGGTGCCTGGAGATTGTAAGGACTTTGTGTAGGTTTGCTCTATTTTATTCTTGTGATTAAAGGAGGGAAAAAAGTTTTGGCATGTGGATTCTAGAAGTACTCTATCTGAAACTTTCCTGCTGGAGGAGATGAAATGCTGATAATTTGAGATCCAGTAGGTGCTAACTTTGCCATGAGACATCACCATGAAGAAGCATCAGTTTGTATAACATGTGTTTGCTGTTCCTCACACTGGGAATCTTAAGTGTTATTTGGAGTTACCCCCTGTCAATAAGAAAACTGGTCCCCAGGTTTGGCAAATATTAATTCAGATTATATTTGCTTCTGAATAGTTTGTTTTATTACAAGTTCAGCCTTGTGCATAACTCTTTGAAGGCTATGGACCAAAATTTGTTACAGGTGAAGCAAATACATTCTAATGTGCTGGACTAAAAGAAATTTTAAAACATTTTGGATATCTGGGCAGCAGGTGATAAAACCCAAGAAAAGATCCACTTTTGCTGGAGGGAATTGAAGTCTAGATGTTTTCTTTACCCACAGTGACAAGCTAATGATCTGTGGAATGGAGAGGAGACATGCTAAACACCCGTGCACAGTCATGTCATTTATGGCGTCCTGCATTCATCTGCACTGATGTCACCCTAGATTGCAACCTATTCTCATTGTGGACCCCGTAAATAAATTAACATTCATCTGTTGCTACATATAAATATTGTTGGAATTTTGACCCTTTGAGAAACCATTTTTTAAAAGATAGTATTTAAGAGCCAACACATTTTAACATTCCAGTTGGTATTTATGTTAATTTGAGCTCAATTTGTTCCCTAAGCATTTGAGATGAGCTATTTTTAGCCTGGTTTCCTGAGGAACTGAAGTTTATAGGATGGCTGTATCTATCCATCTGCCTTCCACTGAGCTTTTTGAAGCCAGTGATCAATTATCTTGATTTGGCAGAGAGAGTGAGGTTTTGATGCTGCTAATCTCTGGCAGGTTTCATTGATAGCCTTGGTTTGTTTGAGGAGAGGCACACAAATACCTGCCCCATCCAAGGGAAAAGGTGTAAGGTAAGCTCACCAGTGGTGTTGTGTGGGATTGGGTGGGAAAACAGCTGGGCTGTGACTCAGTGCTGCTTCTCACTCCTGGGGCAGTGAGAGAACATCAGCCTGAGCTGATGCTGCTGTGGCTGGGGAGGATCTGGAAATATGTAGGTTGTGAAGCATGGGCTGTGGATGATCACAACTGGGAGGATGATACATGGAGACAATAGTCAAGGACCCTGTGTTCCTGTGGTGATGACAGTGTATGAATATGTAGCAAGGGGTCTGTTGGACATCAGTTTTATTGGTGTGAAAACTATTTGCCTTTAACAAGGGAAGCTATTGTATGGACACTGTTCATGTCTCTAGAAGCCTGCAAAAACATAGAGCTTATTTTTCATGTTGGGAGAGGGTTCTTGGGCAAGGCACACAGGCTTTTTTATGGAGAATGTACACCTACAAAACAAATGATCTCAAGGTCCTTTAGAAACAAGTTGGGCTTTGTTTCTCCTTAGCCGCAATATAAATAAAGTTAGGCTTTATTTCTCTTCAGGAATCTGAGAATGGGTGGAGAAATGAGACATGGAATTTTAGTTATGAATGGTAACATGATTGTGGAAATGAGCTCTGGGCTCTCAGACACTATACCTAGAGATGATTTTTGAAAAAAACCAACTTTCTAGCTTTTTCAGTAGCCAAGACTTTTCCAGTAGAGTTTGCTACCAGAGGACAGTCCTTTGGTTTCAGTAATTGAGCTTAAAATACGTACATACTAAAATACAGCAGAGTGTTGAGGATTTTTTTTTCAGGCATTTTACCTTCTTCAGTATTTAAAACCTTTCTTGAGATCAGCATCTCTTTGTTCATCTATATAATCAATAGTCATAATACTTACTAGAGAAAGAACATTTTCTCTATATGGAAAGAAAAGTTCCATGTGCTCCTACGAAGGGAGAGTTAGCCCCAAGAATCATCATGTGGCCTCTGCAGTTGTGCTCATCATAAAATACAGGATGTGAGTTTTGTTCAGATGCCTGTCAGCTGAGATACTCTGCTTTATAAGCTGTGTTACCAGCAGTCTGTTCATCTTTAAATCTCCAAAAGACTGTCTTGGGCTTTGCACCGCCATTTCACTTCCATTAATATTTTTAAACAAAAAGCAGACACAGGACTGGACTATTGCACTGTATTTGTCTGTCTCCTCCATAAGGCATGTATGCATTTATCTGTCTGCTTGCAGATAAGGTTATACTGAAGCTTCCATGACAGGTGGACACTCTGTGCTTCAAATTGATTTAGTAAGTTTTGGGTTACTTTACAGAAGCCATTTCTCGAGGAACAGAAAGTGTAGATTTTGGATATAACAAACTAGCAGAGCAAGACAAAAGTGTGTTTCAGTTTCTCTTCTTTAAAGCTGATAAGCTGATTATCTCTTCAATTTTCAGAATCCAAATCAAAACCCGTGCTTATAAGCCTTAAGTCAGCTTGTGTATCCATTCTACTTGAAGAAGGGCTGGATAATTTGTAACAGAAACTTAGAGATCACCCAGTAGTCAGATGGAATGCAGAAAATGAGGTCATGTTTCTCGACCTGCAGTTGATTCTGCATTGGCCTGTTGCATCACTGACATGCATTCATAAAAGGCATTGCATGCACAGGTTTGAGCATTTGATGTTCTTGAATTTCATTTTTTATTACTGTTTATTTCTGCAGTCACACTTGGAATACTTATCCTAGTTGACCTTTATGTATACCCTGTGTAGAGAACACAGATTCTATAAAATACTATCAAATCAATCTGCTGTACAGATCTGTCTGCAGTAAAGATCTGTCATAATCTTGTATTATGGAATGTTATAATTTTTGATGGTGACAGTGTATTAGGAGTTGTGGTTTTGATATGCCAACTCCTAGAGTCAATACTTACTTAGACTTGGGCTGTGCCAGCAAAGCTGTTTCATCAGTAAAGATCAGGATGTAATCCATCCCAGCAATAATGCCCCTTGCTCTTTTTTTTTCTTTCTTCTTCCTTCCTTTTCCTTTTCCCTTTCCATTTGTCAGGCTGCTGTTTTAGCTGAATCAGTTCCCTGAATCCCTTTGACAGCCAGAGAATTTCTGCCACGTATGTAAAGTTCACAAGGCTAATCTGCAAAGCTGAAACTGAGACTCATTGAGAAGTGGGCTCCAAGAGCTTGAGACATGAGGTCTTGACTGCCTGTGCTCTCACTGCTGGGAGTTTGCACTGCTCTTCTGCCATTGCATAGCCCAACTTGCTGAGTGACCTACCATTGGCAGACAGTTCTGCTTGGAAGGCCTCTCTTGGTTGTCTTCTCCAGGCAAACATCCAGCTGTCCATCAGCTGGGTCTGGAGATTTTTATTGACCTTCCTGGGGGAGCAGCAAGAGCTGAAAGGAGGGAGGTATGGGATTAAGCCAGAAAAGCTTTGGGAGGCTCTGACCCAGAAGAGCATCTGCAACTCCTACCCTGGAATCATCTGGCTGTTTTTCCAGAGGAAAGGAAAGTACTGGACATTGTAGTTTGGGGGTTTATGCAGGGGATGTTGCAGGGTCAAGCAGTTGGGGTGTTGTGTAGAGCAGCATCCACATGCTATGGTTCCCCCATTCTGCTGTGGTCTGGGTGAAGGGGTGAAGCCAGGCTCTTTGCTTTTGCCTTGTGTCACTTTCAAAACACTTTCCTTACCAACAAGTATTAAAAAAAAATCTAAATATTGTATTACTAACAGAATTTCTCCCATCATTTATTTGTGGAAACTCAATTAACTGAAACTTACATTTAAATGCGTATTTGAGAGTTCATAGATCAAATTACTAGTGTACCAACTTGAATTTTTTTTTAAGGGAAATTGAATGTGCTGAATATACTAGCATTTCCTGGACTGTCTGTTGTATATGTTCCATATATAACTTGGAAAAACATTTTTCACTTCTTTTGTCAGATAAATATTACTGCAAGAGGATAAATAGTTATCTGCAAATACATTGGCAGTTTCATATAATTATAAATGTGTGTACTGGTTTGAAGGGGCAGAAAGTGATTTTTAAAGGCACGCTGAGATCTGAGAGCTGAGTATTTACTGACAGCAGTAGTGCATTTGCCACAAAGCTTGATGTCATGCTAGCAATGTACATAGGCTGCACACATTAGTACTTTGTGCAAAAGAAAGCATAAACATGAATGAGAAGTAGGAAAGTTTAAAGGTCTTAGCTTGATGTTTCCTTGCTGATTAAGTGTCTAAGCATGCTGTTGTTACTTTGCTTCACAAAGGAGCCTTGTGTGTTTTCAGCATAGGATATGTATCAAGTCCCTGTCACTGAATTTCTGTCTGTGTATTTACCTAAACTGTAATTTGTCACAGAATTCATGTTTGAAGGGCACAGCTACTCTCAAAGCTGCAAAATCAGAATCAAATTGCATTTCTT
Organism: Geospiza fortis; assembly: GCF_000277835.1. Taxonomy (NCBI): domain Eukaryota; kingdom Metazoa; phylum Chordata; class Aves; order Passeriformes; family Thraupidae; genus Geospiza; species Geospiza fortis. Next base: position 2,021,265 of record NW_005054363.1, read on the forward strand.
TATCAAACACATCTTCCATATCGCACACCTTTACATTTCCCTCATTCTGGTTTTTGCTGCACAGAAGCTGAAGAGGCATTTAGCACAGTAGTGCAATATAAGCAAGAAAGTTTGAAGCTATCAACAGCCACTACTTAACATTTAATATCTTCATTGGAATCTTTACCCTCCCTGCTAGGCTTTAAAAATTGTTTAGATAATCAAGAGCTTAGCCAACAAAATTAATTGTATTTTTTCCCACTACAATACTTGCTGTTACAGAGGAAGAAGATAAAGAATCAAATATTTATATTATTTTTCTTAGCAGTAGGTAATTTTTTACCATATCAAGAGCTTTGCTTGCTAAGGTAATCGTAGCAAAAATCAGAATTTGATTAAAATCAATCAGAGCATAAAGTAGTTATGCTGAGAGATTGAGAAGATATCTGTGTTCTCTTGGACCCCAAGCTTGGTAGATCATAACTAACTGGCTTTCCTCCGCAGGGTCACATGAGAGGCTGGGTGTTGAAATGGATTGACTGTTGATAGGATTTGCCATAGTGGATCATGTTTTCAACTGTGTGCTTCTCTTCTAGCCTATTACAGGCAGGCAGACTGGGCACAAAGGCTGCATTGAAATATAGGTTAGCTTATATACAGCACAATAGTTAAAATAACCTCTATTTCATGAGAAGTGTAGTCTAAAAGTGTCATTGTTATCTGCAACATGGGTCTATTCAAATTAGAATATGTATTGGGGTGTTTCACAATTATTTTTCAAGTATTCCTGAAAATTAAGAATGGAATCTATGTTTGCATATATGTTGAAGAGATAAATTATGAGAGTTTGAAGCTTATTCTTTTGCATTGGAAAGCAGATGAAGTACATGGAAGGGAGAAAATAATAGCCCAAAGTTTTCTGTTCCTTATTTCTTCCTTCTGGAATGTGAATATAAATTGTTGGTTAGAGCTCTAAAAGCTGACAGAATGCATGCAGAGATTTTCAAATTACTTTTGGATTTGCTTTAAAAAAAATCCAGAACCTGACACTTCAGCAGAGTTTAGAGATGACAGACTTTATTTTTTTCAACTACCTTCCATTATTGGTCAGCTTTGGCTGGTTCAGTAATTGAAATAAATACCATCAGCATGGCAAAGCAAGGTGGAGTTAGCAGAGCAATGGGAGAGCAGGTTGACCTGGTAATGACCTTGATTTTTTTCAACTGCAATGTTATATTCATGCTTACCTGTACTGTCAGCATTTAAGGGACAGAAATCCCTGGGGTGGTGATAAAAATACCATCATTACAAATGACAACAGTTCTGCATGGACTGCTTTTCTGTCCATTCATGCAGGGGCACCACAACCATGTGCTGGATGCAGTTTTTCTGTACCTTATAATTCTTTTGCATTGCCTGTGGGTGTTCAGTCACACAATTCAGATGTGCCTTTTAAGATAGTCAGTAACCCAGAGCAGTTTGATGGTCATCCAGCTGTGTTGTGACTCTTGAGGCTCAGAGCAAGAACTTCAGCTAAAGACAGTGATGCCCAGTAGAAATGGGCATGTCTTGTCAGCTCCCATCTCAGTGTCACCAGAGGCCACAACACCTGGAGGAGCTGCTGAGATACCAGGCTGTGTCCTGGCCATGATCTGGTGAGGCACTCTTGCTAAACTGGGAGATACTGCTAGCTGAAAACAGCATGAGTGATGACAGTGACAGAGAAAAGGCTTTTCTGGCAGCTCATTTAAACATCCAGCACATTTAGAGAATGTACAACAATGTTTTGTGTGCTAGATAAGAAATGGTGCTCTGAGAGGCTAAAACATTTGTGATCTGCTTATATGAGCACCCCAGTCCTTGCAGGACCTAAGAAGATAATTAGATAATAGGCTTCCAGTAGCTGCTTTTGTTGTATCTAGTCACGAAAAGAGAAAGAGGTGGCCTGTAGCATATCAGAAAGTGGCGTAGGAATAAATGGAATGTACAGATACAATCAAAAGGCACAGGTCATCATGGAAAGGACTGCACACAACAACCCTAAGCATTTTGATTACTCAGCATTATATTCTTGGCTCCATGAGATTTACTTTACCAGAGGACATGGTGACAAAACCAAGCAAATTGCTCTCAATCAGGGAAGATCTAAAGACCTGGTTTCTAATGGCATTAGAAGTAATTCCTGACAATGCAAAAGACATCTCTTGTCCTAAATGCTTGTGTTAGTGTGAGTGTTCTTTTGTTTTTTTAGGAGAACCAAATGCTAGTAGTATAGATTTAAAAAAAAAACAGAAAAAGCAATCAGTAGCTCCTTTATGCATCTGCTGCCTTTGTCTGTATATCTGCTTCATTTCTGCATCTCCTACATTTTCTTACAGAACATTTAGCTTTCAGAGATTAGATGAAAAATAAAAAGATATATAAGCACTGTTTGCCATCCTTTTTTCCCCCAAAACCTTTCAGACTTCCTTTAGTTTCATTTTCACAGTTTTGCTTATTACTATCTATTTATTAGCTTTTCTTTCATTCCATTCAAAACTTGTATGCATAATGCAGTCTCTCTGTAGGGCCCTTATTCTGAGTGTATTTAAATCTCTTTTAACTCAGTTCATGGAAAGGGAATCTTTGAATTACATATTTATTGCCATTTTATTCCATTTCCCTTAAATTCTTTATAAATTCTTTGAGTAGCTTTAGGTTTTGACTTCTCTTAAGGCAGTAGGTCCTATCTTGAAAAACTAGGAAGGCGTCCCACTAGTTGGCCTTCATAAACTAACAGCTGGACACTGAAGCACTGTTATGGCAAATGGGAGCATGACTGAGTTGTTTCCCACTGAAGAAAAAGGAATGGCAATGGTGTTGCAAGACAAAGCTGTTTGGGTTATCATGATAACTTTTCTAGCCAGCAGAGTTGGTTGAATAGAATTATCAGCTGCAGACACAGTAAATGAGGTACAAATCATGCTCACTAGGCTGGGTGGTTTCAGGGAGGAGGGTGAAATTTGCAGTGACATTTCTGCATGTAATCGAGCAAAGCTCTGGTCTGTAAAAAAAGGGAAGGTATCTGCTCGTAGGTCCTGCCCCGTGGTGAAAGCATAGAGAAAACTACAATTCTCACAGTCTGTGCGTTATCCCAGATCTCTGACTCTACACATACATTTGCTTCAGATAATTAAAGAAGCAGAAAAAATCATGTGCCTTTTTTCATAGAAATAATTTGTTATTTGAGGTGACTGGTGTCAGTGGGTAGCTACAAAGCATGCCTTTCCCCTGCTGTCTCTAAGAGCTCCCTTTTCAGATCCACAATGCTATTTTGAAGTTTGTGTCTCTGTTAGGTCCTGTCTCATGTCCCTCAGCTCCCTACAGCTGCTGCCAGATCTGACCCTGTTGTCCTTTGGGCAAACTCTTGTTGATGGGCCACGTCTTGTCCAGCTTGATCATACAACCTCAGGAAGTCATTCATCCATGTCTGTTTGCCCTGTAAACATTTACTTCACTGTGCTGGGCTGAGCACAGGGGGCAACTTTCATTCTCTGCAGCCTGTCCATTGAAAAATGCTAATTCAGAGTGGTCTGGCACTGCTCACCTGTTATCTTCAGCTCAGATCACACTCTTGATTATTTAGATTCACTTAATGGCTGCTGCCTGAACTGTGTCTTCCTCTGTGCTCAAGGATTCCTCTGGGAGCTTTACTCCATGCAAGTAAGATATACTGCAATCTTTTTAAGAGGCCTGTTTTGTTGTCTGTATTTTGTGTTTTATAGCTCCTCAGGGATTCAACTGCAAGAGTTAAGTATTATGGTAGTGACTTACAGCATCCTGATGTTATGTATAGATCACTTAATTACATTTGAATGCCTGAAGACTAAAGAGATGTTTCCCTTTTGCAAAACTACCAGCCCAAAAGAGGTATTTTCAAATTAAAGTGCCCCCCCCCCAATTAAAATTTTTAAAGTCTATGCCCACTGTTGGGAAAGTATCATTTGTTTCAAATGTTACTGCACATAGTGTAGCCTTTCTCAAGAGCTGTATGAAAAGATGATACTTTGATCTGAAGTTGGATCACTTAGAGAAACATTTTCTGCATGAAATGAGGAATTGTTCTGCATCCTCAAGGGAAACAAGATTTTTTTTCAGTCTCTCTTAATCCAGTACACAAGAAGGAGCATTTATTTCAGTCCAAAAGTATAAGATCTAGTCAGTAGATTACGTGAGTGTTGTTGTTTATCCGCTAAGACTGTAGGGGGAAAATGTGATAGTGAATGCTTGTCAGTGAGATCCTTTTCTCTTGGGGAACTGAGACAGAGCCTAAAGTAAAAATGGCATTTTCTTGTACTTGTGAATTTTAAAAAAATGTCTTCTAAAATGCAAAAGAATTTTAAATAAAACTTGCAACAGCAGGTTGTAGTAGGCAGAAATGTAAGTGTGATGGTGTATTTAAAAAAATATACCCCAAAGCTGAAGAATTCTTTTCTCTCAAGCAGAATAAAAGTAAATTTGCTATTAATACGGACAAAAATTTCACAAGTGCAGCTGAAGCAAAAACTGTCACTGACCTGATTGTAAAGATACAGCAGTGTTTAAAAGTGTTCTAGGCAGGATTAATTCCCACTTAGAAGCAAATTTAAGGTTTAGAGGGGGGTGGTTGGAAGGAGACATACATAAATAATTGCCTCCTGATCTGGAATTTCCGCTTGGTTTCTGGCCAGCTGGAGGAGTGGACGTTTTTAGACAGGACAGCAGTTGTTAGTTTTTCTCATCATTAGCAGTCAAGAAGGTTTGCCCTTCGACTTGCAGCTAACTGAGAAAAGGTGTTGAATGGTAAAAAATTGAGCTGTCCTTGAGTATGTTCTGTTTATGCAGCAAGCCACATCTTTTAAATGCATTTTATTAACTTAGTCATTAAAAATAGTTACCTTTGAGGGGAAGGAGGCGTATTTAATCTACATTGTTTCATTGCATATTCCAGACACATTTTACTACACATTTATGTAGTGACAATGTATTTTACACATTATTATGTAGTATAGTACTGACGTCCCAGATGCACTGCATGCCCTGACGTGTGGGCATACACATGGTCACATTTGTAGCTCTGTAAAATGACAAGATCAGTGGTGTTAGGGACAGCCCCTGCTGGATCAGGGCCTGCGGAACAGGTTGTCTATTAGCACTGAAATAAGTACAAGGGACTTTGATTAAAAAAAAAACAACATTCAGCTTCACCATTTTTTTGGTGTATGTTGGAGGTGTATGTTGGGCTTGGTTTGTTGTGGTCTACAGGTGCGGCTGCGTTCCACTCGCATGAGCCCAAGTGGCATCTTGAGCTGAGTCTGTGCTGTCAGTGCTGGGAAGGATCTGGTAGCCCTTCCCTCCCTGCCAGGCCTGGCTCCCACACCCTGACTCTCCCAGCAGGGCAGGGAGGCTTCCTTTCTGCCTGGCTGCCAGGGCCCCAGCAGCCCTGGCTGCCCGTGCCCATCTGCAGCACCCCTGCCCCAGCCATGCCCCTGCAAGGCTGGTCTCCCACAGCCTGGCATGGCCATGGGCCCCCTGAGTTGGGCCCCTGTTGATGAAGGAGCTGTTATCATTTTCCTTCTTTAATGCCTGGTGGGAGTAATAGGAATTGAGGTTGTTTTCTGTTGTCACACAGTACTTTCAGTGCCAGGAGCCCTGCTTCTGCTCCCTTCATTTACTCTGAGTCAATGTCTGACTTTCTCCTGAGCAATTTCTGTTCAATCCTCCCCTTTTGTCTTCAGGAAGAAGTTGTCTTTCTCCTCCACTGCTTGCCTCCCCCACACTCTTTAAGTGAAAACTCATAGGCTGGATTTCCACTGCTAGCAAAACAAAGAGAAGTTTAAGACACTTAATTATTGAAGATGTGCTGCAGTAAGTAAAGGGATTATCAATTGCAGAATTAAATCTTGGAGAGTAAAATCTTGAAGTTCACGTGTGGAAAAATTAATGCTATGAGGGTCTCAAAGCCAATTAAAATAAATCAGTGACTTCAATGAGCACTACTGTCTGCTGCTAATCAAAGCTGTTATTATAGTAAAAACTCTGATCATTAAAAAAGTTCTACGTGGCAAGACACCGTTGCAGACACACTTGTATCTGCAATAATCTACTTATTCGTATTCCTCATTTAGTTCTATATTGCTAAAACTCCCTGGATGCTAAGAAAAAATGTGCCACGATACTGTATACTTAAATATTGTGGTGCAACATAACCTAAAACAAGTAATGAACCAGAGGTGCAGTGAGTGACCACCTCATTACAAACCTTTCTGTCTTCCCCATTGTTCAGCCTTTGGGAATAGGAATAATGACCATTTAGGCTGCAAATAATGTGCTTACCCAGTAAATTACCATGAGAAAGGTCCCTCTGTATATATCTGTTTGCTTATGCCTCCCTGCAGGGCATAATGCATGCATAAGATCCTTCATAAGGAACACACACTTCACTGTGCATAAGATTTATGTAGTAAATTTTATCTATGCCTGGAATCCTTTTGTTATTAATGATTATAATTATTAGAGTGTGTGAGCCATAGCTGCCATTCCCACAGGCAGCAGTCCCTCACCCCCATCTTCACATCCTTGCAGTAGAATCATCCCTTTAGCAGCAAACTCAGATTTCCAGGTTTCTTCATCTTCTTCTTTCCATCCCATCTTTACTTTGCCCTATCACCAATCCTAGCTCTGCTCTGTCCACTGCCCACTGTTGACTCTCAGCCCTGACATGGGTGGTGTAATGCATTTTGCCAGTAGTGCATTGCAAACCGTATTTGAAATGGTTTTCCTGGGTTATTTTCCACTTCTACCAGGTCCCAGCTACCAATTTGTAGGATAAGCAGCAATTCTTTTTCAGGTTATACTTGGGGAGTCATTAGTTTTTTGCAAGTTGTTTTCGTGTCGTGTTAGATTTTTTCCAAAGATATATGCTTTTAAAGTGTTGTTTAAACAATTTCTGGTATTCTTCCTTCAAAAGCAAATTCACAGAAAGAAAGTTCTTTAAGTTTTTGGTTTTCTCTTGGTATTGTAAACCTGTGTGTTACAATTTAACTTAGGTACTCCAGACTCCTCTTGATGGTTATGTATCAAATTATTCTGACAATTGGAAAGTGTCAGGGAAGATACATGCCCTTCAAAGCACTTGTGTGTGAGACAAGTACTAAAGAAATGGTTTTCTGACAGCTATGGGAAAGGTCAGGAATGGTGCTGCAGAAGAAGAAAACCGTTGCAGAAGTGTTTAGCCTCTGTATGTAGGAAGTACTGACCATTTTCCCTGTCCTTCAGGCTTCTGATTTGAGTAGAAAAATAAGTAGTATTGTGAAAATCAGAGGGAGAGTGGGTGCTATCTTCGCTGGTGCTCATTTACCCGTTGCATTAAGGCCATACTTGGTATAGATTAAAAAAAAAATGTTGAGTTTTTTGAACATCAGAGGGTGTCAACAGCCAGTATTCTGTGAGCATGGTCAAATCCAGAAATACTCAGTCTTTCTCTTTCCTGAATGTTTGCTGCATGTTTGGAGTGCAGATCTTGAGAGTGAGCCAACCTGGCTCCATAAATCTATTGAGGGGTCCGCTTCTCCCAGACCTTTGTCTCCTGGCCCCTCTAGTGGATGTCTGTGTAGGCAGTGTGTCTTTGCAGTGGGACATGGTGTCCTTTGGTGCAGTGTATTGCAAGACCTGAGAGGTAATTTTAGCTCCAACAATGGCCTTGGTTGGTGCCAATCTGATAAGAGCCATCCTGGTTTGCGGAGATCACAATCTACTTTATGCTTGGTGTGCTGTCAGTCTTTTGCATGTTAAAAATCAAATACTGTTTATATAAAGAAACAAAGTGGAAAAAATAGTTTCGTTCCTGTTGAGAACTTGTCAATTTATGTTACTAAATGTCATGTTTTTCCTGCCTGCAATCATTTTTTGCTTCGTGAGCTTGCGGGGGAAGCACTGCACAGCATCTCGTGGAGAGGAAGCTGCTCATTCTCTGCCCTGACCTCAGAGTGTCTCCTGGCAGCCCAGCCTGGGCCTGCTTCCTATGGGTTTTCCCACTGCAGAGCCTTTCCTCTGGAGACCAATCACTCTGGGCCAGTGCAGCTTTTGCCTCAGGGTGCACAAAGTCTGCTCAGTCTCTGCGCAGCACGGGAGGCTTTCAGAAGCTGTTTGCTGAATGACATCAGTGCAGTGGTTTCGCTCTTTTGTTGGGGAGAGCTGAGGATGAGTTCCCTACCACAGAGATGCAGCCTCTGGTGGTCTCGCCACCCACCTCCAGCTGGGTGTTTGGCAGGACGTGCAGCTGCTGAGAGCCAGCTGGCCACACCTCCCACATCGTCTCCAGCCCTGGGTGGAGAAGCACTGGGGGCACAAGGCAGAGGAGAGCAAGAACAGCAATGCAGAAGGTACCTGTGCAGTCAGGGATTGCTGGGTACCCTAGCCGGGCCCTAGGCTGCAGTCTTACTAGACCCAAATTCTCTTAATCCTTCAGCTCATGCTGTATCTGTAAAGCACCATTGCCTATTCATGAGAAGAAAAGCCTTCAAAATCTTATTTGCACACTTAAAGTCACTTCAACCCAGCAGTGTGCAGATGCTCTTGCCTACTCCCCCAGTACTCTGAGGTGTAGCCAGAACTGTTTCTGCTTGTGCTGCAGAAACAGCTGGTGAGGTCTCATGCTTTTGCTTCATCATTTAGTAATTAAAGGCTAATCTTACAGTTGCCATAAATGGCAGAATGGAAGCTAGCTCTGCCATCTTCAGATTTTTTTAAATTAAATAGATTACAGTGCAGCATGCCTTGAAAATCCCCTTTTCAAATGTCTTCTTTGCTCTTTGCTTAATACATATCCTGTGGTCTTACTACAGGTTGATGCACTCCCAGCTTTAGATCTTTATATAGTACATGAGAATATTTTACCAGTGTGAAGGAATGGCATTGGTGTTACAGGTCTGGTAATTTAGAGTCTCAAATTGCATTCGTGTCAGTAGGAGCACAATATTTCCTTTACGCCCCTAAGGAAGAGGAAATTAAATTGAAAAGTCTTTACATTTCAGATATTGAAAGATGGTAAAAAGGCTACATGAATTGCCTTAAAAAATAAATAATACATCCAGTCCTTTTGCATATAACTGAGCGTAATTATTTAGGTATCCACACCCATTTCTTGTTGGACAAAACCTGCAGGATGAAGCTTTACAGTCCCTTGTTGAAAGTCTGCCACAGCATCAAGGTGTGATGTGATGAAATCAAGGCAAGGAATACGTAACATATTTCTCTTTTCTTGTTTGGGGGGATGTTTGATGCAGTCTATTCACCCCTCCACACCAAGAATAAATTGTCAGCAGTTTCTTAGTCTGCCAGGTATGATTGATCTCGCAGCAGTGTGTGGCGTTTCATTATTTTCTTCAGTATTCTTAAGAAGGTCTGTAGGAGAGGTGGATTTACCATAATGGCAGTTAAGTAGTTTAACTTAATCCTGAATAAACAAAAATATGCTCTCGCCAAGGACCTGGCATCTGGGACTGTCAGCATTTATTACTACAAGGCTCAGAAGAGATAAAATTATCATTAGCCTTCACAGAAAGGCCATGGATATATTTTGAAAGGCATGTACTTAAAAGCACAAACTGGCCTCTCAGAGAAGCTAGTTTAGATACTTAGATGCCTGTAATGGTAATGACACAAGCAAAATGCTCATCTCTTCCCTTGATTTGTGCTTCACAGCTCTCATTTTACATGTTTGTGGTCCTTCCCCATGGGCCAGGGCTGAAATAGGTGTGTTTACTATTGCACATATGTGCATTTACAGTTGCGTGATTTTGTACTCAAAGGTTTTATCTACGGCTTCCGCTGAAACGTCTCCATGAGGGAAACTGTATTTGGTAATTAATTGAGGTTTGGTGGGGTCTGGCCATCTGGCAGCATGCTGCTGTGGATAAGCAGGCTGGGGTGCAGTGCCCATGGACTGCCAGGTCCAGGGGACTGTGTTTAGTGTCATTATTAACAGATGCTTGCATGAAATACCAGGGTCTGGGATTATTCAAGCTTTTGGACCATCAGTTGTAAACCTGTATCCATCAAAAGCCCTGAACCCACAACTACACATTTTGTTAATGCAATAAGGTGTTGGGTTTTTACATTGTTCTTGTTAGTGGTTTAAATAGTGAACATCAAACCTAAATTTCATTCCTAAGAAAGGAATTGTAGCAAATGGCACAAGTATTTGAAAGTGGATTTGTAACAAAATAATAGGTTTAAAATTTACTCTAAATATTTCTTCGAGGAGAAGACCCAGCCCACAACAACACTTGGATTTTAGTGAGTGGACTAATACTCCTTGTAAGCTTGGGCTTAAGAGTCATCACTGCACGTCCAGTGAGATGGAAGATGTTTTCTGAAGGAATCTCTCTTCCTCCAACCCATGCAAGCTCCCCCTTTTACAGCAAAGCTAAAACTTTTGGGACTCTGCTAGGAGCATTTGTGCAGAAGGATTGTTATCAGCTGCTGATTGCATCATGCATGCTGAAGCCTGGGTCAAAAAGGCTGCTCTCTGTGTTTTACATAGGAAAGCCAAACACTCAGTGGAGCTTAATGCCATCCCAAAGTCTCATCTCCTATTCATAGCTGTCCTTCCCAAAAAGAAACATGATAGATAGATAGATAGATAGATAGATAGATAGATAGATAGATAGATAGATAGATAGATAGATAGACAGACAGACAGACAGACAGACAGACATCTGAAAGCAATTCTGTCCTTCTGAAAGGCTGGAGAGATGTGTGACACAATCAAATTGCATCTTCACAGCAAAGTTTCCCAGTAATGTATTAGGTGAATGAGTTCTGGAAGGGTCAAGCTATCCACAAGAGGGAAGGATGACTTTCTGGTCAAGCTTGTCATGAACAACTATGCTTGATAGAGTGGAAAGTATTTTTATTACAAAGTCTTCCAAGATTAGGCATTAGGGTTTTTTTGAGAGAGTATCTGTTGCAGGAGTGTGGGTACTGAAAAATGGCTTGAACTCAAAAATGTCTCACTGCATCAGTGGACTTTGGTTCTTGCTTTCCTATTAAATTGAAATTAAAATTTGTTTCTGAATTACCTCTTTCAAAGAATGACCATAGAACAGACATTGAATTGAGCAGATCAGAACAATTTGGATAAAACATTTGGAAACTGTGAAATTTCCTCCCAACATCTGAGAGCTCTCCAGTCTGCATTGCTCCTGTTTTCTTCTTGCTCACAGTTGGCAGTACCTTATGCCAGGGTGGTTGAATTAAAGTCAATAGGCTAGATTATGTCCCGAGGACTTGACCCACAGTAACTGTGGCATGTTGCTGAGCAACCTTGCCGGGCTCCCAAGGAATGAGCTGTGCTCAGGGAACCACAATTTAGTCCTTTTTTTTTTTCTCCAAGGGTTTTAGCAGTTTGTTGCCAGTAAGCTTCTACTTAGCTTTGTTCAAGTTCTTGCACAGTTCTAAACCTTAGCTATTCTCCAGCTACCTGTCCTAGGAGAAGCAAATGGGGGCCTGTTCCCTGGCCCCCCACATACTCACATTCCAGCAAGCAGCTACTTAGAGGTCTAGTTCAGAAGCCCACCACATCAAAATGAATCTTGACATTAGTTGTAAAGACAAATTACAGACTGGGTTAATGTTATGATAAAAACCAGACTTTTTTTTTTCCATGCCTACCAAGGCAAGCAACTTTTAAGCTTTCCTTTGAGCAAGTTATTTGCATCAAGTTCATATTCTGTGGTTCTTTCTGTTATGAGCTGAAAAGAGCCAGTTCTTTCAAGGCCAGATATACTGCTGAGCTTTGTGAGGGAAATAATTATTTTCAGAACAAAGTGTCTTATTTCAGATCAGTGTGTCTGCAGGGGAAGTGGAGCTACTCCAATTCAGTTTATTTTTCAATAACTCTTCCCATTAACTTCTCCATATCCAGTCCAGCATTTTCAGGAGTTGTACCGCCACCATTTAAATTGGATGCTTATCAGAACAGTTTATAGAGCAAACCATGATTAGAGAATTATGACATAAATTTTCATTGAGACTTACAGTATGTAACAGGTGTTTGTCCACAGGCACAAATCAATATTGTAAAGAGCTTACAGGGACATCTTTCAATTTCCACAAATAATAAGAAAAATTTTTAAGCCTTTCTTATAGAATCATAGAATATCCTGGGTGGGAAGGGACCTAGAAAGATCACTGAGTCCAGGTCCTGGCTCTGCACAAGGAGATGCTTGGAAAAATTGCTAGAGAATTCTGAGAGCTGAGAAACAGTTTGGCAACGGGGCCTTAAATGTTTTAAAATAATCTTGCTGCAAACCCATGGTGCATGCTATTAATGTTCAGAGGGGGAAACAAGCCTCTGTAATATTAATGTTCTTTATGTGAACTCTATCTGTTAGGATATACAGGTAGTGACTGCTGTGAAGATACTTCTTCCTTCTGTTAATGCACAGAATTTCATGTCTCCTGTCTCTCTGTAAGCTGCATAAACTTGCAAGAGGTATGGTAGCTTGTAAGAGTTTTTTAAATAGCTGTTTTGCTATTGGATATGAAATTTGCACCTGCAAAAGGTGAAATCTGTCCACTGCTGTCTTTCCCCTGAGAAGCAGTTCCAGTAAACTGCTCCAGATGAGACTTAGTAGTCTTGAGGGCCTTCTGTATTTGAATTTTACCTGATAGCACACTTTTTGTAGGTATTAGGTACTGTCACCTGTTGGGAGGGTGCAGAAGGGATCTCAGGAAGAGCCTTTCCCAAAGAAAGTTTTGGAATGTATAAACGGGAAGTCAGGAGGCTTTTTGTTTAGTGATGCTAGCATTGCAAATTATGGCTTAGTCTGCTCTCTTTGCAAAACCTTTTTGTGTTTCTTGAATTCAGTAAAGAGGAAACAAATAGAAAACTGAATGAAATGAAATTACAGAAAAGACACAAAAGGACATTTTAGGCCCTGACACTGGCAAATTTATCTACACAGTAGAGGAAAGGACTGCAGAAGCACTGAGAGCAGAAATGAACTGTAATTAGCCAGCTCCGTTGAGGGAGGACTTGGGGGTTTCCTTCCCCTGCACAAATTGCCTGGAGCTGAGCATGTGGGAGCAGTTGTTCAGTGCTCTGATCTCCCACTGAGGCACCACTGGTTTGGTTCCTTATGAGCTATGGACTGCTGAGAGCCTGTTAAGCAGCTGGCTGTTAATCATTATGGACTCTTACCAGGTCTGGGGTTGGGAACCTGTAAATAATCAAACTGGGGTTACTTGTAGCTGGGTCTGTTTGTTGGTCAGTCATCCCCAGTGTCACACAGAAAATGGGGAGCAGCTGTCCCACATTTCATAGCAAGCTGCTGTCTCAGTCCGTGCATGTCTGCTATACAGTGGTTAAGCAGGGAGACTGGTGAGTGTCTTCTTAAATGGGTGCAGTATTAAATGAGTGTGTGTATAGTGGGAGCAGGGCAAGAAATGACATTCACTGCTCAACTTGAAAATCTGTTTAGTCAGTCCTAACTTAGTTAATCCTAGTACTAGTACACTTCAGCAAAATGCTTGGAAAAAAAGCCCTGTTTGCAGGCTTCCTGCAGGCTCTTTACTGTTGTGTTGCTTCTATACTATGTTCCCATCACCCTTGTAGTCTGTAGAACAAAAAGCCAACATGACATGGTGCTGGATCACAGTTAATAGTCAGATAAGCAAAAACTGCAAGTGTGGTTCTTCCATCGTGACATTTAGTGTGCTCCATGAATCCATCACCAGGAAAATGCCAGGCAGGTCTCAGAAGACTGTACCACATCTGAATTTGGCATTAAGAGAAATGCTGCTGGAGTGTAGTGGTCAGAGAGAAAGCTTGAAGTGGTGTTTGGGTTGGGGTAATAGAGGAAACAACATAATATGAAGCATTCTACTGCACTGAAGGAGAGGCAGTGCTGATGCGCAGGTGAAGTACAAGCAGCACGTGGACCTGTCCTAAACATTATACAGGGATTCCTCAACAGCAGGATCAGAGGTAAAAATGAGGATTTGGGACACCTGTAGAAAGAAGCTGCAATTGGAAGTTACTCCAGCCACCCATCACAATTTTTCCTTATGCTTCTTAGAAACTTGTTCTTGTCACTCTGAAGCAAACCAGACCTTTTCCAACCAGTGTCAGTTTATCAGAAGTTCACAATTACATCCATAAATTTTACTCCATATTTGCTTGGCAGAACTCCTCTGGGTTGTCTGGCTTCTGCAAGCTTAAAATAATTAATCGGTTTCTTGCTTCCAAGACTTCAGTCAAGCTGAGATTCACTGATTTGTGATGCCACCAGATACTGGAGTGTGACTCCATCTGCTCTCCAGGCAGAGGAGACATAAAGGAAAATACTAAGCTAAAAGCTTGGCAGCTGAAGAAATATTGGCAGCTGAAGCTTCTTTGGTGGTATTTCTTCTCATGTCCATTCTTTCATGTATGTAGGTCCTTTCTCTTCTCTGTCAGACTTGGAATATTTCAGAGAAGATAAACTGGAGGAGCAAAATAAGTAAAAGTCACTGAATTTACACAGTTTGCAGAATGATATAAGGTTTTTTTGGCCATATTGGCTGGAAGCAGATGGTGAGTGTCCCTCTGAAATCTGCTTCTGGCTGTTAGTTTTGGAGACCTTTCTTGATGGACAGTGTTTGGGGATTTTTTCATCAGAAGATGATTTGGTAAGCTGCTGTCTCCTACTCACAATAGAGTATGCATATCAGCTTGGTGTCTAATCACGCCTTACCACAGATTTGTTGGTATCCTGGCAGTCTCTCCTAAGAGACTGCCCACACAGTTTGTTAACAAAACAAAAAAAACACATAAAGTAGTAGGGATACTTACATCTAAGGGTGAGGGGAAGCAGATGTTTCTCATGAAGCCATTACAAATTTTTCTGATTAAGGTAATTGCTTGACACTACGTTACTGCGAAATTTTAGTTTTGCTTAGCTTTTTCAGCATTTCCAGAGAGATGGGGAGAGGGTTGTGTTTTGTTGGTGTCTCCCCTGTGATTTTGCCACAGAAACATTTTATAAGTTACATGTACTTTTCTTCCACTGTCTGACATGTAGATGTATTAGTTTATCTGTGCAAAAGTCCAAGTTAAAACATCTCTGAAGCAGAAGAGGATTATTCTGCTCTCTTTTTAAAGCTGTGGTGGAGGAGGGTTTCAAGGGCATTATCACCTTCATCATTTATAAACCTCTCCCCTCTGGAGAAGATAACTTTAGAGGAAGACTTTTACTCTAATAAAATAAAAGATACCACTCTATCTTGTATTGCTTTTTAATGGTTCCTATTAATCTGGTGACATTTTAGGAATTCTGCCTTTTTTGGCTTATTCTTAGCTAATGCATTTCAAACTCAGGCCAGTCTTAATGCAAACTAAACTTATGTGTAGAGTGAGTCCTTACCTTAAACTTCTGAATGAAGTTCAGCTATGAATGACACAGTATGTTTCTCTATTTATATTATTCAGTATGAACATAAATACAGTAATTTAGTTATCTCTATGGTCAATGGTGTGATATTTAAGAATGAATAAAATACAACCTGCTTAATTAATTGCATCCTGTAACTTCAACAATAACAATACATAACGATTGCAGTTTCTCTATAATTCTTATATACAAAAAAGACAAATGGAAGTTTTTATCATTTGTTGTTTGCTAGATTTTGCAGTACAATAGCATGTACATTAGTAGAGGAAGGAGTGGAAAGGCAGGTTTTAATTTCAACTTTCCATGTTGCACCAGGATAACTTAACACCACTTCTAGTTCAGCGTGTGGCCCAGAAGAGACTTCATGTGAACATAAATAACAGCAAAAAATCATAGCTGTCCCATACAGGAATGCTCCAAAAGACGCAGTTCACAAAAAAGTCCAAAGTTAGATACTGCTTTACAAGCTCTGTACAAGGTGAGATTAAAAATATTACTTGTGTGTGTAGTGACTGGGAAGAGGCAATCTTGTGGCCATGTCTTTATGCACTGGAAAAGTGCAGTCTTAAAACAACTGAGGGGACTTATTCAACCAGCTGAAGTGAAGCAAGCAGAATGTGACTTTCATGATAGTTTGTGTTCGAGCTGAGCAAACTTGCAGAGCTCATTTGAAAACAAATTCCTGAACACTCCTCTAAGCCCCAAAAATTTAGGATGAGCCCCAGCCTTTCTCTCCAGTAAAACCTTTCCTTCTTTACCGAGGTACCTGCAAAATTGAC